>NC_059368.1:40270330-40576580 GCF_019703515.2 Myxocyprinus asiaticus | reverse complement strand
GCCTGACTTTAAGGACATTTGTGTTTACTTTTGTACAATGTTGGTACTGTGTTGGGTTGTCATTTGATGCCATTTAAAATCTGGGTCCTGAAGCATATCCAGTTGAGAACCACTAGTATAAGTCATAGCGAAAGTGCATCTTGAGTATTTTAGTGGGAAGAAACATGTCACACTCAGTGAGCGAGCAATCACATAGTTTTCCTATGATGCTGTGAATCTCGGAGGTCTGGCCGTTATCAGAGCCAAGCAGCTGTTACGAATCTGAATCAGCTGGTGCCAGAGCGCTGATGTAATGACCCAACTGTACACAGCTGTCTGTGTGTGTGTGGCCTGGCCATGACCCAAAGTCAATGCACACACACACAGCTCAGTCTGGCTTGGGAATGCCCCTCTTCTTTTTTCACTGTTGAAAGTGAGCAGTATGGGGTGATGTTTATATACTTGAGCGTATTGCAGACAGGGCAACCTTAGCTGGAAGACTTCCAAAATTCTTTTCTGAAGTACACATGCTGAGGGAAGTCAAGTATCCATGTTTAGGGATAAGATATGCTAAAATACATTTATTCTTTTAGCTTGATATCTGCAGCATTATTGGGACACTGGGCCAAGATTGGTGTGCTGACAAACCCATCAAAACCTGACTTGAGAATTTTCATTTTTAGGTGAACTGTTCCTTCAAAAGTGTTAAATTTGTTTTATGTCTGACCAAATGATTGCCTTTTGTGGATTGCATCGTAATTTTACAGTTGATATGAGTGCACAGTCTAGGTTTAAGGCATCAGACATGTCTCAGCATTTCAGCGTGAACAGCTGTTTTGCTCGTGTGAATCACAGAGCCTGTGGATGAGGCAAAATTATGGGATGGTTTCAAAAGCACGCTGTCTAATTACTTTATTCCCATGTGAGTTTAGGCCTGTTTGTTTACAGTACCAGGGCTCAACATTAAGCATTGCCCATGTGCTTGTCCTTCACTTAAATTGATCATTCGCTTGTCCGAGTAAAAAAGTTACTCATCCGAAGTTCCATGTTCGCCATTTAGAGGGACTGTTTCAGCTCTTAATCCAGGGCAGTTACTTTCTATGGGTAAAGGAACTGTGGGAGGTGCTGCAGCCTGCTATTGGTTAAACATGGATGACACATAAACCAATTAGAAAGACGACGAGTCAGCAGCCTGCCGTTAGTTAGCAAATTTGTAGCTGCTATTCAGAAAATTGCTCTATAATTTTCCAATTCCCTTAACAGAAATAACATAACATAAAACCAACAAAGTATCCAAAGAGTATAGCCTGTTTCACATATACTGCGTGTGCGAGGCTTGAGCAGCGCTGCTGCGTGACTTCAATGGCAGTTCAACAGAGTTCAACTGAGTTTTTATTGCATCTCTGCTGTGTGACAGTTGCAGCACTATACAGTTGCAGCACTACTACATTAAGTTTTTTCCTGTGGTAACGGACATATATTATATAATGTTTATCGAGAGTGGGAAATTGAGAATAATTATAATGAACTTAAGTGTCATGAAATGTAATTAACATGAGTTACTTGTTTGTGTGCCTGTTACTGCGTGTTTAAAGGGATAGTTCACCCAAAAATGAAAATTCTTTCATCATTTACACACCCTCATGTCATCCTAGATGTGTGTAACTTTCTTTCTTCGGCAGAATGCAAATGAAGATCTTTAGAAGAATTTCTCAGCTCTTTTGGTCCATACAATGCAAGTGAATGGGTGCCAACATTTTGAAGCTCCAAAAATCACACAAGTCAGCATAAAAGTAATCCATATGACTCCAGTGGTTAAATCAATGTCTCCAGAAGTGATATGATTGGTGTGGGTGAGAAACAGATCAATATTTAAGGCTGAGTGCCTTATCTCTCCTCTCTGTGGCTTCAGGGACGCAGCACCGAGCGGCTCACTCTCGCAGTATAAAAACTATTACCTACAGATGCAGTTTGTGTAAAACGGTTATAAAAAGCATGGCTCTGATTCTGGCATCCTCTATCGTTTTGGATGCACCGATCGATCGGCCAACAAACTAGATCGGCAGATCTTTAATCTGTGATCATGCCTAGATTTAGGGCCGATCTTTTTTTAAATGCAGCACGCATGAAATCACACATATGCTGAATATATATATACAAAATATACTTGCAGTATATTCCAGGGCTGACATACATTCAATGAAAGCTAGTCTAAAAATCTTTATATGTTGCTTCTCAAGTAAATGTATATTGTTTTAAGGATTTTTAGATATTTTTAAATGGTAAACAAGACAAAACACTTCATAACAATAGGATTTATTGCAGTGATTTTTTTTTTACTGAATTAAACTTAATAAAAAGTTTTTTTCCCCCTTTAATTCAATGAATGTCATTTAGAGGTATTTTTAAAAGCTGATTTTGTCCTCTTTATTGTTAGTAAGCACATTTAATACAACATTTTAAATCAAGGCACAAGCTTAATAGTCGATTAAGAGCTAATGATTAATCGTTGCAATAATCGCCCAAATACTTAAATAATCGTTAGATTAGTTGATTATCAAAATAAACTTTAGTTGAAGCCCTATTTGTTGGCAAGTCTAAGCATTCCCGATTTTACACTTTCAGACATTGTGTAATTCAGATGAATTTGCTAGATTGTTTTAAATATGTTAATGAATTACATATGCATGGAAATTAAGGTGCCAGTTTTCAAAAGAGTTTCGGCAGACAGTGTGTGGAGCGATAGTGACAGTTTGAGCAATGATGTGCACGCTCAGTTTCACTTCCTCCAATATGCACGCTCTTGGTATCAAATAAATATGCACACTCTCAATCTCTTGTCAGTCACTCAACAACACACAGTGTTGTTTTGTGGGAACCCTGATTTAAATCAGATCTAGGGTGCTTCTCAATTGGAAGGCTGCAGCCTAGTTAGGCTGTGTCCTTCCTAGACCAGTATTTCTAAGGCTGTAGGCTAGGCTCCTCCTCAGCATTCAACGCAAGAATGAGACGGTCTAGTTAGTGTGCATGGCTACATCATAAAGGTTTCCACTTGCCCGGTCACAGCGCAAAAACTTTGAAGAGAGAACAAGCAGCATCGAAGATGACAGATGTGGAAATTGTGCTTATCCTCTACAAGTTCTTTGTAGATATGGAGGAAGAAACTAGGACAGTGCACAGTCGTGCAAAAGCACACAGGATCTTTTCCCATTTTTTTATTAATAGGGATATTTGCAAGGGATTGTGGGTGATTGAAAGCCAAGAAGGATGCATGTGACGCATCCTCCAATATATGCAGAATGAAAGCTGTGAAATGAGGCTGCATTCCAAGGGTCCTCACAATTGAGACAGGCTTCAATGGTGCTTGATGACATGGCAGCCGAGATATCTAGCCTAACTAGGCTGCAGCCTTCCAATTGAGAAGCACGATAATCATAATGGGTCATGTAGCGACCTGCTCTTCTGGAGTTCTGAAGTTATCGTCACATAACGGCTTTACTCGGTTTTGCGCCAAAATTAAAGCACAATTTAAATGTAAAAAAATACGACAGAAATGTATTACTATTGTATAGTTATGTAATATTCACCTTATTATTAAGATAATTATTGTATTATATTTTAGCAATACCTCACATCTGTGACATTGCACTTTATTTGAAACAAATAACTTGAGGATCTGTATAAAAGCACTTCATATGATAAAAATAATTAAATGCCATGTTGAACTTTGTTTTCATTTGATTCAAGTTTTATTAAATTCATTTATTTAGACAAACTTTGATAATAAAATTGAATTAAACTGTTGAATACGGAATTTGTGAAAAAAAAATACTTTTGCATCACACAGAGATGCTTCTGTTCATGAAACAATCTTCCCCTTAAATTTGCAAAAGAATCCTTTTTGATAGACAGCCTTAAATCTTGGTTTTAATTTGAGTTACAGTTGCTGAAGCCAATAAACTCAGCAGGTGATTATTTTTATAAAGATTTTTTTTGTCTGTGGAATTTTATACAGTATTGTGTTTGAAAACTGCAATAAAAAAAAACAAACAAACCAAAAAAAAAAAAAAAAAAGTATCGATATCGGTGAGTACTAAAAACGTAGCGGTATACACTCTTGGTCTCCAAAAAATTATATCGGGACATCCCTAAATATAAAAAAAGATGTAACGATACAAGTGTTTCTGCAATACATAGTACCGGGTACTGACTCAATTTGGTACCTGTGCGCTGTTTGACTGACAACTGCTTTTAAATGCTCACACTGAAATGGACAATTAACCAAATAAAAATTGTGATATGTCCTAGTGTGATTAGTAAACTGTAAAAGTCTGCAATTTAATTAAATGAATATACAGTCTGGATGTGCTGCGCATGCTATTGCGTGTGCAGTGTCATCATTCACTGATGAATTTCAATTCTAATACTTAAGAACGCAAGTACCGAGAACACATACATTTACCCAGAGGTATTCTGGATCAGACCAAATATCGAGGATGCATCAAATTGTGAATTGTGAGCAAGAATCTATTTGAAGTCCCAGAAGTCATTGCGGCACTATATGTTTTCCCTCAAGAGTTTCCCACTGTAAGCTCTTGTAAGTCTGACAGCTAGTGAGAGTCATCATACTCCTTTAACATTTGTTTTGTTGGGCATCATTTTAATAAAGTAATAAACACATGGCGGAAATGAGTATTAACAGACTTTATTCTTTCAATGGATGACTAGTCCTGCAAAACCACTCTGGTCTGGTGTGATGCTAATAATGCTGTCATTGGTGTGTTATAATGCCTGTAGAACTCTCACTGGCTACACCATGTGCTGGGATGGTCAATTGCGCAACAGGAAGATCGCAGCACATATCAAAACTCGCATAGATGCGTCCTATGTCCTCCTGTCCTTCTGAGTTTTTTCTTTCAACCTAGCTAGGCAAGACTGGTCTTTATGTGAATGCAAGTCCGTTCACTGAGAAACACCCTCTGTAATTGAGGCCCTGTGTTTGAGGCGACACGTCATTAACATCAAGCCAAAAAGTTATTTAGTGAATTCCGTATTTTATTTAATGAGTTTAAGTTGTAGTCGCATTCCAATTATATTGTGATGCATCGGAAATGGTGTCATGAGACGGTTGGTGTTACCCATCAAACGTGCCACCTATTGGTCAGATGTTTAAGTAGTTGTACTCTGTTATACGTTACTCTACTGTAAAAATCACTTTCTTTAAAATCACCATCTGGGATGATATGACCAAACAAATTAATTTATAAAGTAAATGTCATTGGTTGTGCTTGGCCCCATAATTCCTGCTTGCAGCTGTATTTTGGTTTGTTTGTTTTTTCCATCAATCTTTCCATCTTCCTCAGTTTTTGTGTTTTTTTTTTTTTTTTTTTTTCATAGGATGCTCTGCAGGAGGACTACAGCAATAGGGGTCAGCCTGGGAAACCAAACCACGATGACTTGGGTCTCACTCAACAGGACCGCCCGTCCAGCCTTCCGGTGAGACATTTCAGGACAGCTCTGGGTGATTGATAATGGTTTACGGTAGGAATGTAATGATACACAGATTTCTTGATGCAATACAAAACAATAGCCTCACAATTGATCCGATCGAAAAAAGAGTGCACACAAATGTTTCACTTAACCTTATTGAAGGATTCAACATAATGAAATGTATTTGAAATCTTAAATGACACAAGTGTCTAACAGTAACCTAGTTTCCATCCATGTTTCGCGCTGTTTTGTTATCGACAAAGTGATAATGCGATTTCTTTATTTTATTTTTTTTAGATATTTGCTGTCTTCTTTTATGCTTAAAAAAACACTTTGTCGCATAAGTTTTGATTTATCGCAAAAGAAATCTGCTCTTATCTTTCCATACAGAAATATGTGTATATCGCTAATTGTGTACCTTTCGCCTCCCAGATGTCCCTAATGTTTTCCCCCCCAAAGTTTTGGTAAAATGGGGAGAGTATTGAGACAATTCACTGAAATTAGCCAGCTTACTGTCATTTTAATTTTTACAAATAAATACAATCAGAAGATGAGGAATTGCAGTCAAAAGGGAGCAGTTGCCCTTTGGTAGGACTGTAATATTGGTCCTGATGTTGCGTATTGCAGGTTGCCACCTGTTCAAGCTGGCAACCTGCACCAAGTAGTGGGGGAAACTTTTGGTCTTAGTATATGAGGACCATCCATCGATGTGTATATGCTGTGTGCACAGCTATTAAAGAAAAATTGATGTGGTGTAATATCAGGGTTTACATATGATGCATTCCTGATATTCAATAGGCAATTTTGAACAATCATCTAATCTAAAGCATTGCCATCACAACTGCCTTAATGTCTTTAAAGGAATAGTTCACCCAAAAATGAAAAATCTCTCATTTACTCTCCCTCATGTCATCCCAGATGTATATATCTTTTTCTTCTGCAGAACACAAACAAAGATTTTTAGAAGAATAATTTAGCTCTGAAGGTTAATACAGTGCAAGTGAATGGTGACCAAACCTTTGAAGCTCCAAAAATAAAATAGTGGCAGCATAAAAGTAATCTATAAGACTCCAGTGGATAAATATATATCTTCATAAGTGATATAATAGGTATGGGTGAGAAACAGATCAATATTTAAGACCTTTTTTAACATAAATCTCCACTTTGACCACCCCCAACCAATAGATGGCTGAGTGTGAAAGTGAAAGTCTCTTCCACACCAGAATATGGAAGTGAAAGGGTAGATCTACAGTAAAAAAGGACTTAAATATTGATCTGTTTCTCACCCACACCTATGATCTCACTTCAGAATATATGGATTTCACCACTGTGGAGTCTTATGGATTACATTTATGCTGTCTTTATGATCTTTTTGGACCTACTGAGTTCTGATCACCATTCACTTGCATTGTACACATCTGGGATGGCATGAGAGTGAGTAAATGATGAGAGCGTTTTAATTTTTAGCTGAATTATCCCTTTAAGCCCCCGTGAGCAAGCCAAAGGTAACTGTGGCAAGGAAAAAACTCCATGTTAGTTAGTAGACAGAAA
The DNA here is from genome assembly GCF_019703515.2 of Myxocyprinus asiaticus. Lineage (NCBI taxonomy): Eukaryota > Metazoa > Chordata > Actinopteri > Cypriniformes > Catostomidae > Myxocyprinus > Myxocyprinus asiaticus. The sequence continues at coordinate 40,569,560 of NC_059368.1, read as the reverse complement.
AACCCTTTAGAGGAACAAGATTCAGCTTTGGGTGCTGATCCTTATTTGGGTTTTCAATAAATGTACATATGCCAATATTATTTAGAAGTTTAAGCAAAATTAAATCAACACTGTTTTTGCCCATTATCCTGATTTTGTGTTGCGTATTAACACCTTTACTGGCATTTTTACCTACTTATCCAATGTGCGCAGGTGTTGTCTTTTTTCTATAAGCTGGTTTTTGATAGTTATCAGCGTATTGTGTGCATGTAAACAGACTCCGTGTCAACAGAGAAAGGCTGTCTGTTAAATGCAGCAGTGAGGCTAACTTGCTAACTAACTGCTTTTTGTCTTTGCCTCTGGTTTTTTGCAAGTTCCACCGATTTGCACGATATCTGTATAAATTAAATGACATGTCTGAGGTTGTTGCATTGGGACATGACACAGTTGTTTGGCAAACTGGACAAGCTGTAATGGTTCAGTTTACTTGCCGTTTGCCAGTAATGTTCGAGCTCTCAACTATGTTATCTCGACTCGCTGTCAAATCTGTATACGGTTATAGAAATGCTTATAAGAGTTCTCCAGTGGTCTGTTACGTACCACCTATGCTAAAGTGATTAGATATAGGATTTAAGGGAGTGAATAACGAATGTCACTTAACAAATTGACAGAAAAACAATAACATGTGGAGAATACGCCTCTTTGTACGTACACACACACACATACAAAGACTCCAGAAGTTACGCTATAGTTTGCCTTCTGTTTGCTTGGTAGCTACCTCTTTTTCCAGTGCTCTGTTTGTAACAGTTTATTGGAATTGAAAACACTTTTCTAGAGCCGTGTCTTATGCTCTGTTTCACCCAAGTTGCATTGGATCAACCTAAACCACATTATGTCTCCCAAATGTTCATATGACTTAAAGTTTGTGTGTGTAATGTTTTTCTATGTTAAAAACCTTTCCCATATTCCATCTTATATTACACAGACAATTAGAAGTAAACCATTTTTAGGTTGGTTCCCCACAGAAAGTGTTGTAATAATGTTAGCTATCAAAACATATGGCCCGTTTTCTATGGAACAAAGAAAGAACAATGTGAGGGTGAATAAATGAAGATTTTTTACATTTTTGGGCGAACTGTTCCTTTTAATGTGATATTGTCCTTCCCTCAAATATCTTCTCAATGCTTAACATTATGATTTTGAGGAATTCCCAATTACGATTCTTTTCCTAAAATTATACTCAAATCCTGGTGACCTTGTAAAACTCTTAAGGTATTTTCATCAAGCAGAAAGTCAGGGGATTCTGGGGATTCAAACGAGTGGAGCTGCAGTCTCTGGTGCTGTCATGATGGCTTTCCCTCAGGGGTTTGATAACTGAGGTAACCTGGTTTAAAAGCCTCAGGCGGCTGTTGGTATCATGCTGGCAGAGCTATTTTTAAACATCTCTGACACAATGACCCAGTGAACTTTGCCAAGGACAAAGAAAATAACAGCAAAATGAATGGCTGTGCCTGACAAGACAGCCACATCTATGGCAAGTGCTACAGGAAGCGTGGGGTGAAATGTCACCTGAGTATCTGGACAAACTGACAGCTAGAATACCAAGGATCTGAAAAGCTGTCATTGGTGCACGTGGAGGATTTTTTTGATGAGAACTCTTTGAAGTAGTGGTAATAGTAATTTTTGACATTATTAATGTCCTGACTATACATTTGTGATCATTTGAATGCCTCTTTGGTGAATAAAAGTGCCAATTTCTTTCCATAAGCGCAAAATCTGTACATTATTCCAAACTTTTGGCTGACAGTGTACATATTATATACTCTGCATCCGTCTACTGAGGTACGTCAACTTGGGAATTAACATTACTTGCATTTGAACATCATATTTTCATACAAATTGGTGTAAACATTTTTTTTAACATTTCCGTTGAAGCAAAGAATCGTGAGTTGTGAGTGCCCATGAAGGATCCACCTCATGCATCCTCCGAATTCCCGTGAAAGAAGGTCGCATTCGAAGGCTGCATTCGGAGTGTCCTACTCGCTTTTCTGAAACGTGAGAGCCTTGATAACGTATGCAGCCGACAAATGCGACCTCCGGAGGATGCAGCCTTCGAAAGGAGACATAACCTGTCAGTCTTTCAGCAAATCCACTGAAATGTATCTGGTTACCATGGCAATGATGTAATGCGCTTGGCGCGTGCTCTTTGTCAGTCCTGTCAGTCAGCGCAAGTAGAAATGCCCCAATAAAATGTGTTTTCAATGAGCTGAAAGAAGCCGATCCATTTCTTCATGTATCATGTGAATACTGTATGTAAGCGAGTATTTTTCTGTCACTGTTAATGTTCATTTCCCCACGAGCACGGAGGTAAATCAGACAATGTCACATTCAGACAGATACACTGCACTTTTTACATAGTACAAGCACTTAAATATTGAGATGTGGGGGTTGTATTTTGAATTTTAGGTTACAATGTTGTGAATTTTGTGTTAAAATGTGTACCTAACATGACAAGTCTATTCATAATTACACATGCAATATGACATCATATGGATAGAATAGGCTTCATGGAATTTGTACACTTAAAAAAAGCTAAAATGTGGTTAAATCATGAAAAAAACTAAATCTAAAATAAAATATAATTTTTTACAAACAATATAGCCTATACAGTTAAGTGCAGAAGCCTGCATAACCCCTTTTGTTTTTATAAGTTTCCACACCCCTTTCAGAATGTATACAAATTACCTATAAGAGATAAAAGATGATTTTGTGTGTGTGTGTGTGTGTGTGTGTGGTACTGCCATTCACAAGCTACATAATAAATAATTGTTTGCATCTTTTGTAATAGTTGTGTATGAGTCCCTCAATTGTCCCTAGTGTCAAAAGCTGGATCTCATTATATAGACACTGAAGATCTCAAATATGCAGAAGATGCTGAGAAACCAAATAATTGTACAGTAGTTGGGTTTTTTTTTCTTAAGAAAAGTGGACATCTTCACTGCTCAGGACAAAGCAGGGACTCATAAACAATTATTACACAAACAGCCATTGATCATTGAGAAAGCAACACACCATATTAATAACCAAGGGAATGTAAACTCCTGAACAGGATCATGTGTGTAAATTCAGTTACTATTTTGTATTGTGGAATATATGTGAGGATCTGTTATGTCAAATAGCTTCTAAAGGGCAGTACTAAATAAAAACAAAATGCAATTTTTATGATCCCTTGTTTAAAAAAAAAAAATCACACACACACACACACACACACACACAAACAAACAAGTGTCCCGTTTTGAGATTTTAAAAATCTGGTCACCCTTTTTAAGTTAATTTAGAGTGAAGACTACGCCTAATTTCTGCACCACACAGCTTACATTAGATCGCTAAATATTCATTGAACAGTATAGGTGGTGGTATGTGCTACTTCATCTATCAATATGTGACTCAGCAGTGTTGTGGAGGAATATAGCTGATACAATGGGTCAGATTAGAAGGTAAAAGTTATTTCTACATTCTGGCGGTTGGAAGCAGAGGTATTCAAGCCTTAAGATACTTTTTGTAAAATAAGATAAAAAGTAATGGAGATCTACTGAAAGTTGCATTTTTCAACTTTGAAGTGTTGCTATAAATATAGTGCTCCCTAGACATTTACATTTAGAGAACATATTGACATTTTGTGTTCCCTTCAATTGATTCCTTTAGTTGGTCTTAAAAAGGTCTTTAAAAAAGTCTTAAATTTAGCTACATAAAACCTGCAGAAACCCTGTTAAAAACCCATATCTATCGACCACTAGTGCTGATGGTGACGTTGTCATGGTAAAACGTTGACTAACAGCCCACATATGTACACCAATTTCTCATCAAGTATTTCCTATGATATAATTTATAATTTATATTTTTTCCTTCTTCCGTTTTTAATTGACCACTGAAAGTAGGATCAATGTAACAGCAATCAGAAAACATTAAAACATTGCTTTCTGAAAAAGAGAATGTATGTTTTGTTGAGAATTCTGGAACTGCTTGCGTTTGCCCTTCGGTCTTCTCCATCTGGTCGTGCTCTTAATTGCAGAATCCCCATGAAATCTGACATGATTTTTAAACATATTTGACTTATTGTCTTTTTATTTGCGAAAGCGCAATGTAATCCACTTTGCTGGCACCAAAGCAATGTGAGCTTTGCACAGCGTAATCCACTGTCATGCTTCCTGACTGTGGAAAGTCCTTGAAAATGGTTTTTGAAACATTTTTAAGGTAAGGAATGACACTGTAAGCTGATGTGGCCTCCAGCATGGTTCTGTTTGCCCTTTGAGATATGGAGCTCCTTACATTTCATGTGAAGATTTGAGATGGGAAATGGCCTTGCCCTTGTGTTAAAGCCAGAACTCTAAAGTCATCTAATGTGACCTTGTGCAGATAGTTGTGAGATTGTGCTGCTTTGAGATTTCAGCTGTAAACTGATTTTGTACTGTATAACTGTGTTGCAGCGTGGTTGATTATGGTTTTCTCTGCTATCCGGATACCTGTATTGCTATAGTAATTCTCTTATATCTACTTAATCTGTTATTGTTCTTTAATATTGGGTCTACTAGGGCTGTCACGATTATGAAATTTAACTGACTATTAATTTTCAAACAAATAGTTGCGATTATGATGATTAATTGTTTGTTTTAGGGCTTTCACGATTAATTGCCACATAAATTGTTATACTTCTTAAGGTGTATGTATTTTTTATGCACCACAAGTCATTTATTCATATTTAGCTTGGAATCATATAATAAAATAGGGATATATGATTTCCTTTACGGCTTTAAAAACATATTAATGACATGAAAAATTATATTTAAAAAATGTAAATATTTTTATATTTATATATTTTATATTTTAAAATGTAAAGTCTGTTTTACATTTACACTATTGTTTTTGAAACCCAGCCAATCTGAATACCTAGTATATTATTGTATTTAACAAATATATTATATTATATTATATTGTATTGTATTGTATTATATTATACTATATTACAGATATGTAAAGTATCAGTACAATATTGTAACAAAAACAATCACAATAAATTGATGTATGTGATTGTATCGACCCTATGGTTGTAAACTGAGAACTGGTTCTTATTAGGAACCGGTTCTATTTTAAAAATATATAAATAAATAAAATTAAATACGGGAACCGTATGATTTGCTTGCCTTTTGGTTTCTTGTATGAGCATTTTTCTGCTGATGCAGTCAGAACAGTGTACAAAAATATCTCTTCAGAATCTACAGCATGAAACACAAATTACTCTTATCAGCCAATTCTTTTTAGTGAATCAAAAACACCTGGATATTATGATTTCTGCTCATAATGAACCAAGAACAGTGACCGTGTTATGTTGTAATGTCAGTAACTGACAGGATGTTCATATGACAATGTATAGTTAAAGATTACAAGTAATCGGTGGAATCAGTGGAATTTTATTCAAAAAAAAAAAATACATAGTGAATGAAATATGTTAGCACATTTTTTTTGTGTTTATATTTAATATATAGTTATAGTAGAACCAATTATAAATTATTTCCAAAAAACATTTCCTCAAAAGTTAGAATTGTTAATGGAACTGTTAAGGTATTAGAATACTTAGAGGAATCAGAATCGTTACATTTCTTACTGTTCCCTAATAATTATTTATGTATTTATTTATTATTTTGTCAAAAAGCAGAAATAAAACAAATAAAACATTGAAAAATCAGTTGTGCATATCAGTTATTGGAAACTTTAATATGTAAACAATCATATAAAAACCCCCAATATTGGTCAGTCTGTAATATACAGTTGAAGTCAGAAGTTTACATACACCTTAGCCAATTCCTGACATTTAATCATAGAAAACATTCCCTGTCTTAGGTCAGTTAGGATCACTGCTTTATTTTAAGAATGTGAAATGGCAGAATAATAGTAGAGAGAATTATTTGTTTCAGCTTAGAGCTGCACGATTCTGGATAAATTGAGAATCACGATTTTTTTGCTTAGAATAAAGATCACTATTCTGAAGAAAAATGCTTATTTCAGTGATTTTCAAAACCTGGACATAAGGGTATAACTAAGTAACATATAATTTACTGGAGGTTCTGACAAAATGTTCTCGCTTCAGTCTATGCAAAAATGCAATAAAGTTGTTGATTTATATATTTGATCAAAGTTGTTAATCAAATATATAAATTTAAAATGTCCTAAGTCCACAAAGGGGCGCAACGAATACATTATAAGCCACATTATGTGCTTATTGCAAAAAAAAGAAAGAAATCTAGTTAAAAACGGCATAATAATAATAATAATAAAATAAAAAGGATTTAACCTGTTTCTCACATGCTAAGTAAAAAGCAAAGCGAGCAGAAAAAAGCTTCATTAACAGTTCTGTGTTAACTTGGTATTGCACTTTTAAGCAAATATGCAATAAAACTGTTATTTTACAAAAGTTTTTTTTTATTTTTTTTAATAAATATGAACAATTTATATTAAAACAGTGAGGCCTTCAGTGTTTCTCTTGTAAAACTTGCTTCAAGCTTGTAAAGGAATTATTCAAGAGCCAGTAATTAAATAGAGAACAGTGTAAACAGTGCTTTAATTGTTTCAGCAACAGTAGCAATTAAACATATAAAAAATATAGAATATAAAAACATAAAAAAAAGGTTTTAATGCTTAAATATTTGACAATCTTGACTGTGTGATTATTAGATCTACATTAATACTGATTTGGTGCAGTAAGAATGCCTGACTGCCTATAACAGACATCACGCAGCTTATATACATTTAGACATCGCACAAATCTAACATTTTTTGAAGAATTTGTCCCGTCTGCTTATACAGTATATAAAGGGCTGTGTTTGCTTTAATATCTCGTCAAGACAGTGCAGATTTAATCCCGTCTGTTTACACTGGTAATTCATTAACAGCAGTGTTTACATTAATATCACCTAAAGAGGGGCATTTTGATTAAAAACAGCGCTGCATTCATCAAGACACAAGTGTATGGGCAGACACACGCATGTAAGCTGCAAGGTCCGGCACCCCATCAACTCTGAAAACAAATGTTGGTCACACTTTATATTAGGTGGCCTTAACTACTATGTACTAACATTAAATACATACAAGACTATGTATTTACTGTGTAACTACATGTTGTTCTGCAAAATTCCCACATTTGCTGCTACTGAGGTTGAGGTACGGGTAGGTTTAGGAGTAAGGGTAGGGTTAGAGTTAGGTTTTGGGGTAAGGGTTGGGTTAGGGGTAAAGTTAACAGTGTAACTACATGTATGTACATAATAAGTACATTGTATCAAATGGTTAAGTACATAGTAGTTAAGGCCACCTAATATAAAGTGGGTCCCAAATGTTTATATATGCTTGAATATGTGGCCCTCACAGCTGCCAGCTTATACAAGGCATCCTTAATTGGGCCCTGTGACTATGAGGGCCCCCAGCCCGCTTATAGGACCTTTTTGCCTTGCTGTTTCTAATTTTTTTTTAATTGATCCACTCTTTAAAAATTTGCATTTTCTGACTATTATTTCATACTTTAGGCTTTATAGGATTAAGCTTTATGCTTTGTTTGAAAACTGCTGTTGAACAAAAAGAGTTATAATACTATTCATTGCTATAACTGCATTTCTCCCCAATATTACAAACAATAACTGGGCTTAGGTGGTTGGGAAAAGAAGATATTGATATTTTATTTTGTGTGGGACAAAAGTACTGATCTAGAAACGTAAAGTTTGTCGAGACAAACTATAATGTTGGTTTGATAAAACCTTGTCTGAAAGTTTAAAGTAGATTTAAATGCTTGAAGTTGGAAATTTGTAGAGGTCTTACAGTAAGAGAAAGAAAGAAAGAAAGAGAGCATCTTAAAGCAAGTTTTGACTGCTGAAGTTTGAAATCATGAACATTCAAAAACAGATTCTTAGATCATTTAAAAATTCTGTTAATATAATCTACTCTAAGGGATTTTGGCTTACATGATGCCTTCACAGGGCTTTTCGATGGGAGAATAATAATGGTAGCCAAGCTGTAGGGTCATTGCAAACAGAATTTACAGTAAAATGACCAAATTACCACTATTTTTAAGCCCCACACCTTTCAGCCCTTCGAAGCTATCATGGAGGGTAAAGCCTTTAAAGGAAATAGGGTGTAGGGATGATCACTTCTGAATGGAGGGCACCCCATCATTCAGATGAGTTAGAAAAGATATAGCAGCACGAGCCAGAACTGCTTGAACTCTTTGCCAAGTTTCACCAAACCCATATGAACATGCTGTAGGAGTCTATTTGTTAAATTCTTTATATTTAAAGTGTTTGGTGAAGTTAAAATGTCATAATGTATTATTGCCCCTTTAAATATAAGCATGTTTACACATTTATTACACATTTTGTTGCATTCTTGTTTTTTGTATGCATAATTTGTAGTTTTTACAAGTATTTACATTGAGTTTACATTATGTATAACAAATGGTAAAATGCTACTGTCTCTTTAAGAACAGTGGCTGTTCGGCAAACCTGTTTCTTTACCACTGCCATGCTGTATGTTTGAGTTAATCTGATTGTAAATAACAGAACGGGTATTAAAAGAGACTTAAATCAATGAAAATTGACTGCGTTTGGAAATTGCTCCCAAGGTTGAACCAGACTTGTGGAGGTCCACAATTTTTGTTTCTGAGGTCTTTGCTGATTTCTTTTGATTTAACCATGATCTCAAGCAAAGAGGCACTGAGTTTGAAGGTAGGCCTTAAAATACATCCACTGTTACACCTCAGTACACCTCCTATCAGAAGCTAATTGGCTAATTGTCTAAAGGCTTGACATCATTTTCTGGAATTTTCCGAGTTGCTTAAAGGCACAGTTAACTTAGTGTATGTAAACTTCTGACCCACTGGAATTGTGATCTAGTCAGTTAAAAGTGAAACAATCTGTAAACAATTGTTGGAAAAATTACTTGTGTAGATGTCCTAAACGACTTGCCAAAACTATAGTTTGCTAATATGAAATCTGTGGAGTGGTTAAAAAATTAGTTTAAATGACTTCAACCTAAGTGTATGTAAACTTCTGACTTCAGTTGTAAACCCTGTGTGTCTATATAGTTTTTAACATTTATTCTAAGTATTTCCCTCCACACACATAACTGCTTATTGGATGACACTGCGTGAGCTGCCAAGAAAAAGTGTCTATGAGAGAGGGATTACATGTAAGAGTGCATCTTACAGCTGGTTTATCTGTCATGTTAGAGCCAGATGGAGGGTATAAGGAAACGCTGTGCTGTTGTTTATCAGTGTATCAAAGCTACTGTCAACTGAAGCTTGTTGCTCGCCTCTGTGAAGGGTAAAACACTGTTACTGTGGCAGCACTTTTTTCTGTAACCATAAATGGGTTTGTCTCAGTAGGACACACTATTTATTTATTCATATTTTCATCTGTCATCTTTCTTTCTGAACAAATCTCTTGGTGTTCTGATTTTTTAACCCTCTGTGTGCCTGGGATATTATGCACTGGTGAGAATCGCTGTTCATTGTATTTTCTCTCTGTATTTCCTTGCATTTAGATCATCAATTCATTGCAGTTGGGGAAAACATTAAGATGTGTAGTGTTTATGAGCGAGAGAGATTAATGGCCTGCATTTCTCTTGTGGTTTGTAGTTCTGCCTGGAGCCATGAGCTTTTTCATCATCAGCCATTAAAGAGAATTCTAAATGCTGCCCTCTATTTATTTAATCAAGAGCTTCCTTTAAAAGAAGAATCAAATAAACATGTGCTGGACCTGGCAGATGTAATTGGCCCCCCTTTGGTGTTTCTTACAAAAGCTCTCTGATATGGTAGATGATCCTCTGCTGTAGAGTGTTGGATTCACATGAGAGTTTGTTCTCTGTTCACCATGACAGCTGATGCCCTGCAGGTCATGGAGAAGGTGGGTGGCTTTGGACTTTAATGTAAATTGGTAAGTGTGACGAGGAGGAGGGCGATCGGGCTAATCAGCCGAGGAGAGGGATAAGTGCAGCGGGACGCGGCAGTTTGAGAGAGAGAGAGCCACACGCAGCTGCCGTGTGTGTATTTGTGTGTGTGTCTTTGTTTAAATTAAATATTATTTTGACTGTTCAGCCGGTTCCCGCCTCCTCCTTTCCCATTTTAACCTTGTTACATTGTCGTGGAGTCCATACTACTGCCATCTGTCCAAAGGAGCATCAGCGGCCGTCTGCCGGGGGATGGAGTCGCCGCTGCTGGCCCCCTGGATGCGGAGAAATGGCTGCCGTCCGTGAGGGGCTCGCTCCCGGCCGCCTGGAGTGGTGGAGGAGTGATTGAGGACCAGGCGACGGCGTGTCTGGGAACCGGCGAGCAAGTTTTTATCTCTCTCTCCTCTCTCTCTCGACTCGCCCTTTCCCTCTCCTCTTTTTTTTGTTTTTGTTTTTTCCTCCCCTCGTCCCCCTCCCCAGCTCTAGAGAGGCAGGGAAAAGCCTGCCAGCAGGCGGGGCCAGAGGGGCAACTGGATTTGGCATCGGTTCCAACAAGCCCAATCCAAGCCCGATACTGTGTGTTAGCCATGGCCATTACCATCAAGCTCCAAAAATGACATAAAAGAACCATAAAAGCACCATTAAAGTAGTCCATATGAATTGTGCATTTTGTTTGACATATGATAGATTTGTCAATCACGATAGGATGCTTTTTCTTTATTTTTTTATCCCCTTTTCTCCCAATTTGGAATGCCCAATTCCCACTACTTCGTAGGTCCTCGTGGTGGCACGGTTACTCACCTCAATCCAGGTGGCGGATAACAAGTCTCAGTTGCCTCCGCTTCTGAGACAGACAATCCGCGCATCTTATCACATGGCTCGCTGTGCATGACACCGCGGAGACTCACAGTATGTGGAGGCTCATGCTACTCTCCGCGATCCACGCACAACTTACCACGCACCCCATTGAGAGTGAGAACCACTTAATCGTGACCACGGGGTGGTTACCCCATGTGACTCTACCCTCCCTAGCAACTGGGCCAATTTGGTTGCTTAGGAGACCTGGCTGGAGTCACTCAGCACACCCTGGATTCGAACTCGCGACTCCAGGGGTGGTAATCAGCTTCAATACTCGCTGAGCTACCCAGGCCCCCGCTCAATAGGATGCTTTTAAATATATTGTCCGCATTTGCTGTGCTTGACTGAATGAGCCCTGTTATGTTGTCACTCAAACATAGCATGCACAGGGCTGCAAGTGGTTCATCATATTTGGAGGTCTTTGGCATTCTTTGACACTAAATAATAATGTCTTTGTGTAACTGTATTAATTCAACAACACCTGGTATAGAACGCAACAGTGCCCACCCTCTTTTTCATCAGTCTTGGTTCAGGAAGTATTTTCCCCATTCATTTCTTTCACAGGCTTATCATAAAATCCTTCATAAAAGAGTTCTGATCCATGAACCAAACCAACCAGCTCCGAGGTGAATAACAACAGTACAACCTTTGATTGGATTATTTGGATTTGAAAATTGTACAGAAAGACAAAGGTATAAGATTTTCTACTTACCGTCTTTCATGAGGGCATGAACTGCAACAGCATAAAGCGTTGCGAATGACGTTATCAAATTAAAAACAATGAAAAAATCTAAAACTATTTATTTGAAGTTGTTGATTATACGTAAGTATAGAAACAGTTATATTTGAATTATAGTGCAAAATATTCAGAAATGAACAAATAAATACTTTGTTTGAGTGTGTAGGAAGACACGATTGTGTCATTCATAGTACGTCGCTGCAGTGCTTGTTTTCTGTGCTTTGTTTGCCACAATTCTCTGATTGGTGGAGCGTTTCTCTTCAGGATCATGGGTAGTGTAGTTTTTCACCAGGATGTTATCGATAAAGAGTAAGTCGCCAATGAAAAACAATTATGGGATTTTTACTTCCAGAAACATACTTTTGTGCTTTATTGTACCATAAGATGTGATTAAGGTGTTGTTGCACTCCCGTAGCAACAGAATATAACTTGTGCCGGTTTAGACCTTTATCACAGTCTGCGTAACATTACATCTGACTCTGAATGGTAATCAGAACTCCACCCATAGTTCTGTCTTTGGACAATCAGCAATTTTTAAATATAAATGTAAATATATATATAAAAACTAATTTTTTAACTTGGATGCACTTGACTGTTAACATCAACCATTTAAAATGTTCTTGTGGCTTAACACAGCACTTTCCTAAGTGTGTTATCTACCACTTTAATGTATAATGTCGGAGCGAGGCGGTCATCAGGGCAAAGTTTTCCCAATTCAGAGCTGTGCACTGTTCAGGTTACTCTCAGGATCAATGTGCCTAACTCAAGTCCAGAGACCATGTTTAAGTCTTTTAATGTCATCATTTTCACTGTTGCGCCATGTCCCATTTATATTTTAAATATAATACAGTTGTAGACACCGTGACATTTTCATCTCCATTTTCTCCTCCATTGCATTCAGATGGCAGTAAATGCTTCCTCAATCATCGCACTCCAACCGCAAGGATATAACTCCACGTTTACAATGATTAAACCAGTTATTTTCTCTAATCGGACTCTGGGATGGAAATGTTTCTTTATTAGCACATTTTTAAATGGATCTCATACTTGGAGATTATGTGACTAGTAAGAACATTAAAGCAATGTGCATCATCATGTACGTTTTTTGCGATGTACTGTATACATACCCCTGTCTTGTTCTAAAGCCTTTTAATGTGTTTATGTACTCTTGTTTGTACGATATTCTTGCCTTTCTCTAATAAAAAAAACGTACTTATTAGGGATGTGCGAGACTAGTCGACTAAACGGTTCTGATGCTGCTAGTCGACACTGGAATTACTAGTCGGTTAATATTTCCCCCCATTAAACTGATAATAATTTTTACACATTTACGTTTGCCGTTATATTTTTACAGAGGCTGCACTTAAATTACTGTCATATTAATGTTACATATTTTAAATATAATTAATAATACAAATATTATTTAAAAAAAGAGGATTTCTGGAGCAGATACAGAGTTTAATTTCACTACAGGCTGCGCGTGCTTCTTCCCTAATTGATCACGCGCAGGAAATGTCCTCTCGCTAGACAAGCAAACTCAGCATAGTAGTTATGAAATCACTTTGGTGGTGCGGGAATCGGCTTTCCAAATATTTGAAAGTCCCTATGGATGTTTTCACATTTGAGTCTTCTTTACATCTGTGCATGCTTGTACGTTATTTTTTTCCGCTGTGCAGGCTTTTTCAAGTGCAGGATAGCCGCCTCAGGTGAGTCAAGTCCCGTCTTTCACCAGACCATGTCGACGGGTTAATTTTACTCATCAAAAAATGTATGCTTTTGAGTAAGTAGCCTAGAAAATAACTGTTTTAGACTAGGTATGCAATTTTTTTAATCCGCTGATTATGAAGGCTGTTTTCAACGAGGTGCCGACTGTTTAACGGGTTCAACTATCTTTGATTCTGTGTGCACGTCATGTTTAGAATACATCAGGTTTATTGTAGGCTACATCACAGGCCTATTTTTTCTATCCTATAGCTCCTTTTTTTTTTTTTTTTACATTGTAACTGTTAGTGGTTGATGTTCTTTACCGAACAGCTGTCATATTAGATCAATGGTTAATGCACGACTGCAGGTCGTGAAATACACTCAACTTTTCAGCGCATTTTTTTTCTCTCTCATAGATTTGGCTTAGCCTACCTGTTAATTATTTTCAACAATGTCCTGACTGTTTTAATATGTTAAGTAACTTTTACTTGGTCATTTCCATTTAGAACAGGCTATTAGGGTTGTTCCATTGATCCTGCACTATTCATTCAATTGTTTTCTATAAATATGCCTGTTAAATATTCGCAAACGTTGATTCAGTGAATGCGTGTCATGTTCTATATTTAAAGTACAATGATCATAATTCAAGGTGAGCACGTCACAGATAAATGCCCCTTTTCAGTAGAATTTAGCATTGGATTTGGAATAGATTAAGTATTTTTTTTATTTATTTTTTTTTACTGTTTTTTGAAGGTTGGTTTCTCTTTAGACTAGTCGACTAGTCGGTTACAAAACTTCAGTTTAAACGACAGTCAAATTCGTCGTAGCGCACATCCCTAGTACTTATGCTCAATGGAGTATAAGACTAGCAAGGGCCCCGGGGCCAATTTCCTTTTAGGGCACTCCCGGTCCAATTATCTTTTAAAGTTGAGATCTATGCAATCGATTCTGTTCTGTTATTTACTGTCAGAATTATTCAAACACACAGCACAGATGTGGTAAAGTAACAGCTCAACCGAAACACGTTCGCTGAACAGCCACTGTTCTTAAAGAGACAGTACCATTTTAACGTTTGTTATACATAATGTAAACTCAATGTAAATACTACAATGGTGTATACAAAATGCCATAATAAATTATTGATGAATTTAAAAAATACAGTAGGCTCCTACAGTATCAATGCAAGGGTTTGGTAGAATTCGGCCAGTTCTGGCTCGTGCAGCTATATCTTTTCTAACTCATCTGAATGATGTGGTGCTTTCCATTCAGAAGTGATCATCCATACACCTTATTTCCTTCAAAGACATTACCTTAAATTGTGAGAGCTTTTGAAGGGCTGAAAGGTGTGGAGCTCAAAAACAGTGGTCATTTGGTCATTTTTGGGGAAATTCTGTTTGGAACGACCCTACAGCTTGGCTACCATTATTATTCCTCCATCAAAAAACCCTGCTAAGGCATAATTTAAGCCTTTTCAAAGTGTCCACTACATTACATTGACAGAATATTTAAATGAGCCACAAGTCTGTTTTAGGATGTTTGTAATTTCAAACTTTATCTGTCAAAACTTAAACACAAACCTTTTAATCTGCTTTAAGATGCTTTCATCTTTCTTTCTTTCTGTTAAACCTGTAAAAATTTCAAGCATTTAAAACTATTTTAAACTTTCAGACAAGGTTTTGTCAGACCGACATTTAGACCATAACATTTTCTTTTTCCCAACCACCTAAGCAAAGTTATTTTTTGTAATGTATGGCAAACATGCAGTTATAGCAATTAATGGTATAATAAACATTTTTGTTTGACAGCCCTTTTAATACAAAGAATAAAGCTAAAGCCAAACATATGAAATAATAGTCAGAAAATTATATTTTTTAAACCTGTTTAAACCTATTTTTCTATAAAATAATACAAATTTAAGCATGTTGCTTGAATTCAATAAATACTAATTTTGAAATATCAGTAAAAATATAAACATAATTGTTAATTTTACTTTATCAAAATCAGCAAAGATTTCACATAAAAAGATGAGTGCATCAAAATATGAAGGTAGCTATTTTGTAAATTATTTTACAAGGGCTTGTACTTCCAGAAGAGAATGGAAACCTTCACCAGGCGGCGTTATAAGATTAAAGAGTGGCTCAAAAAATTTAATTAGAAACAGGAAGTCAAAAGGGCCCTATAAGAGGGCTGGGGGCCCTCATAGTCACAGAGCCCTATTGAGGGGGCCTTGTATAAGCCGCGAGGCCCACATATTTAATCATATACAAACATTTGCTTTCAAAGTTGATGGGCCGTGAGACCTTGCAGCCCAGGACCCCCTGGTAGTCAAGGGCCCCTGGGTACTGGCCCCATTGGCCTGGTCTGTAATTTACCTATTGGTGCAAGTGGGTTTGGCAAAATTTTATGCACAAAGCGCTAATGGCATGGGACAAGAGAACCAAAACAAATCGTTGCCCGTGTGCCGTCCACTCTAATGGCCCGACAAGGTCCATACCATTTCGTTCAAAGGGGACCTCAATCAAGGGAAGGGAGCGCAATGGCGTTCTTGGTGTGGCCGGCGGATTCACCAGCTGACGTTCACGGCATGCTGCACACCATCTTCGAACATCTCCGTGAATGCCTGGTCAATAGATACGGGCCATTAGACGGTTCAGTGTATTTTCCTGCCCTAAGTGACCCACCATTGGATTATAATGAGACGTCTGGAATAACATTTTCCGACAGCTCTTCGATACTAACAACTGGGTTGTATTTTCCTTTGTCTGAGTGTCCTGTGTCACTCGATGCAACCGATCCTTGATAATTGAAAAATACGGATATGCGAGTGCAATGTCTGGCTGGAGACATTGACCATCAATCACTTTCATTTGATCAAAGGTGTGCCTAAGGGTCTTGTCTGCCACTGTCTTCTCTCCTTAAATACTCCCACCACCCCTCACTGGAACGCGAGACCGGTGTGGCACACAGGTGGAACTCATTCACCACTTATTTTCCCAGCCT
This sequence comes from Myxocyprinus asiaticus, assembly GCF_019703515.2. Classification (NCBI taxonomy): domain Eukaryota; kingdom Metazoa; phylum Chordata; class Actinopteri; order Cypriniformes; family Catostomidae; genus Myxocyprinus; species Myxocyprinus asiaticus. Next base: position 40,553,293 of record NC_059368.1, on the reverse strand, counting down.
CGCTCTGCCCAAATGCCGCTCGGCCCACCCTGCTCGCTACACAGACCTTGTTCTGAAACGTCATAGCACAATGACCTATTTCTTAGGAAAATGGCAAATTGCACTTTGCGCCACTTCATTAACATACAGTACACCTACAGTTTGCGCATATACACCCACGGAAAACAATCCCACTTATGCCCACTTGTGCTTTGTGCTGGCACGAAAATTACGCTTTGAATTAGCGCTCTCATGAAAATTGGATAAGACGTAGCTTAGCTTTGCATTCTCATGAAAATAGAGCCCCAAATCTATTTATTTGTATCACCTATTTGCTGAATTAGAATAATAATAATAATAATAAATATTATTAATTATACATTATTATATTATTATAAAACTATATTAACATTAATACTACTAATATTGTTATTATTAATAATAATAATAATAATAACGATAATAATAAAAATACTGAGTGAATATTAATCATGAATTAAATGGAATTAATTAATCTGCACAACAAAATCACACACAGTAATGTCATTCTGAGGTTTAGTAGCAAACCTCAAAATGATATTACTGTGTTTAATGGAAGGCTAAGTGCAAACAAAAATTGGATGGAAGGGCTTGCTTTAGATTCAAAGCAAACGCTTATGTTCAACTAAAAAAAAAGCCTAATTTTAGCTTGGATTGAAACGTAATGCTAAAACATTAAACGCTAAAACAGTAAACACTAAAACAAAAACACTTAAACTAAACACTAAAACAGATGCTTAAAATGATGTAGCTAAAACAGATAAATTATCATTTTTAATTATTAGTTTTTTTTTTTGTTTTTTTTTATTGCATTGAACCTACTAGAATCTACGGAATCTGCTAGATGTTTATAAAAGTAATATGGAAAACAAAAATAACATTTTTTTTTTAATTTAGTTCTGCCTTGATGAAGCTATTTGACATAACAGATATTTACATATATTCCACAAGTAAAAATAACAATTTAATTTATACAAACTATACTGTTCAACAGTTTACATGTCCATAGTTTTTAATATAGTGTGTTGGTTCCTGTTTGTCTCTGACTGTTTTGTATCTTTTTTATAGTTATGCATGAGTTTTGGATCAAGTTTTCAGGGATAAAATATTCAGCACCATAAATAAAAGGGAGGCAGAATATGACTGAATTTGGGTTGGAAAAATTAAATAAATAAATAAAAGGAGAGAGATGGAGAGGGGTGAGGGTGAGATGAGAATTCAGTCATAATGTGTTGCACATAGTGCAAACAGATTGCTTTGCTAACTACATAGGCAGCTGCCCTCTAAGCATCTTAAATGGAACCTAGCAAGTGACTGATTTGGAACACTCTACAAAGGCATCAACAAAAAGCACTCCTCACATGAAGTGCACATGAAACTCGACTCACAATTGTTTTCTATAAAGTTTGATGTTAGCATGCTGCAAAGCTCACAATGTGATATTCTATTACCAATTTTGAGAACTAGCTAAAAGTAGCAGTTTAACTACATATTCCAGAAATAGGCTACTCTAGTAGTGGTGTACAACATGCTATATCGCTGTATTTTTTGTCACATTGTATTGCGCATGCAGCTATACAGCTGAGATAGCTGAGGCTGTAATTAAATGTGCTCTTCTGAAATGTCCACACTCTCAGATATAGCACTGGGAAGTCTGATTAAATTTAGTGAATCATTTCCGATGGTTCATGTCAATAAATGATTCATAATCAAATAAACAATTCACCAAGTCCATGTCTTCTTGTTTGTAGTGAAATACTTAGTTAAATGCTCTTTTACTGTTCTTCATTACATCAGATAAATTTGTATTCTTTTTTTATTAATTGTGTTTATTGCAAATTTGTTCTATTTAATGCTGTCACCCTAATTAAATCACAACGTATTCTTGTATTGCCTTCTCCGTGAAGGAGACATGCGATACAGCCTTAGAATTTGGCTAAAAGAAGGTAGGTCTTAGAAGTTAGCATAATCATGTTGCCTTTTGGAAAAGCCTTTTCCAAAAGGAGCGTGTCTATAACTGGGCTTTGTACAAAGCAGATGATTCACAAGCACTTTTGCTGTGTCACTGTGCTGCTCCACTGATCTCTGCCAGCTTTGATCATTTCATCCCGAATGAGCAGCCCTCTCTAGCGTATCTCTTGATTTCCGTCGTGTCGAATGTCTCTCCTACACTCATTTTTGCTCTGTCTGTTTTTGCCTGTCCCATCCTCTTGTCACAGACTGGCTGGAAGGAGGAGGATTGTGTCTACTACAAGAAAACATCTGCAGTGAGACAGACACAGTCGACTTGCTCTCACCGCTGTTCCGCAGTGATCTAATTTACTGCAAGCTCGAAAGAAGCATTGTTTATACCCGAGCCCTGCAGGCAGATCTGTATCCTGTCAATGCAGCCTTCTCCTCATTGGACAGCAAATGTTGTTGGCTAATAACTGTTCCCTATAAAAAATAAAGGTGTCGTCCTCAAGTGGGCATTTACTGGCCTGAAATGCTGAATCTTCCATTGAAGATTCCAAAAAGACTTTTGTGCATGAAAAGTTTGTTTTTATGACTTGCACTGAGAAAGTTTAATATTCATTAAATTAACAATTTGTTGGGCCTGGGTAGCTCAGTGGTAAAGACGCTGGCTACCGCCCCTGGAGTTTGCTAGTTCGAATCCCAGGGTGTGCTGAGTGACTCCAGCCCGGTCTTCTAAGCAACCAAATTGGCCCGGTTGCTAGGGAGGGTAGAGTCACACGGGGTAACCTCCTTGTGATCGCTATAATGTGGTTCGCTTGTCGGTGGGGCGCATGGTGAGTTGTGCGTGGATGCCGCGGTGGATGGCGTAAAGCCACGGTATGTCTCCACGGTAACGTGCTCAACAAGCCACGTGATAAGATGCGCGGGTTGACGGTCTCAGATGAAGAGGCAGCTGAGATTTGTCCTCTGCCACCCGGAGTCACTATGCCACCACGAGGACTTAGAGTACATTGGGAATTGGGCATTCCAAATTGGGAGAAAAAGAAAAAAAAAATGTAACAATTTGTAGTGTATAGTTAATAATATAATAAAACATTCTTTCCGGTCATTGACAATCATAGAAAAGAAAGTGTCCTCATAACTGACCAATCAGAAAAAAAACTACAGGTCTCTGTAGCAGACCCCTGTTTCATGCGAACTGCCATTCTAACGCTCTTTTCTATTTCTATACCATTCCAACATTCCATTGCACTCTGTCTTCCAGTGCTCCTTTGATGCCACTCCCTCTTTTCGTGCTCTGTGACTTGTTCTCCATAATTAGAACAAGCACGTAGGGGATGGAAAATGGAGGAGAGAGAGGTGCCAGAGCTGTGCTGATGAACCAGACGAGAGGGTCTTCTGATTGGCTAAGCCGTTGGCAGGGGACATAAGGGAAATGAGAATCTGTGATGTGATTGGTTGGAGCTGCTCTTTGGGGAGGAAGTGAAGGATAGATCGAGGCCTGTGTGTGTGTGTCTGTGTGTGTGTTTGTGTGTCTCACTTTCATTTTCTCTCTGAAGTCTCTCTCTCTGCAGGGAACCAGGCTGCTCTCATCAACAGCTCATCAAATCAAGCGCAGCCTGACACCCTCCGCAGACGTGTGCATTAGTCACTGCTTGCGTGAGAGACGAAAGAAGCAGCTCTTTTACATTTCGCTGAAATCTTTTATCTATCCCTTCATTTCCCTTCACTAACGTCTCACCACATAAATAACGAGCTGTCCCTTGAAATTTTGTCAATAAGTAAGTGATAATGTACAGTCAGCCAGTCATCATTGCAAAGTAAAACCCGATTCAAAGAGGGGTCTTGTATCATCCTGAAAGTATTTACTTTGCGATAGTAACAAAAAGACTGTACATTGTAAAAATTTAAAGATTATCAAGACACCATTTGGGGTTCCTCAGATGCCATACTGGCAGAACTCTCTGGAGAACCTTTAGGCAACGTTTAAATTTGTCTCAATTATCTTATATTCAAGGAACTTCAGTGACACTTCCTGTATAATAGAGTTACTGAAGGAACCATTAACATTCTTTGGAGTTCTTGCAAGAAGAGAATCTTTTAATTTTTACTGACAAAATACGTAAATCAGTGGTACTTACCAAGTAAAAAAAGGACATGAAATATCAGTTAAACTTAAAATTGTCATTTTGTGACAAAAAAAAAAGCAAGTGTAGAGTGAAACAAGAGACATGAAATAGCACAATGTAGAACATTATTTTCCAGGGACAGTTTAGTGGTCATAATACAAAAATATTTGACTGCAGAATGCTGCAATTGACCAATCAGAATCAAGTATTCTAGAGAGCAGTGTAACAAGGAAAGATAATATCAGAGCTGTTTTGTGCCTTCAGGCAGTCTCATTTCCATTATTAACAACACTAATTGGTTAAGTTTTTATTTGGGTTATTGGCTTCAAAAGTGCTATTTTGCTAATTGATGAGGTGTGTATTAAGGGAGTCGGGGTCCAGTATTGATGGATGGCTCTTTTTCAAAGAGAACGCAGTTGAAGCGAAAGTGTCCCTGGAAGTGGTCTCCAGTTGTGTCCTCCTTCAGGCTGTCTTGGGAGATGTCCAATGCTCCTCATATGGGTGCTTGAACCCCAAACACTAGTCACTTTCTTACTCGCACACTACTGGATCATACACTAAGACCTTGATAAGGAAGTCGTTCAGCCAGTGAAATGTTGGAGCTTTGTCTTGCCATAGCTTTACTCCATGGACTTCTTGGCTTTTGACAGGAAATGACAAATTCATGTCTTCTTTTAACAAAGATCAGATTCAAGAGTCACAGAGGGGAAGCTATAATGTTATTGTGCATGCAGAAGCCCCTCTTAGTCAAAGAGTGTCAGAGTCACAGAGCAGCTGAGAACTGGAGTATGCAATGCACTTGAGGTGAAGTGTGCTTGCTGCCTTTGTCTGAGTTGTCTTTCATACATTTATCTCTGTGTTGCTCTGGGACAGAATTAAATGTACTGTCTCAGGAATATGCATGTGCTCTGAATGACTCCCTTCCTCTTTCCCCTCTGGTCTGCTTTTGTTGTTCCAATCATGGTATGCTATGTGGCCAAAGGAATTTCTTCTAATTAACAGGTTTGGCTATTCCAGAAAAATCTTAATGCTATGGAAAATATTCCAGAGAATCTTGTACTTTCTAGCAACATTTTGGGAAGGCTTTTTTCTGTTCCAGTATGACAATGCTGCTGTGCACAAAGTGAGATCCATAAGGAAATGGTTTACTAAGTCTGATGTGGAAGAACTTGATTAGCCTGCACAAAGCCCAGACCTGAACCCTGTTGAGCACCTTCTGGGAGAATTGGAACCCTGACTACAAGCTAGGCCCCACCACCTAAATATGTGCCTGATCTCAGTGATGCTAACTGATGGTTTTTATTCAGTTTTAGAGCTGTTAACTTTTTGGAAAGCAGAATATAGTCATTATGTGCCTTGAAGACAAATGGAAAACCTTTGATTTGGGCGAAGAATGGAAGATGTGCACTCCAGGATGTAGTTCATCAGTTTTTCCAGACAGCAGACAACACCCACAGCTGATGTGATGCCACCTCTGACTGTGGAGGATGGGCTTATTTAGAGACTCTGGTTTTGTAATCCAAAAATCAAATGCAAGTAAACTGAAACTAAGTAACCCAACGTCATAACAATTCAGCTGTATAGACAAACGTTTTTAGACAATTATAGACAAACCAGTATAGACAATTTTCCAGTGAAATCTGTCCTTGCATTACAACACAATGGCACGGAGTGTTTTTTCACTTCGCTCTTAGTGTGAATATACCTTTTTCTGCAATTTGCTTTGCTTGTTCGTTTTGGTATTGGTGTGAATATGCCATTACAGTTCACTAGTCCAAGGGCAGCACCCACTAAGCAGCCTGGTGCTGATAGCCAAGTGTAGTAAATGAATCTTTGAATTGTTTGTCACCATACGACAAGGGCCAGACGAATTTGTTTCTGCAACTTTCACAATATCACCATTGAATGTCACCATGAATCATTTACAGACTTTTCCCCCTTGAGCCAGCGGGGTTTAAGTGCTCAAGGGCAGGATGGTCATGGCACCAGCTCACTCATTGCAGAGGTCAAACCAACAACCTTCTGGTTACCAGCCATGAGCTGTAACAACTTCTCCACACCATCCACAAATGGGTGAATCATACAGATTCATTTTTTTTTTATTATTTATATATTTTTTTTATTTTATCCCCTTTCTCCCCAATTTTGGAATGCCCAATTCCCACTACTTACTAGGTCCTCATGGTGGCACGGTTACTCACCTCAATCCAGGTGGCAGAGGACAAGTCTCAGTTGCCTTCGCTTCTTAGACAGTCAATCCGCACATCTTATCACGTGGCTCACTGTGCATGACACAGCGGAGACTCACAGCATGTGGAGGCTCATGCTACTCTCCTCGATCCACGCACAACTTACCACGCACCCCATTGAGAGCAAGAACCACTTAATCGCGACCACGAGGAGGTTACCCCATGTGTCTCTACCCTCCCTAGCAACCGGGCCAATGCGGTTGCTTAGGAGACCTGGCTGAATCATAGAGATTCTTATAGTTATTGGATCCTGGATTAGAACCTGCAAGTTGTGTATTAAAAGGGGGCTGTGATTTTGCAGATAGGATGTCTTCCTTGCCTTCCTCGTTCCTCCTTTGCTTACTTTGCTTGCTTCCTTCCTTTTGTTTGTCCTGGAACAGCATTACTGATATATAATCATAACCATAACCCAGCACAAGCCCTAATCCTATTCCTGACCCTAAAGTCTGATGGGTGATAGAAATATTGCTTCAGGAATACCAAAAGATGTTGATCTAAGAACAAAATCACAGCATGTCGAAAGCTCATATCCTTATCCACTGAGCTCAGTTGTATCAGTTGAAGCCCTGTGTGTGAGTGTGGGGGCTCTCAGATGTTCTGGGTGAGATATGATGCTTGGGATGGCTTTGACAGGCCACCTGCTGAGCTAGTCTGATCCTCCATAGACGTCTGCTATCTACGCTGTCAACTGAAGAAATGACATTAGACAAAACAGAAAGCCGCTGTCACACTTTAGTGTTTAATGGGCTGTGAATAGGAGTTGTGCATGCTGATATGTGTATATGTAATGATGGTAGCAATTCTACATCGGACAGCCCTTTGATGCTACCACTGACAAGATGAGATGATTTTTACACTGTCTTAAAAAGGAGACATCTTTATTCACTTTTCTGTATAAATACACAGACAAACAATAAAGCTATAATGATCTGATTATCTGTCTTTACTAGGGCTGCAATGGTACATGTATCCGTGCCGAACCGAATGGATACAAGGGCTTCAGTACAGTACATGCAGTGACACGAATGATTACATATCTTAGTGAAACCAATATTAAAATAACATATAACGAACAACACAAACCACATAGAACTAAAATTAAAAAAGATTGCGGAGCAACATGGGACCGCACGGAATCAAAACTTAACAGAACAGTGCGCCACACGGTACACTAGAAATTGCGGATCAGATAAATGCATGTGAAGTTGATGCAAACAGTTCTTTCATCAATGTGCGTGCTGCCCCGGCAGCTTTCACTTTCGTGCGCTGTCTCCTTGTTTATACCTATGTCACCTGCTGAACGCACTTAGATGCTATATACAATATGGCACAGCCTTTCTGTGCCCCCCCCACCTGCCCAAGCCTGGGCCCAGGACAAAAGGTCCAGTTGTCCCCCCTGCGGCCCTGCTCAGGAAGCACATCTAAGATGATGACTCATTTGTGGCAACATTATCCACATGTGTCTCTTGAGTCTTGAGCTTACGGGAGCAAAGCATAAACAGCTTGTGCAAGTTAGTCTCGCCTCTCACTGCAAACTCAGACAGGGTAAAAGGGATAACGAATGCCATAGGTGTATTTATTGCTGCAGATATGCGACCATACTGGGTCGTCAAGAGCACAGGATTTAAGCATCCACTTAATGTGCTTGAGCCCCGTTATAAAGTTCCTACAAGAATGCATTTCAGCAATTCTGAAGTTCCCACTTTATTTAAACATGCATGCGCTGTAAGGGGACATTGTCAGTGCTAACAGATCCGCTCTTACCTCTGATAATGTGGCTATTCTGATTTTCCCGAAAAAAGTTTTTTTTTTTTTTTTAATTGAGTGATAAGTACAAGTAGTGAGCTGAATGGCGAAAAACACAGAAATCTACACTACTAATGTTTTTCTGTTTTTTTTACAATTATTATAATTGCACTTGTTTCCTTTTATTATTATTTACAGTATATTTATATACAATGTGCATATAAGAGGCTCTTAAGTTTTGTATTGTAATTTCATTGAAGAAATAGTACAGTCATGTATAAATGAGCCGTCACAATAAGAATTGTTGCCCATCAGCCACTGTGTTTTCAAAATAAATAATTTAATGAAAGATTCTTAGTTTTCGCTGCTGTACCGAAACCGTACCGAACCGTGACCCCAAAACTGAGGTACGTACCGAACCATTAATTCTGTGTACCGTTGCAGCCCTAGTCTCTACTCTCCTACGGATCTCCTTCATACTTCATACTGCTTCAGTATCTGTGAGTATGGAACATATTTATAGAATATGAGAAGATACTCTAAAATTGTTATGAATAGAGTCATTCAGAAATCACATTGTTTAACCAGTGCCTTTGTCATGATCTCATCTTTGTATTTAATTGATTTGTTGAAAATGAAAGCTCTGGAAGCATGAAAATGAAGCATTGAGAAAATCAAATCAGTCTGGGTTTGTTTGTCTTTTTAATGTGCCATATCTTTATTTTATAGAACACCATTTACATTCAGTCATTAAGCAGATGCTTTTATCCAAAATGACTTACAAACTTGGAACATAAGCAATTCATCAGACAGAAGCCTTACAATATCTACAGAATCGCACTGCCAAATTCCTAGAGAAGCTAGATTACTACATACTATATCAATTTAAGCAGTCTATTCTTGTCTAAGTGGCCAGAATAATCCTGAAAAAGGACTCTACTTGATGCCAATAGTGTAAATGTTTCTGTTTAGCACTATGTTCACACCCATTGTGGTTGAAGTCTTTGGCATTCACACTTCAATTTTCATTCAAGTTTAATCAAACTTGTCTTTTATGTGCATAGAGAAACTACAGAGTTCATCCTCCTTCTCACCAGTTGTGTGAAATATAGACCTTTTTATTCCACAAGTACAGATCCTATCTGTGTCACTGTTTTTTAGTATGAAGACATATTATTGTTGCCTTCTCCTGTCAGAAGGATATATTTTTTTCCTCTTTGTCTCTTATGGTTGCCTAATCCACCACCTCTCCTGACTCCAGCACGCGCTCTGTATCTGGGGAGCACTCTTGTCAAACATATGTCATGCTCTTCTCAGATTGTCAGGCATCACAACAGAGAGAATTCCTCCATCAACACTGTGTCTGTGTCCCTCCCCCACACTGATGTGCAACTATCTATTGTCTCTTCTAATGACTGGCTGGGTTACAAAGCCCCAAATTGCTCCATTATCATGTTTGGGGTTCTTTATCTATGATTTCATAGTGTCAACCTGGAAACATCACTGGTGATTTCTGTGCCATAATGGCTATGGGTGGGGGAAAAATCTTTCAGCGTTGCATCACAATTCTTTCTCAAACGATTCTGTATTGATTCTCAAAAGAATTAGAATCGATTCTGAGTTCAGTTTAAACTGCAGCAGCGCAGTGGCGCATGCCAAAACAGATATAGATGCGCGTTAAGCGCATACACTAAAGTCAGGAGCACAAACAAGACTGTTTGCTGACCAGGTGTATCAAACACATGACCATTTGTGCCCAAATAAATCTACGATCCCCAAATACTTTCACAAACCCACGCACATAGCAACGGGAGAGTTTATTTATGATAACATGCCAACAAACAACATGAAAGATGAGCTCGCACCTGTTATTGCACTGATTTGCACACAACAGGGAAAGCACAGCAAAAAATTATGAGGCAGCAGTTCGGGAGACCTGGGTGATGTTTTCATTTAATTATTTTATTTTTCCCGATGCCTTTCTCTACTCTTGCGCTCACCTGATGATAAGGGTTTGAAATCCATCGTAGTATTTGTGACAGGGTCATGTGATTTCTACTCACAGGAAAACTGATGGAACAGCGCATACAAGATGTTTGATAAACAGAGGGTGGGTAGTAATGTGCAACATTTACTCCGTTACATTTATTTGAGTAACTTCTTGGGGAAAAAAATTACTTTTAGTGTAGGTTTAAAAGTGGGTACTTTTTACTCTCAAGTAAATTTATAATTTAAAAAAATATACTTTTACTTTGTTACAATGGGTGGTGTTCCTGTTGTTACATTACTGGGTTTAATTTTCATTAATGCACAATTTATTGAGAGATTATTGAATGGGACTTTTTTGGGTTCGGGTCAGTAGGACTTTGGGTCCGGGTTTGTAATTTATTAAAAAATATACAGGCCTTCCGAACTTGTTTCGCCCGTGCGTTTTCACGGATGAGTAAGGGTCCGTTCACACCGAAAGTTTTTTTGCATGCGTCTGCTCTGATTTCCATTGTTTTCCTATGTAAACACGTGCTGGACGAATGTCCATGCCTGCTGCACCACGTCTCGCTATTTCTTCAGTGTCTCATGCAGGACCGGCACATTTTTAGACACAAATTAAAAATAACTTCAGGTTTCAAAAATGCATGTCGAGACACCTGCGTTCTGTTTCATTCGTTGCGCTGTGTCTAGATTGTTTTTAGCACAGGTGTCACAAAGCTTTTATGTTCTGAACCAGTTCAGGTTGCAAAGAGATGACTGTTACATTGTTTAGCATTATTCCAGATTGTTCTGCACCAAGCAAAGTTTCAGCACTTGATAAACAGCAATGTTTTTTTCCTTCTGCTCTAATGTGCTGAGGGGCCGCTGTGCCTTGTATGTTTACTGTTACTGTTACGAATGTTGCCTACAATGCTTGCATAAAATACAGCCTTTTGTAACATAATGAACAATACATTGCAGCCTCCAGGTGAAAGTAAATAAGACAGAAATATATTACTATTGTATATAACAAGTCATCAAAGTTATAAAAAAGAATACTGTATCATATTATTATGACAAACTGGAGAACAATAAATAATTGTTGGGTTATAATATTAATATATTCTGTATCAACGTAATTCCAAAATGTTACTGGGTGAAGTAGTTTTGCACACCCTGTTCACAAAAAAAAAAAAGAAAGAAAAAAGTACATATATTTTGTAAAAATATATGTAGGTAAATATATATATTTTTTATTACTGTATTGTGGAAATAATGCATTAATTATCTTTAACTAAATTTTTATTTCATTAAACATTGTGTGTGTGAGAGATGTGTGGGCGCAAGGCTCTTTTCATATGGTGGTTGGTGCCCTATGCAGGCTGCGTACTCTGTGTTTAGGGAGAGTGCTGTACAGAACTAATGATCTAAATTCTTTTGACATTGAAAACTGTAACTACACTGCACTAACAACTAAAAGCTATGAAATAGTAAGCATTAATAAAGCATGATCTTGCTTTGGTTTATATTTCAGCATTATATATAATGTCCCTGTGGGACATTGTTCACATTTTCACTGTAATAATTATTAGAAAGCTTTCCAAACCTCTCTTTTTCTTATTGACAAAATCATCCAGGTCTGACGAGCCCTTAAAGGGATATTTCACCCAAAAATGAAAATTCTCTCATCATTTACTCACCCTTATGCCACCCCAGATGTGTATGACTTTCTTTCATCTGCTGAACTCAAATAAAGATTTTTAGAAGAATTTCTCAGCTCTTTTGGTCCATAATAAATGTGTGCCAACATTTTAAAGCTAAAAAAAAAAAAAAAAAAATCACAAAAGTCGGCATAAAACTAATCCATAAGAATCCAGTGTAGAGCTGTCAGCTGGGCAGATAATCTAAATTCAAATTTTTACCTTAAATATTTTAAAAATTCAAATAATGTTAGAATTTTAAAGTCAGCTGTTTTTTTTTAAATTGACATTGTTTCCTTAGTCCACAAGAGGGTGCATTAAATACTTAAACCATACAGCACCATTACATATTACTGCAAATAACATTCCTGGCTGTTTTTTATTCATTACAGTGTATGTAGGGTAGCAATATTCACAGATAGCAATGGTATTTGTCTGAACTCGGTGGTGAAACGGCTCGGACTATGAGCCCAGGCAAGGGGCTGTTCAAACAGACGGAACACAACAGAATGCGAGGATCTCGAGACAGACACTCATTTCCAAGTTGAACTCATTTCCTGACAAAGCATTTAAAAAACTCATTGCTTAATCTGAGAAATGCTTATATAAGAAAGCAGGATGCAACAGCCAAGTACCTCCACCAACTGTAAGGGGCTGTTCACAACACTTTTGCAACCATCCATTTGTTCTTCTATGTAAACACGTGCTAGACGAACGTCTTTGTTTCTCTTTGTTTTTGTTTAATCAGCGTCTCGTGCAGGAGCGCTGTTTTTTTAAATGTTGTGCCTAATTAAAATAAATTTTAAAAGCATCTTGAGACACCTGCTTTCTGTTAAACTGTGTTTGTTGTGCTGTGTCTAGCCTTTTTTATCGCAAGAATGCGATCGATCTGAAGTCATCGTTAGTGCTTGGCTCAAATCCAAAATTCGAATACACAGTTTTAGCATTTGAATGTGCAATTTGAACTTGTTTAATCAACAGCCCTAACATACATGTATATTTACATACAGTAATTATATACGTGTGTGTGTGTGTGTGTGTGTGTGTGTGTGTGTGTGTGTGTGTGTGTGTGTATATAAATAATATATGTAGATATACATGTATGTTAGGGCTGTTGATTAAACACGTTATTTCAGTGTTTAATTATATAAATTATTTATAGAAAAATAGCATGTATAAAAATACAATTAATCATGTCCCCGGAGTGTAATAAAGAATATTCCTACCAATATTCCTACCACCTGTTTTCCGCTGGGGGCAGTAAATGAAACTCCAGCTGGATAGGCAACGCGTAGCTGGACAGACAAAAAAACACATTTAGGCTTGCTTAACACTAGCAACAGCACATTTGCTTTCTTGCGTTCAAGCATAGCTGGACGGAGCGCAGTTCTGAATGCAGGGATCTCGAGACAGGGATCAAGTTTCAAACTACGTTTAACTTGACACAGCGACCTAAAAAATGCTGTATTTATGACGCGACGCAACCAAAGTGAGACACTCCAAAAGCATCCATCTGACGCATATGTACATTGTACATTGAAAGTTCTTATAAAAAATCTATTTCAGGCAGTTTGATGAGTTTAATGATTTTGAGGCTTATGTCCATTAATATGAAAATGAACAGTATATTGCCTTCTAAATCCCCTTTTTGTATTGTCTTATCAATGCTTTACTCATCTGCCACAATAATATAACTATTAAATATAACTATTCAAAACAATTTGATCATTATATATAAAATTATTGTTATTTGAGGGCCTTTCTCAGCAAATATTTATATATGCGATTAATTGCCATTACTTCAATTCATTAATCGTCATATCATGTAATTAATTTGATTAATCAGATGCACAGGTAGCTGTCTAAACCTGCTGGACATTATTGCCTGCCGCACCTCCACTAGTGCCCTTCAGATGTCCAGCTGTGGGGTCATCAGCCAGGAGCCACCCATCACAGATGTTTCACCCCATTAATCCCGGAACATCTCCTGGTGATGGAGTAGCGATCAGTAATGTCTCTGTGTCATCCCCCATAGCTGGACACCGGATCCTTTCCATTGCCCCCCTAAAAGCTAAAAGACTACACCTACCACCCTCAAAATGCCTATCCTTAAACCAGTCCCTCAACAGTTTAAGTAGGAGAGTGATGTGAGAGACAAGCAGTGAGACTGCATCAGCCGGCTATCCAACGCCTAGCTTGGCATGGTTTTGCTCCCTTTACTCAATCGTTCTCCAGAAACCTCCGGATAAGGACAGAGTGGGCAGCTGAAATAATTCCTCCCCACCCCTTTCCCTCTCCCACATACTACCTCACCACGTATCACAAATGTTCCATTTATTAGCTTCCTCTGTCATTTCCTTCAGAGACTTCTTCAACGCTGATCCAATGATGGAAAAATGTAATTCATTGAGAGCCCTATATTACTTCATAATTAAAATATTTCTTTAAAGAATAATGGCAGATAATGCTTTACAATTCCACACTTGTTCCACATTAACACATGCTGTTAATGTAAATTTCTATTTAACTTCTATATAATGTTCTGCAAAGCTTTTATGTGTGCTAAGTAACAGTAATCAAAGGTGCGGAGCTTAGTGACGTTTTTTCCTTCTTCAACAAAGCACCTATGTCCAAGTTTTGAATTCTTTCCAAGCTCCTTCAAAAACTGCAGAGCTTCATATGGCCATGCCTGGCTGCCCAATTATCCTTGCATAATTCTTCCTGGTTTTAATTTACTTGAACGGAGGCTGTCATGTGGAATGATGAGGGATGAGCAATGGGTGGGCTACATTACTCAATCTCACCAATCAGAAGAGAGACCCGCTACATTCATTTTTTTTTGTCTTCCTCTTTGCCTAGATGTGGAGGGGGAGAGATGGAAAGAGGGATTACAAAAGAGGGATTTTGAATGACCAATGAGCCTGAATAATTGCATTCATCAATTAAAGAAGCCAGAGACTTAACGAATATGAATAATTATGGACATAAATCAAGCCTCAGCTAATTTGTGCAAGGTTGAAGTTGTAGGAGGTTTGGAAGGTAAGCTTGCTGAAATGAATTGAACATGATGCCATTTTAAAACAAAAACGTAACGTAAGTTAAAAGGAGAAATAGATTTCAACAGAGATTGAATATATTGGCTCTCTGTGTCAGTGTTTCAGTGCAGAATTCAGTTTTATCAGGTTCACCCCACCCACCACGTAATTGTATTGTTTACAGTATATCACAGAGTTAAGTTTATTCTTACTTAAGTGAAATTTGCCTGGCTCTGTCTGTAACTGTGGACTGCAGACCTGGTATATTGTAATTTTGTTCCACTGTATACCTTTATTTGGCTAGAATGACAATAAACTTGAAACTTGAATTGAGCTTGACAACATATTTTAACCTTCTTTAATTTATTACAAAACCATTTATTAAAAAGCTCTGTGAAGTTAGTCCCTTCTGAAGACCAAGTTTCCATCGCAGTCATTCATTGAGCTCCATGAGCCGCACCGCTCGAGCTAGAACCATTGGCTCATGTGTAGTGAAATTTAAGGGCTGATGGAAAGTTTTGTTCCACAGCCTTTCAGCACCACTGAGACTGTTGTCAACAAGTACAACATTTCGTTTTATTTTGGCTTGGTGCTTTTTAGTTCCAAAAGATTGTTTGTACTATTGATGCCATACTATCCAAAATCATCAGTGTTGCATTTTTGACCACGGGGAACAACACTGAGTGGTTCAACAACCACTCAAGCAAAGTTCCTATGTGGCAATCCAGGCCAGGAGCTGTTATCACATCAACGTTTGGGAACTAATGATAGTTGCACAGTTAATTAGGGTAATTTGCAGACATAACCTCAGTGCCTGTTGGTCTATGGCCTTGGCTACAAGCCAGACCACCTGTGGGGTAAAGACCTTGAACTGGGGCCTCTAGTGAGAAGTGGTTTTTTCACAGGTTTCAGTTTGGTGTGGGTTCTAATTTTAGCAGCATGCACTTGACATTTCTACAATATCTTCAGATTGACCTAAAGTTCTTTAAGCAGTTTGGAGTCTCTACAGGTTAGCTGCTTCAGAACTGCTGTTCTGCACTCTAAGATAGAAATCCTACATAAATAAGTCTGTCCAAATAATGCCTCCTTTCATGTGATACATAGGGATAGGAATCATAAGTAATTTAACGATTCCGGTTCCAGTTCCTTTTAATGATTCTTGTTACTTAATAGTACCA
This sequence comes from Myxocyprinus asiaticus, assembly GCF_019703515.2. Classification (NCBI taxonomy): domain Eukaryota; kingdom Metazoa; phylum Chordata; class Actinopteri; order Cypriniformes; family Catostomidae; genus Myxocyprinus; species Myxocyprinus asiaticus. The sequence continues at coordinate 40,537,314 of NC_059368.1, read as the reverse complement.
TTAACTATTATATTAGTACTTTTGAGGAAGAATTATTTGGAAACAAGAAATGCAGTTCTTTGTGCATTTACTGTTCTCAGCCTTTGCCAAATGATGAGATCATTTCAGATTTTGACAAAACTAATTTATAGAGATAAATTTAGTACAATTCTTTTAGTACAAAACTTTTTAGAGGCATAAATTAATAAATGTGACAAAATATTTCATTCATTCATTTATTATTTTATAAAATTCCACTAATTATAACAAAAATCATGTGTAATCTGGTGGACGTTCAAGAACATTGGCACAGCACCTTTACTTTTTTTATTACCTATTTCTAAAATACATACTGCTGTATTGCTTGGATCTTTTTGATAAATATGAACTAATGAACTTAAATATCAGCTTCTTCTTGTGCATCTGTTTCAGGATCTCTCTGGCTCTATAGATGACCTCCCCACGGGAACCGAGGCGGGTCTCAGTTCGGCCGTCAGTGCTTCAGGTTCCACCAGTAGTCAGGGCGAGCAGAGTAACCCCGCCCAGTCTCCCTTCTCGCCCCACGCCTCACCCCGTGTTCCCAGCATGCGCAGCGGACCCTCACCCTCACCGGTCGGCTCACCAGTTGGCTCCAGTCAATCACGCTCTGGGCCCATATCACCTGCCAGTGGGCCAGGTAAACACCTGACCTGATAAAACATCCTGTGTGAAAGAGAATGTTTTTGTTTGTTTCATTAATATTGCAAGTAGATGTAGAATATTCTAGAGGCAGAATATCTGTTTAAAAATAATTTTGTTTGTGACTAGAACATTTTTTATTACATTTTTGGTCATTCCATAGTATAAAATTTACAAAAGATTCTGTGTGACATATAAATGTTTTCATGTGATTTGAATAATGTAGAGAAGTAAAATTTGTTATTTTATACTCGTTAATTTTAATTTTGAGATTTATGTTTTAAAAAAAAAAATCTACAGAAACATTTTCTTATTGAATATTCTTCACTGCAAAATTCTTTGGGAACACCATGTTAACTACTTGGTACAGGCAGTCAGACTTCCATTGTAGCACACAGGATCTTTAGAGCATTCTCACATCATGCTCATCAATAACATGATCATCAGGTTTTAGTCATGCCAGCTTAAGAGCATGCTGTAGGAATAAGCAAAAGGGCAGATACCAAATACTAAGAAATTCAGAAATTTTTCAATTAAACTTTTACTCAAATTATTACGCTGATAATTTGTCATTAAAAGTTTTTTATTCAGTTAGAAAAATGCAAAATATAAGCACTTTCACTAGTTGACTCAAATGTACATCAGTACAATAGTAGCCTATACAGTTATTTATTACACAGCTTTCTGGTATACTTAAAAGAATATTCCGGGTTCAATACAAGTTAAACTCGAAGGACAGCATTTGTGGCATAATGTTGATCACCATAAAAATTTATTTTGACTGGTTCTTCCTTTTCTTAAAAAAAAACAGTGAGACATTTACAATGGAAGTGAATGAGGTCAATCCATAAATGTTCGTATACTCACGGTTTCAAAAGTAGAACCACAAGACATGAACAATATGCACGTTAACATGATTTTTGTGTGACAGAATCGCTTACTAACCTTTTATGTGTAAAGTTATATCCAATTTTACAACTGTTGCCATGACGACATAACATTGTAAACTCTAAAACTACAATTTAAAGGGGTCATGACATGAGGAATTTGACTACAAGAGGTCATTGTACTATAAAAACATATTGTAAGTTCTAGAACTCAAAGCTTCCTCTCAAGTACAAAAAGAAAATGTATTGTTTTATTGTATTTTATTATTTTATTGTTATTAATTGTGACGTCACAGTGTTGTGTCATTTGCATAGTCCACACCTCCACAACATATGTAATTGTCGCTTCCGGTGAGTTGACAGAGAGAGAAAGTAGCTAGGATACTGCAGCACTAAAATAGTGGTCTATTGTAACTGTAGTTTGTTTTTAACCAGTGAAAAGTATAAAGTTATCTACTCAGATGTTGCTGTGTTCCTGGATGTGGAAAACTGTATCTCTGCACAGCCTTGTTAAGGATCCCAACCTTAGGAACGAATGGCTACTTCAAACGAAGTTTAGATTTGATTGTTTGGATTATTTGTAATTATGGATGAAATGAATTCTTCTGAGAACTAAGGATTCAGGCTTTGCAAAGAAACTTGTATTGAAACATGTAGCAGTGGCAACAATATTGGACACGACAGTAATGCCAGTGAGTAATAAGTATAATTCTATACATCTGCTTTCATCTGTGTTTGTTTGATACGTTAGGAATTGTATAGTCAGCTGTTTTTATTGCAAAATAAACAATGATCATGACTCCAATGGGGAGCGGATCATGCTTATTAAATGGTTACTTACCAAAGAAATACATAATTCCCCACAAAATATTGATCTAAATATGGCAGAAGAACGCATAGCGCAATGAAAAATGTCTCCGGTTACACATGTAACCTCAGTTCCCTGTGATGAAGGAAACGAGACATTGCCGCAAGCACTGTAGATCAGTGTGGTGTTCTGCCCTGGCCTGAATCAGGAGGGGGAGGTGGGGGGAGTAGGTCAGTCCGGTGGTGCCCTGGCCTGAATCGGGCGGGGGAGGAGTGTGATGAGGAGGAGGGGCGTGGCCAGGCCGTGAGGTGCATGTTGTTTTAAGTTGAGTTTTACCATTAAACTTTGTTTACTGTTCAGACGATTCCCGCCACCTCCTTGCTCATCCTTTAACTGTTACAGTCTCGTTCCCTTCATCTCAGGGAACCGAGGTTACATGTGTAATCGGAGACGTTCCCTATTGATTCAGTTTACACGACATTGCCGTAAGCACTATGGGGAACGGTATCCCATCGCGGCGCACTACGTGACATTACACTCCCAGAGTGATAACATTACGTAGAGATATTAATAAGAGTCACAGGCCACAGGCCGATGACTTATAAGTCATATTAAAGTGTATATGAATTGTCCCACATGGCGAATGCCAGATGGAAACTAATGTAGTCTGGGATCTGTATGAACCATATAGATTTACACAGTATGGATTATTAACCCTCTCACAACAAGGTTGGGAAAGTAGGTTTTATTTATTATGGGAGTGTTTATGACTTTAAAAGAAGCAGTTCAACTGCATATAATTAGGTGGCTGTGTTGATTATTGTCGGTAGCCCATTCGTAATAAGGGCTTGGGCTCACCCGCTTGAAAGTAAGAAGCGCTTTATACAGAGATGACTTGTGAAGAGATGGGTGCCATGTCCAGGTTATAAAACCTCGCAAACGTGTTTTGTTAGGACCATCCTACTGCCAAACATATGTCCTGTAAGGACACACCATTTGTCCACACCCATGAAGAAGCCATGCCTGTGGTTGAATGTGCTTTGACACCAATAGGGAAATTCACGTGCTGTGATTCATGGGCGATCGCATCAACGATCCAGCGAGAGAGCCTTTGTTTGGAGACGGACATTAGTTTGTGCGTCCTTCATAACAAATAAAGAGCTGATCCGACAGCCTAAACTGACCCCACCGGGCATAACATATGCATAGATTGCTCTTCATCTGAATTAAATGGTGGGGGAAAGAAGACTTGTAACCGAACCACCTGAGCCCTGAAGGGCGTTGATAAAACCTATGGCACGTAGCCTTTTCTAGGTTTAATGGTGGCTTTTGACAGATCTGGACCACTATCAAGAGCCAGCCTCCAGGGCGTGGTATGCTGAAATAGTCGCTAAATAAACCTTGAGCGTTGATGGGGTAAGACCAGCGTCTGGCCGCTCTTGAAGGAATGTCAAAATCTCAGCTATGGGGCTATTCACCTGGTTTTTACCATGTGAAGAGCATCGGTTTGCAAACACATGCCATTTAAGTGCATAGAGGCATCTCGTGGATGGTGCTCTAGCCTGTAAAATGGTATTCATCAACGACTGAGCCAATTCTGGCTTATCCGATGTGCTCCGTTCAGAGGCCACATGTGTAGGTTCCACAGCTCTGGCTGGGGATGCCAAATCGTGCCTTGTGCTTGAGAGAGAAGGTCTCTCCTCAGCGTTATTTCCCACGGAAGGCCATCTAGTATTTCTATCATCTCCGGAAACCAGAACTGATTGGGGCATTTTGGCACAATTAATAGAACTGTTTCCCTGTCCTCTCAGACATTGCTGATAACAGAATGAAGGAGGCACACCAGGGGAAATGCATACTTGCGTTTAGCTGGCCATTTGTGAGCCAATGCGTCCAGGCCCAGCGGGGCTTGAGACATGGAGTACCAGAGGGGACAGTGGCCGTTCTACACGGAGACGAATAGGTCGACTTCCATTTTGCAGAATATTTCCCAAATCCTCATCACTGTTTGAGGATGAAGTCTCTATTCCCCTGGTAATACTCCCTGGCTTGACAACAGATCCATTCCAAAATTCAGACGGCCTGGAACATGTTGCACATAGCGAGAGGTTCCACTCCATTGGAGGAGGTGTTGTGACATGCCCATTAATTGTGGCGGTCGGAGTCTGCCCTGGTGATTTATGTATGCCACTAGTGTTGTGTTGTCTGAAAGAATCAGAATGTGATGATTCACAATGTTGGAATGAAAAGCTCTCAATGCTAGAAAGACAGTTGTAGGCAGTTGATGTGTCATGCCCGATTTGCACCTGTCCATGTGCCGAAAGTCGGGCGTCCATCGCACACCGCGCCCCAACCTGTGTTGGATGCATCTGTGGTCACCACTTTTCTTCTGAAAATTTGACCCAGCATAACACCGTATTGGTAGAAGGCCGGCAATGTCCATGATACTAGAGCAGCCAGACAGCAGTGAGTCACCGCGATGTGCATGCGCCAGAGGCTCCAGGTGCGATGTGGAACATACTGCTTGAGCCAGTACAGGAGAGGTCTCATGTATAACAGATCTTACGGTATGACGGCGGATGCTGCCACCATGAAACCCAGCATTCTCTGAAATGACTTCAATGGCAGTGTTTCCCCCAGTTTTAACTGAGACACACCGAAGAATGGTCTGTATGCGGTCGTTCGTGAGGTGCACACGCGTGCTCACGGAGTCAAGACGAACCCCTAAAAAATTTATTTTCTGGCTGGGGAAAAGTGTGCTTTTCACCCAGTTGACATTCAGACCCAGATTTTTCAGATGGTAAAGCAGCAAGTCTCTGTTGTCTTTCAATAGTGCCTCTGATTGAGCTAGTAATTGCCAATCGTCAAGGTAATTCAAAACACGCACACCGTTCATTTTCGATGGGGTGAGCGCTGCATTGATACACATCGTGAACGTGCAGGGAGCTAGAGACAGACCAAAAAGAAGGACTTTGAATTGATACGCAGTCCCCTTGAACGTGAATCTCAAAAACCACCTGTGACATGGAGCAATTGGAACATGAAAGTATGCGTCCATCAAATCTATTCACGCAAACCAGTCAAAAAGATCTGTTCCTGAGTTATCATTTTGAGTGGGCACTTCGCAAGTGTGCGATTCAAGTGTCTCAGATCTAGAATGGGCCGAAGCCTGCAATCTTTCTCCGGAATGAGAAAATTACGGCTGTAAACCTCATTGTGTGTGTCGCAGTCTGGGACAGTCTCTATCGCATTTTTTGCAAGGAGGCTGTGGATCTCTGCGTGCAACACCGGCGCATCCTGTGGTCGGACCACAGATTACAAAACACAGGTGAAGCGAGGTGGCCGGCGTACAAACTGAATAGTATAACCATGCTCGATTGTTTTTAACATCTAGTCTGACATGCCCGTGAGGGATTGCTTTGAGCAGGCTTATTGATTCGCTCGCCATAGGAAATAGAGTGCCGCTCACCATAGGAAAGCGGTTGAGCATAGTGTGTGGAATGTATGATAAGTGAACTGGAAATGGCCCTTTTTCTGAGATTGTGTGAGTGTCCTGTGTTTGTACAATGGGTGCTTTTTATCATTTGTGAGAACAACCTCTGAGTAATACACATAGAAGCAACATTTTGAACAATGTCCCGTTCCTGATGATCAGTAATTGGGAAGGGAGAGAAACACTGTGCGCCTCGAGTCGAGCCTTCTTCAGCTCTGGGCCGTGAATAACGGTGAGCTCTGGGCTCCTCTTCATGGGGCTGGGCATGTCAGGAATGTTTCTGCTGCCCGGCCAGGGTTTTTCCATCGGCGTGTTTTTCACGCTGAGACGGCGGGTGCTTACGCTTGGGCCACGTTTGCGTGGCTTCACAGACGGCTCAACAGTAGATTTCGGCTGTGCTGGGGCAGTGAGAGATGGATTCTTTGCCGGGCGCTGACCGGAATTCGATCGGGAGCATGCCGGGAAAGGGAAAGTGCTACTTCTCTTTGGCAGAAAATGTTTCATCGCTTGGGTCTGCATTTGTGCCGCGATGAAACACCCTAAAAAGCCTTCCATGGCGTTGCCAAAGAGACCATCGGGCAACACCAGGGTGTCGAGGAGGGTGGCTTTCTCTATGTCACGCATTTCTGTGAGAGTTAGCCAAATATGCCAGTCCAGAACCACCAGGCTGCTCATCGCTTTGGCCTGAACGTTAGATTTTGTGGCTCACAGCACCAAATCTGTAGCGGTGCAGAGCTCTTTGAACAGCTCTGGATTGGGGCCTTGCTCATCCATTTGTTTGAGGAGATTAGTTTGAAAAACCTGGAGCACTGACATGCAGTAGAGTGCTGAACCAGCTTGGCCCACTGCTGTATAAACTCTTCCAGCCAGTATGGAAATCAGTCGACACGGCTTGGGGTGGGCGGGGTGGGATTTTCATCCCATGGCGATATTATGGCAGAGGTGAGCTGTGACAGCCTGCTCCAAATGGGGGAAGCTTTGAGTTGCCTTTTTCCTTGGCATGGTCCACTTAAGTGAGGACGGCAGCATCTCCGACCTGAGTGCGCGAAAAGTAGGGCGCGCCAGGTCTTTGTGAGCTCTGCGTGGACCTCAGTGAAGAATGGTGCGCTCCTCCGGACTGCGATCTGTTGATGATGGCCGGTTTGCAAAAAGTTCAGTTTTCTTATGTAAAGCAACATTTAAACAACTGTTGTCGTATGATTTTTTTGCTTTACTTAAATTGGGACATACGTTAATTTGTTTATATCAAACAATCTTTTTGGGGATTTCGTAAGTTGCTTGCAAGATTTCATTATTTTATTCTTGGAAAAAACAGTTCCACTCTTGTAATGACTAAAGGGCTTTTAATTTTTTTACCTTGTTAGCCAATCATAATAGTTGGCGTGTCTTAAAGGTGTCGTACACAGAAAACATGGTAGAAAAAGTTCACGTAATACTACATTATGACTGTTGTTTGTGCAAAAAACCTTACTATCATTAAAAGTGAATGTCAAGGATGAAAATAAAATAAAAAAAAGGCATTCATGTCATGACCCCTTTAAAAAACTTTCAGCTCAAATATTACGCAAGTCTTAACTGAGGAATAATTTAAGTGATATCTTATAAAATTACAAGCTTCTCGTTTCTGCCTTCAAGCACTCCAAAAATGGTTCCCATTCACATCCATTTTACGTGTCTCACTGTAACCATGATTTTTGCTTTTTTTAAAGAAAAGGAGGGAGGAGATTTTTTTGTTGTTGTTGTTGTGGTAATTAACATTATGCCACAATGCTTTCGATTGAGCTTATCTTGTATTGAACCCGGAATATTCCTTTAATTCTGATTGGTCTTTTGCATCATTTAGCGCTGAAATATTTTGGAAAATGTACTGTTGTTTTGAAAACACTGTATAACTGACCACTCATCTGAGAAGACTGCTGCAGACAGCAGTGGCTCAGCAGCAGGATTCAAGCTAACTTTAAAACAAGTCACCCAGTCATTAAAATAGTTTTGAAAGTCTGTTAGCAGTTTGGAGTCACTTTGACACAATTACTGTCCCGCTGTGTGCTGCATTTTTAGTCAGGCTTGTTTGATAGCGAGGCAGCTGCGAGCTTCGTGCAGCTGAAGCTGCTGTTTTTCCTTTCCGTTCTGGATGTCACTAACAAGGTCCACGGTAGAGCATTTACCCTGTTGCACACTAAACTGCCTCATCCCTACTGGGAGAACTGACAACCATTAGCTGCACACAGGACTGGCCCTGACATGTGATCTCTGGGCCATTACTGGAGAGGAAATATCTCAGCTTTCACATACATACACAGTTGCTCCTGGGAGGCTTGTTTAATAAAATCTAGCTTTAAACACCTCCCATGGGACATGAGGTTAGATATTCTGCACTCTAAGTTAATTTGTCTGCTGTTTATCCTGAAAAGTAGCTCTTGTATTACACCTTTAACTGTGTTTGTGGTTTCATGCGTGTGTTTGTGTGAAACACTGTGGGTTTACGCACATATGTGTGTTTTTCCCACACAAAGGTACACAGATGGCCCCACAGACCCCAGGGAATGTTCCAGACGTGGGCTCCCATTCTACCCACAGTCAGTCGCCCATGTCTCAGGAGAGAGGTGAGTCACAGTCACAGACTCTATTAGCAGTCAGCAGGAATGCAGACCTAGGTAACCATTTTGGTGCCTGTTGGAACGCAAGATTCAGTCCCCCTACAGAGTCATGTCCCCATTGGTCCCCAAAAGGTAGCTGTTTGCAGTGCTTGGTCAAAACGTATTGATATCTTGTTTTAGATAATCAAATGGCATATTTGGTTATCGTTTTGTAGCAGTAGTAGCTGTGAATAATAAATAGTACAAATAAATAATGGTAATGTAGTAACTTGCATAGCTAATATGCTAAGCTAGCAGGCTAAGTAGTTAGCAGTATGCTAAGCTAGTAGGCTAACTGGTTAGTGTGCTATGGGATAAAAATATTGCAGTCACAGATCCAAAAATAATAAGCATGAATCAAAATAAGTGTGAATCACAAAATAATAAGTGCAGATAAAAAAATAAGCACAAAAATAAATAAAAAGCGTAGATCAAAATAATAAGCACAGATAAAAAAATAACTAGCATGAATCAAAAATATATAAACACATTTAAAATATGCTGCAAAAAAAAAAAAAAAAAAAAAAATTTAAGCAAAGTCATCAGAATTGCAAACAAACTCATGTTTTCCTTGGTTATATTACTGTTTTTTTTGTGCTCTCTGACAATTTTGCTCATATTTTTTTTTTGCTTTTGTTTTTCAAGTTCTGCGCTTGATTTTCCAAAACTTGTGAGCAGAGTTTCATGTAAATCAGGGGGCATTTTGCATCCCTATTGGTCCACTAGTTCTTGATTGACAGCTCCTCCTCTAGCCAATCATTCGAAGAGGGGACGTGACGTCACTCCAATGCAACTCCGACAGCTGCTGCTCAATATTATATTATTTGTGGTTGATAGGTACGCTGCTTGTGTCTGTTTTGAGTATTTTCTGCCAGTTCTAGGAAACAATGTGTTGTCCGAGTAGGCCATTATCATAGTCCATTAACACATGTATCAAGTCTAGTTAGCAGAGTCTTTAGTTTAGGCATTATTTAAGACTTCCTTGTTTGTAAGTTATTGGCTGCATATCAAAAATCTAAAAGGTGACACCTACATGCAGACTTTGGAGTTGGTTGTAAGCCTGTAAGTCATTTGCTTCAAATGTTACTGAAGTTGTATACTCTGTTATGGAAATGTTTGTAAATGTTTTGGAAATGTATGCTCCAGTGTTGCCTGTATCTTTAGAGACGGTCCCTAAATGTGCTACTATTTGTGAATAAAGAGTGTCCAACGTCAAGCCAACTTTATTGCATTATTTACTGACGTGGGGACGCTAGGTCACTTGTTTCTGATTTCACTGCAGTATCGTGGAAAAAGAAACTACATGTAGCTGTGCCAACAATGCCAACGTAGTATCAGTACATAACGGCACATTCAGCAACATGGAAAAGCAGATCAAGTTGGGTTCTGAACTTGCGACTACATTGGTACAGCTAGTAAAAACATTCATCAAACATCCACACCATCCCAGCCTTGTGTTTTTTTTTTTTTTTATATACATATGCAGCCAATAACCTACAAACAAGGAAGTCTTAAATAATGCTTAAACTAAAGACTCTGCTAACTAAATTCAGCTGACTCGATACATGTGTTAATGGACTATGATAATGGCCTACTCGGACAACACATTGTTTCCTAGAGCTGGCAGAAAATACTCAAAACAGACACAAGCAGCGTACCTATCAACCACAAATAATATAATATTGAGCAGCAGCTGTCGGAGTTGCATTGGAGTGACGTCACCTCCCTTCTTCGATTGATTGGCTAGAGGAGGAGCTGTCGATCAAGAACTAGTGGACCAATGGGGACGCAAAACGCCCCCTGATTTACATGAAACTCTGCTCACAAGTTTTGAAAAATCAAGCGCAGAACTTGAAAAACAAAAGCAAAGAAAAATACAGCGTAAGCATACAAAAAAAATGAAAATATGAGCAAAATTGTCAGAGAGCACAAAAAACAGTAATATAACCAAGGAAAACATGATTTTGTTTGCAATTCTGATGACTTTTTTTTTTTTTTTTTTTTGATTCATGCTTGTTATTTTTTGATCTGTGCTTATTATTTGATCTGCAGTTTTTATTTATTTTCGCGCATATTATTTTTTTTTATCTGCACTTTTTATTTTTTGATTCACACTTATTATTTTGATTCACGCTTATTCTTTTTGGATCCGTGATCGCAATACATTTGGCGGGATTTTGATCCCATAGTGTGCAAGCTAACTGAAAAAAACAAAATGAGAAATGTTTAATTTGACCATTTGTAAGTTTGGTTATAATGTATGAAATGTGAAATATTATTCAAAACACATTAATTGTCATAGTTACATAGTTGACATAATAAAATGACATATGCATATATTATAAAGCGATTTTGCAGGATTAATCCTCAGAAATAAATTTTTCCAAATAACCAAGAAATGTGTTGTCAATTAACTTTAACTAGGCTGCATTAGAATAATTTCACTAAAGTGTACAGTTTAGCAGGGACATCTCTGATTCTCTCCATTTTTAGTAAATAAACAAAAACTATTTGGTTACACTTAAAAATCTGGTCAATTAGATGTCAAATCATTCTAAAGTCAAATATGTATTTAATTTCACACTTATGTGTAATTATTCAGTAAAGAAATGATAAACAAATGTTTGTCAGTGAAATATAGACCTTATTCACGCTAGCACCATCAATGGGCTGTACTGCAGTTTAAAGTGTTTTTGGACCATTCTGTGGACAAAACATTGATAAAATATCTGTCCAAGAACATTCAGTATACAAAGAACTCCAGAAAATATGAGTTATGGAAAATCAGATGTGCTCTAGGAGCTTTATACCATCCGTGCCATTGAAGAGATGGCAAGTCTATCCCTCACAGCCTCGTTTTCATTCCCATTAAAAATCAAAGATGGCGCTGACGTGAATGAGGTCTTGTTGTTTATAATACATAGTTTCAAAGAAGCAGTTGATGATTTAGAAAAATAGATAAAAGACAGTAAAAATAACCACAACAACCATATACTGTAATTTCTTATTAGGCTGTTAAACAAAAATGCAGTATTCTAGGAATGCTAGTTTATTGAAAACACAAATAAAACCTAAAAAGAACGTTCAAGTCAAGTCATTTTTATTGAATAGCGCTTTTCACAACACACATCATTTCAAAGCAGAAAATCATGCATTAACAGAAAATGAAACTGTAATATCTATAAAGTCTTAAGAGTCATCATTGTGTAGTTTGATTAAATATGATTGTAAATTGTGTATAAAAATTCTGAAATAAATAGCAATTGTATTTAGAACCCCAGTGAGCAAGCTGAAGGCGACTGTGGCAAGGAACACAAAACTCCATAAGATGTTGGTTAGTGGAGAAAAATAACCTTGGGAGAAAACAGGCTCACTGTGGGGGCCAGTTCCCCTCTGGCTAAACAGCATGAATATAATGCCAATATTAGTTATTTGTGTGCAGTGCACTACTAGAATGCATTCCTAGAATGTTAGGAATTAGTTAACCCCCCAATTAAAACACATCCTTAAGGCTTTAGGTTTGAATAACAGCTGATCAGCATTACTGAGTTTTTTTGCCCTCAGCACTTACTGTTTACTGTGACAGTGAAAAACCACATCATCCACAGAGAAGTCAACAATATTTACAAAGGAAAAAGTTTTTTTTTATTTATTTATTTTTTTTTTTTTATGATATGTCTTTCTTAAAGGGAAAGTTCTCCCAATAATGAAAATTCTGAAATCATTTACTCACTCTGTTTCGAATGTTATTTTAAACCTCTGTGGATTTCTTTCTTCAGTGGAACACAAAAGGAGATAATAGGCAGATTGTTAGCCTCTGTCACAAATAACTTTCATTCTATGGAAGAAACAAAAATGCAATGAAAGTGAATAGTGACTGAGACTGTCAGTCAGTAACATTCTGCCTAACATCTCATGTATTACACAGAAGGAAGAACATCATGCATTTGGAACAACATCAGTGTAAGTAAATGATGATAGAATTTACCATTTTAGGCCAAAATATCCCTTTAATGTTTTAGAACAGTTTAATGTGATGATTTAAATTTCCTTTTGTGGTTAGTTAGAGTAGTTGTTTGTCTTCAAGAGCTCATCTCTCCCTTCTGTTGTTTTACTTTTTAGGATATACTCCTAACATGCAGCGCAATGCACCTGGTCCCCAGTTCGGACCCCAGCAGCCCGGACCCTCTATGTCCCCACACTCCTGTCCTACCGGCCCTATGCACCACAGTGTGGGCTCCTATCAGCTAGGCCCCTCTTATGGGCCGCAGAGTGGCCAGTATGGCCCTTCAGGTAACACTCACATCACCAGCTCTTCTGCTAACAATACAAGGTTTGCAAAAATCTGAAGTTTGTTGTTTATGTAAGGATTAGTTTCTTGAGATTTTCCAGGTATTTTTTAAAGAACATTAACCCTCTGGGGTCGATGGACGCGCTGGTGCGTCCTGCTGGATTTTTTCCTCATAACAGCGGAAACAACTTAAAATACTCTGTCATTTTTGGGCACACAGATAAGTTTAAGACATCATTAGAGACTATAAAGGGTCTACTTTTATTTTTGTGCACTCAAAACCTTGTGCTTTTGTAAAATAAAGAAAATAAACAGGGTGCACTTTCAGCCGTCTCTGTCTCCGCGAGCATCTTTCTGAAACACGTCACCATAATGAACTGAAACTCCGCGAATATTTATCACACAAACATGAAACATATGTCTAAAGAAAGCTTAAAATGTCTACTTTTAAATAAAACAATTCAAATTTAAAACAAATATTCTCCTGCAGTGTAATCTGTATGAAACAAAGCGATGTACAGTTTCTCCTGGCTCAGCTAATTATCCCTAATGAGATCCCACCCACCAGCAGAGCGCGCTATTCATACGGTAATGTGCTGAGGCGATCAATGCAAATGGTAAACGCCCCCAAAAGTGCCTTAAAAAGCTTTTTATGATATAAAAATAATATGAATGTTTAGATTATATTTTAACCAGTGTTTATGCTGCCTCATTATCTTCAACAAAGCTTGTGCTTGCAAATATCTGTTCGGGTGTAAATGTGTAAAATGAACTGTAAATATGCCCATATTAGAAAATCAGCATATTAGAATGATTTCTGAAGGCTCATGTGACACTGAAGACTGCAGTAATGATGCTGAAAATTCAGCTTTGATCACAAGAATAAATTGCATTTGACAATATATTCAAATAGAAAAGTTATTTTAAATTGTAAAAATATTTCATAATATCACTGTTTTTGCTGTATTTTGGATCAAATAAATGCAGCCTCGGTGAGCAGGAGAGACTTCTTTTAAAAACATTAAAAAAATGGTAGTGTAGGTCTAAAGTTTTTAAGTAAAGTCTTTATGTAAAGAAAATGTATAGTCAGATTACTTCTTTTAACTTAAACTACAAACAATACATTCAATCTTTAAGTCTCCTCACATTCATTCTCTCTCAGGGGAGGGGTCTTTCTCCTCAGGTGTGATTCACATCAATATTCATGATCATCCACACCTCCTCACATATGGCCTTTCTAACACTAAAAGTGTCTTACAAAAGTTAAATGACTATATTGTTTTGTATGAATGAGTGATCAGGATGGTTTTCACATCATTTTTGTAGCAAAAACTCGAGGCTACAAGATCCAGTTCTCAAAGGTCTTGTGAACAAATATGTATGTGTTATATGGCCTTATTTCAGTGACTTAAAATTTTTGTTTTTTCAAAAACCATGCATAAATGTTATTTTCTCAAAAATACAAACATGTATGTACATGTTGTTCACAAATTATTGTAGCCCAGTTTGTGCTAAATACAGTGTTATCAGACTTTAGCCATTAATATTTTTTTAAGCAACTGAAAAAAGCACAAATGTCAAGGCATGTCAAAACTTCTCCAGGGCCCAAAACACCCTCAGACCCCAGAGGGTTAAAGGCCGTTACCATGTCTAGATTCGCCCCATGATCATTTATCCTTCTCTAATGTTGTTCCAAACCTGTATGACTTACTTTCTTCCAGGAAACACAAAAGGAGACGTTTTGAAGAATGTTAACACTGCTTTTTTTCATATTTCATTAAGCAAAAGCATAAAGTGACCAGGGGCTGTCAAGCTCCCAAAAAAACAACAAAAACAAACAAACATTAAAATTGTCCATGACAAATGTGCTATTTTCCAAGTCATGTATAGCCTAATGATAGCTTTGTGTGGGGAAAAGACTGAAATTTAAGTCATTACTTACTAACAAGCAGCTTGGACATTCTGCTTAACAGCTCCTTTTGTGTTCCACTGAAGAAAGATGGTTTGGAATGAGAGTGAGTAAATGATGACTGCATTTTCATTTTTGGGTGAACTATCCCTTTAAATGTCTGTTGTTATTCCAGCTGTGTGAGTTTGATAGAGCACCCATTAACAGGTCTCAGCAGTAATTTATCATGAATGTTATTGCATTCTGGTGTAATAAATGAATGAGTGCCAAGCGTGCATTTATAATGTCATGTCCTCCACTTTGCCTGATTGATTGTCTCTGTTGTCCTGTATCACTCCAATGACTGACAGCTGACTGACTGCTGCCGCAGTTGCAGGCCTGACACTGACTGAGCTATACTGCCAGTCGAGCACAAAAGAGCTTACACAGTTTGATATAAATATTTATTTAGCCATTAGAACATGCCTCCATCCATTTTTAATTTAGAACAGTATGCAATGTACAATTTTAGTTCATTTTATCCTGAAGTCTGCTGCTAATGTTAGTAAAGGTTTCTTGCAACAAAAACACCCTTTTCCACCCTCTCTCTGACCCTTAACCCCTTACACCCTGAAAGCATTTTTAAGAATTTCGTACTTAAATGGCATACCCAAAAGTAAGAGCTTACAACTCTTATTCCATCACTTATAAAATTTGTGCATTGAGCGCTCTTGTGTGCAGTCTATGTATGTGCGCTCTGGGTGTTCTCACCTACATGGGACCCACGCCTCTTTCCAAGTATGGAATCTAACACACTCTAGACATCCAATGAGGATGATCTAACACATCTATGACATGAAGGATCATGTTTCAGTGAATCGATCCCATAGAAACCATCGCCATTTGTGATTATAGCCACCATAGCTGTCAAGACACTATTTGAGGAATTATTCAGGATCCACAAATGGTATTACGTTGAGTGTGGGCTTGTTTGATTCAGAATTGTCTGCTTTAAGTTGTGATATATCATGTTTATTTTTCATGGAGTTATTAATCAAAATGTGACAGTTATTATAATAGATAAACATAATTATTGTAATCTGTTTATTATACTGTATATACAGTATACGTTATATACTATTACACTGTACCGATTCCCAGCCCTATTGCCCTCATCCTCAAAAGCAAGACAAGAACTATGCAAGCTAGGGCTGTCAAATTAAAATTCGGATTTCGAATATTCATAGAATTTAAGAAAAAAAATGCACATTCGAATGCTAAAACTGTGTGTATTCGAATTTTGGATTTGTGCCTAGCACTGATGATGACTTCAGATTGATCGCATTCTTGCGCTAAAAAAGGCTAGACATTTTAACAGAAAGTAGGTGTCTCAGTATGCTTTTAAAGTTCTTTTTAATTAGACAGCATTTAAAAAACAGTGCTTCTGCACGAGACGCTGAATATACAAAAACAAAGTGAAACAAATACATTCGTCTAGCGTGCGTTTACATAGAAAAACAAATGGATGGAAGGTATAAATTCGAACTTAGTTTCTCTGCCCAAGACAACCCTAATGCAAGGTAACAGTTAGAGGTCTACCGATATTGGATTAATCGGCTGGTAGTTTTTAAAATGTGTATTTATGTGTATTTAAAATAATATTTTCCTAGTCTTTCCTTACTGTGATGGGCACAGACATAGAAACTACAATAGTCCAAATTGAATGAATTCCCAGGTGCATTTTATTGTGAAACCAATTTTCACAATAAATCCATATTTATTTATTTTTTTTTACATTTGATCAATAACGCTGGACTTTTAACCATAAACAAGAACACATCAGGGACTTTTATTTTGAAATATATGCGCTCCCAGCTGCTCGCACAAACAGATAAAGGTGGGCGTACACGGTGCGATTTTTGGATGTCGTGCGATTTCCTGACCGATTTTTTTTTTTTTTTTTTTTTTAATTTATTTAAAAAAAAAAATCAGTCAGGAGAGATCGCGTGGAAATCGTTGGTGCTCGTGTGGTCACGGCTCACATAGTGTTATAGTATAATATAGTCCCATATTATTCATGACCACATCACTGAAGGATTCTACAGAAATGCCATGCTGTTCTCTGCTCTTTAAACAAATCATTTGTCATATGGGTTGCGCTAGAAAACAATTTTTATCACTCTGACGGAAAAAGTTGTAACATTTCCTTCATAGTCTGTTTTTATTCATCATACTTGCATTCGTTTCAGTTCTTGGGCGACATTTAGGGGGTATAGCATCTTTTATAATTGTAAATACATGATAGTGGATATGTGAGAGATATTTTTCAACTCCACAAGTGAGTCTGGTGAAACCATGGATTTCTAGGTTGAAAGTTCTACCTGTCAGTCAACCGCAGCGCTAAAACCTACGGCTTTAAAGCGCATTTACACGGACAAGACTTCTTGAGCATGTCTGCTATCAGCATGCAAGCAGTGACAGTGTGACACAGATGAGAAGGACTTAGCCTACATCTAAAGCTGAATAATACAGGTAGCCTACTCCACTAAAATAACTCCTAATTACTAAACGTAATGTTTGCGCTTAGATTAATTCCAAGTATAACTGTCAGAAACGGTGCGTGAATTTTGTGCACTTTCTTCTTAATCTTGTTCATTTTGTGCGCTTTATTTTCATACAGTACTGGCAGCGACACACTGTCATTATGATTGATGTATGCAGTCAGGAATCACACAGCCTCCTTTCAAAATCTGAATTTGTCAAATGTCGGACAGCATTTGTAATAATTATCCATATATATATATATATATATATATATATATATATGTGACAAGGAGGAGGGTGGGGTCGGGCCATGAGTGTGCACGGCCGGCCCCCAATCAGACTAATCAGCCGAGGAGAGGGATAAGGCAGAGGCGGATGCAGCAGTTTGAGAGAGAAAGAGAGCCACACGCAGCTGCCGTGTGTGTTTATGTTTGTGTCTTTTTAGTTTTCATTAAACATTATTTTGACTGTTCAGCTGGTTCCCGCCTCCTCCTTGCCCATTTTAACCTTGTTACAATGGTTCCAAAACCTGGGAAGGAGGGATGCGCTGTCGTGAAGTCCTCGCCACTGCCGTCCGCCCAAAGTAGCAGCCACGGCCGTCCGCCGGGGGACGGAGTCGCCGCTGCCGGCTGCCATCCGTGAGGGGAGGAGGGGCTCACTACCAGCCGCATGGAGCGGTGGAGCCGCTGCCAGGGGTGGAGGGGCTTGCTACCGGCCGCCAGAACGTGGAGGGGTCAGAGGAATGGCCGCCGTCAGCGAGGGGAGGAGGGGCTCACTGTGAGGAGAGGGATAAGGCCGAGCCGGATGCGGCGACTCCGTCCCCCGGTGGACGGCTGCAGCTGCTCCTTTCTGCTCTTTATTCTCTCCCACAGGCAACACTGCTCAAGAACTACAAGAAACGGCTGGATTGTAGTCCAGCCATTTCTTCCGTAAAGTATCTACGTCACTATGTAACACATTTGCATAATGCCCGCCTAAGGGCTACTTTGGCCCGCCCTCAAACAGCGGGTTATTGTTGTTCCCTTGACGAGAAGATGCTGTTTTCTTCACTGCGAAAGCAAAACCTCTTTGTTTGGACTTCCAAAGGCAGACGAATTGAAGAATCAGTGGTTAATATTTATTTTTACCACTATTCCTCAGCAGTACAACCACAACCAATGCCGGATTTTTAAGTTGGTTACCCCTGAAAGATGGTGCAGTTCCCACTTTGTTGGGACAATGTGGTGCTTCAGGATCACAGCCTGTATGTATGCTTGATTATTTGTGGATTTATCTGTTACTGAGAGTTCAAATGCAGAGTTTTGTGTTGTAGCTACAGTGTACACCCAGTGCACAGCTGTAGGTTTTATTGTGTTGAAATAGTTTTGCTAATCAGCTATAAATACCTTACTGTAACTGGATTTTTAAATAAACAAGTCAAAAATATTTGATTAACATTATGCTACAAAGGCTGTCGATTGAGATTAACTTTTATTAAACCCAGAACATTCCTTTAAATACAGGTTCACTTGCAGCGAGGAAAAACATGGTTTGAGCTGACTACAATGTGTTTTGTGCAAAGAATTATTGGCTACCAAGAGCATAAAACCATTGAAATTCAATAGACATTCAGAAAATGTTGTTGAGTCTATTTAGTTGATGGTAAAAAATAATCCATTTTAGTTTTTTATTATATGGACATTTTTTGTTAACTTTTTATGATAGAAAGTTTCGGTACTGTGGTGGGTTGCTACTTGATGCCCAATGTAAATTCTGGGTGCTGAAGCAAAACCAGTTGAGAACCGCTGGCCTACTCATGGCTCTGGGCATTGTCAGAAGGGCAGCTGCCAGGATCCTTCAGATTGACAGCACACTGCCCTCTTTTTCACCTGAGGGAATGTTGGGATTAACAGGGCTGGAGAAAAGTCACCATACAGCGCCTGACAGCAGTATGGCATTTCTGTGTAATTGGCATTGCTCCAGGTCCATGTTGACAGTCTGGCAGCTGGCAACATTTGTCCTCCCCACCGTGAAGGAGCTTGTTAAGGATGTTGACTTAGTGTAACTACAGAACAGGGGTAAAAAAGGTTTAGTCTTTTAGATATGTCACTGCTGAATTTTCTGTTTTATCGATTGCTGCCGATTTGTTTGTTTAAACTAGGCTGTGGCTTTCATGTACGTTTGTTAGCATTTTTGAATGTTTTTGTTGGTACTAAAGTATAAGTTGGCTGTAACATATGGCACTGTAAGGTATGATGTTTATAGCGTGTCCTATTCATTGTGAAACTGTGTTTTTTAATGGCATATGAATAATATTAATTAAAGTTCTAGACTTAAAATGCACAGGCCGCCACTGGATATTGTAATACATTTTTAGCCCTTTTTTTTTTTTTTACTCTGGGAAAGAGGAAACATGCCAAAACCCTTTGATTTCCACGGGGAACTCTTGGAAACTGAAAGAGCTGAAGACCCCTCTACATTTCGACAGCTTGAGGAGTGTAATTCCCAGTTCTAATTGAGTCTAAAACGCTACTTGGCAAACACCTCCTGCCAACCAGCCATTTGGGCATGATTACATTTCTGCCCATTATGCACATCAGCATGTTAGACAGAACTCCACGTGGTGAATATGATGTCTCATCTTTTGAGAAACCTGCAGTCCAGTGGGCGTCAATCTGAATGTTCTCAGGCTGATGGTCTTGAAACATATCATACTTCATCAAGACTTTATCTCGGGCTCTCTGATGGAATGTCAGTTTGCCAGAAATGTCTCCAGCATGCTACCAATCGGCTGGCTCCCAATGCACTTCCACAAATATCTAATAGATCAGATCTTACTTTTCAGTCAGTTTTAATCAGTGTTATTTTTGTAAATGAAAACTAAATAAAAATATTTTTGTAAAAAAA
Source organism: Myxocyprinus asiaticus (assembly GCF_019703515.2). NCBI lineage: Eukaryota > Metazoa > Chordata > Actinopteri > Cypriniformes > Catostomidae > Myxocyprinus > Myxocyprinus asiaticus. The sequence continues at coordinate 40,517,224 of NC_059368.1, read as the reverse complement.
AAAAAAAAAAATATATATATATATATATATATATATATATATATATATATATATATATGTATATATGTATATATATATATATATGTATATATATGTATGTGTGTATATATATATATATATGTATATATATATATGTATATATGTATGTATATATATGTATATATGTATGTGTATATGTATATATGTATGTATATATATATGTATATATGTATGTGTATATGTGTATATATATATATATATATATATATATATATATATATATATATATATATGTATATATATATATATATATGTGTGTGTATATGTATATGTATATATATGTGTGTATATGTATATGTATATATATGTGTATATGTATATATATATGTATATATACAGTGCATCCGGAAAGTATTCACAGTGCTTCACTTTTTCCACATTTTGTTACGTTACAGCCTTATTCCAAAATGGATTAAATTCATTATTTTCCTCAAAATTCTACAAACAATACCCCATAATGACAACGTGAAATAAGTTTGTTTGAAATCTTTGCAAATTTATTAAAAATAAAAAATGAAAAAAATCACATGTACATAAGTATTCACAGCCTTTGCCATGACACTCAAAATTGAGCTCAGGTGCATCCTGTTTCCACTGATCATCTTGAGATGTTTCTACAACTTGATTGGAGTCCACCAGTGGTAAATTCAGTTGATTGGACATGATTTGGAAAGGCACACACCTGTCTATATAAGGTCCCACAGTTAACAGTGCATGTCAGAGCACAAACCAAGCCATGAAGTCCAAGGACTTGTCTGTAGACCTCCGAGACAGGATTGTATCGAGGCACAGATCTGGGGAAGGATTCAGAAAAATTTCTGCAGCATTGAAGGTCCCAATGAGCACAGTGGCCTCCATCATCCATAAATGGAAGAAGTTTGGAACCACCAGGACTCTTCCTAGAGCTGGCCGCCAGGCCAAACTGAGCGATCGGGGGAGAAGGGCCTTAGTCAGGGAGGTGACCAAGAAACCGATGGTCACTCTGACAGAGCTCCAGCATTTCTCTGTGGAGAGAGGAGAACCTTCCAGAAGAACAACCATCTCTGCAGCACTCCACCAATCAGGCCTGTATGGTAGAGTGGCCAGACGGAAGCCACTCCTCAGTAAAAGGCACATGACAGCCCGCCTGGAGTTTGCCAAAAGGCACCTGAAGGACTCTCAGACCATGAGAAACAAAGATTGAACTCTTTGGCCTGAATGGCAAGTGTCATGTCTGGAGGAAACCAGGCACCGCTCATCACCTGGCCAATACCATCCCTACAGTGAAGCATGGTGGTGGCAGCATCATGCTGTGGGGATGTTTTTCAGTGGCAGGAAATGGGAGACTAGTCAGGATCGAGGGAAAGATGAATGCAGCAATGTACAGAGACATCCTTGATGAAAACCTGCTCCAGAGCGCTCTGGACCTCAGAATGGGTTGAAGGTTCATCTTCCAACAGGACAATGACCCTAAGCACACAGCCAAGATAACAAAGGAGTGGCTACGGGACAACTCTGTGAATTTCCTTGAGTGGCCCAGCCAGAGCCCAGACTTGAACCCGATTGAACATCTCTGGAGAGATCTGAAAATGGCTGTGCACCGACGCTCCCCATCCAACCTGATGGAACTTAAGAGGTCCTGCAAAGAAGAATGGGAGAAACTGCCCAAAAATAGGTGTGCCAAGCTTGTAGCATCATACTCAAAAAGACTTGAGGCTGTAATTGGTGCCAAAGGTGCTTCAGCAAAGTATTGAGCAAAGGCTGTGAATACTTATGTACATGTGATTTTTTTTTTTTTTTCTCCGTTTTTTTATTTTTAATAAACTTGCAAAGATTTCAAACAAACTTCTTTCACGTTGTCATTATGGGGTATTGTTTGTAGAATTTTGAGGAAAATAATGAATTTAATCCATTTTGGAATAAGGCTGTAACATAACAAAATGTGGAAAAAGTGAAGCGCTGTGAATACTTTCCGGATGCACTGTATCAGCCACAACATTAAAACCACCTGCCTAATATTGTGTAGGTCCCTTCGTGCCGCCAAAACAAGGCTCATCAACAAGGCGTTTCCATCTGCAGAACTGCTGCTCACTGGATGTTTTAGTTTTTGTCACCATACTGAGTCAATTCTAGAGACTGTTGTGTGTGAAAATCTCAGGAGATCAGCAGTTACAGAAATACTCTTCTAATCAGCCAATCGTGTGGCAGCAGTGCAGTGCATAAAATTATGCAGATACGGGTCAGGAGCTGCAGTTAATGTTCACATCAACCATCAGAATTGGGAAGAAATGTGATCTCAGTGATTTGGACCGTGGCATGATTGTTGGTGCCAGATGGGCTGGTTTGAGTATTTCTGTAACTGCTAATCTCCTGGGATTTTCATGCACAACAGTCTCTAGAGTTTACTCAGAATGGTGCCAAAAACAAAAAAACATCCAGTGAGGGGCAGTTCTGTGGACAGAAATGCTTTGTTGATGAGTGAGTTTTGATGAGAGGTTTTTTTTCGAGGAGTGACGTTTGCAAAATGTGCTGCCACTTGGTGCCCTTGATGCTAGAATGCTATAGGTTGTTACCAGAGAATTTATTTGTGGTTGTTAAGTAGTTCAGAGTGGTTTCTACTGCATTGTTTTGGGGGAAGTTTGGAATAATGTACAGATTTAGCTGTTTCTGAAGGAAATTGGTACTTTAATTCACCAAAGTAGCATTCAGCTGATATCACAAAGTATAGTCAGGACATTACTGATGTAAAAAACAGCACCATCACTATTTGAAAAAAGTCATTTTCAATCAAATCTAGACAGGCCCCATTTCCAGCAGCCATCGCTCCAACACCTTATCCTTGAGTAATCATGCTAAATTGCTAATTTGGTACTAGAAAATCACTTGCCATATCAAACACAGCAAAAAGCTATTTGGTTCGTTAAATGAAGCTTAACATTGTGTTTGTTTTTGAGTTGCCACAGTATGCAATAGACTGGCATGTCTTAAGGTCAATAAATGGCAAAAAAATAAACGGTTTTCTCTAGAAACTCATCAGTCAATCAGTGTTTTGAGGAATGAAGGCTATACAATACTTGAAACTGCTAAACTGAAGATTTCATACAAAGGTGTACACTACAGTCTTCAAAGACAAAGGACAACTGGCTCTAACAAGGACAGAAAGAGATGTGGAAGGTACAACTAAACAACAGGATATGTACATCAGAGTCTCTAGTTTGAGAAATAGACACCTCACATGTCCTCAGCTGACAGCTTCATTGAATTCTACCCGCTCAACACCAGTAGTCATGTACAACAGTAAAGAGAAGACTCAGGGGTGCAGGTCTTATGGTAAGAATTGCAAAGAAAAAGCCACTTTTGAAACAGAAAATAAAAAGAAAAGGTTAGAGTGGGCAAAGAAACAAACATTGGACAACAGATAATTGGAAAAGAGCGTTATGGATCTTAACCCCATTGAGGTTTTGTGGGATCAGCTAGACCGTAAGGTACGTGAGAAGTGCCCGACAAGACAGCCACATCAATGGCAAGTGCTACAGCAAGCGTGGGGTGAAATGTCACCTGAGTATCTGGACAAACTGACAGCAAGAATGCCAAGGATCTGCAAAGCTGTCATTGCTGCACATGGAGAATTTTTTGATGAGAACTCTTTTAAGTAGTTTAAGAAGTTCTGAACATTCTTTTCAAATTGTAATTGTAATTTTTCACGTTATTAATGTCCTGACTATACATTGTGATCAGTTGAATGCCACTTTGGTCAATAAAAGTACCAATTTCTTTCCATAAGATCAAAATCTGTACATTGTTCCAAACTTTTGGCCACCAGTGTATGTGGTAACTTACTGCCACAAGTTAAAAGAGCTCAAGTCATTTTTACTTGTATAGCGCTTTTCACAACACACATTGTTTCAAAGCAGCTTTACAGAAGATCATGCATTAACAGAAAATGAAACTGTAATATCTATAAAGTCTTAGAGTCATCATTGTGTAGTTTGATTAAATATGATTGTAAATTGTGTATAAAAATAAAGAACCCTACCCTCAGTCTTTACAATTCTGCGGTCTCTAAATATGGCTCAAATCTCAGTGTAAGTTTATGGATTTTTTTTTTCTTTTTATCATCTGCCAGGCAAAAATTCTAGGCTTGGGATCAACGGCTTTTTTGGAAATATTTCACAATGATTAACAATATCAAAATTTTTCAGATATTAATAGGGCTAATCATTGCACAATAGTCTTTGTTTCTTCATACATATTTCTCAAAACAACTTTGGCAAAGCTTAAGTGGCAGGGTAACTTAAAGGGGGTCACGCACCGGCCGCGCCTAGTGGACAACATGGCGCGTTCTAAAAGTCAAAACCATTATTTTCTGTGAAGGTACACACACCGCTGCTGCTCGGCGTCACCTCACCTATGACTATGGATGCTGCTCAAAGTTCTGCAGTGCATAGTTTTTTCTTAAATTCGACCCAAATCATTATCAAAGGACATACATTATGAACTCTAGCAATCACTGGATGATATATTTTGTATATGTTTATTTCATAGCCTACTCAATGTATTTTCAGTTACAAGTATGTCTTTTTGTGGTTTGAAAGCTTGAATGAAACCTATTCAAGGCCACATACAGAGAAAATGCATAATAAACGGCGCCGTTTCCAGTCGTTCAATTTGCGCAGTTACACAAATATGTAGCAAGTTTCATACACTAACTTGCAAACTCATCAATGTCATTCTTAAAGAAGTACAAAAACCTTCTTAACTTTTGTTTGTATGGTGACTAGATTTACAACTTTGGACTGCTGCAGCGCATCGACGATTCCTTTGTGATACCTGTACCTTGTTCCAGTGTGGCCAGGCACTTCTTGTCTGGTTTGCAACTGGCTTCAGTTATTGTTATACATTGTTTACACATTTACACCCGAACAGATATTTGCAAGCACAAGCTTCGTTGATGATAATGAGGCAGCATAAACACTAGTTAAAATATAATCTAAACATTCATATTATTTTTATATCATATTACATATCATATTGATATCATACAGCATGCAATTTAAATACCTGTTTTAGCCGAAATAACATTTAAATGTAACTAAAACTTGCCTATTAGGACATTTCAAATTTCAATATTTTGACTACATCGTCTCAGCACATTACCGTATGAATAGCGCACTCTGCTGGTGGGTGTGATCACATTAGCGATAATTAGCTGAGCCAGGAGAAACTGTACATCGCTTTGTTTCATACAGATTACATTGCAGGAGAATATTTGTTTTAAATTTGAATTGTTTTATTTAAAAGTAGACATTTTAAGCTTTCTTTAGACAAATGTTTCATGTTTGTGTGATAAATATTCGCGGAGTTTCAGTTCATTTTTGTGAAGCGTTTCAGAAAGATGCTCGTGGAGACAGAGACGGCTGAAAGTGCACCCTGTTTATTTTATTTATTTTACAAAAGCACAAGGTTTTGTTGTTATTGTGAGTGTATACAAATAAAAGTAGACCCTTTATAGTCTCTAATGATGTCTTAAACTTATCTATATGCCCAAAAATGACGGAGTATTTTAAGCCGGCGCATCCGTCGAACCCTGAGGGTTAACATTGCCTTTATTGTGCTGATATTGACATTTTTGTCTGTCTCTAGGTAACTACCTGCGGCCTCCTAACTATGGCGGAGCACCAGGCGCCAACTACAGTGGCCCTGGTCCAGGCATGGGCAACAGTCTTGGTATTAATGCCAGCAGTCCCATGCATGGCCAGGGACCTGGGCAGCCCTGTGGCTCCATGACCACAGGTCGGGGACCAGGACACGCAGCCGGGTCCAGGCCGTATCCAGCAGGGTCCAGCAACATGGCTCCGACATCTCCCAACATGCCCCAGTCTGCCGGCCCAGGGATGGGTCCACCTCCTCCCAACGTCAGCCGCAAACCTCTCGAAAGTAGCCCTGTATCTGTCCAGCAGAACCCAGTGCCCTCGGGCCAGGCCAGGTAAATCAGAGCCTTGATTATGTTTTTTGATTACTCAGACCAAGGCTGTGCCTTAAATGGAAGGCAGCTGCCTTGCGGCTTCATTGCTCATTTTGCCTCGTTTTGTGAATGAACGCACCCCCTCAGGAAACACATTCAGACAGACTTATAAGGCAGCATAACGTCATGTGTAATGGTCTAGAACCAGAAATGAGCTGTAGGAATAACCAAGTCAATATTTTATGACAACAAGACTTTTTTCAAACATTTGAAATGGAAACTTTGGTTAAAAAAACACTTAGGAAGGTATGAAATAATCTTTAACATTTCTTTCAAGTGCACCGTTAGACGCCGTTTTCATTTTTCCCAACAGCCAAAGGGCACACACAGGAATGTGAGAGATCATAGGCAGCGAAGGACACATCTATGCTGCCTTCAAAAATTCAAGAGATAAAGAAATTTTAGTAGACATGTTGTTATGCACAAAATGGATTCGGATATGTTTTGATGCCTTTCTATGTCCCTATACTGCGTGAAAAGGCAAACATTTTCAGGTTTCTGACAGAGCCCATGATGTCAGATTTGGTCTAGATAGCATCATTGGTTTAAGTTAACTCGCAATTAACTGTGTTTACACAGTTGAAAAGATATTAAAAATATTTTTGTGTAGCTTTAAGGGATGGTTCACTCCAAAATGGAAATGATGTCATCATTTACTCACACTTACAGTTGTGCTCAAAAGTTTGCATACCCTTGGATAATTGGTAATATATGAACCATTTTTAAAGAAAACATGAGTGAGCAGGCAAAACACATTTCTTTTATTTCTTATGGGATTCATATTCAACTGTAGGTTATAAAAGATTGGCACAATCATAAAACAAAACATGGCAACAAAGAAAAAAATGAAATGACCCCTGTTCAAAAGTCTGCATACCCATAGTTCTTAATACTGTGTATTGCCACCTTTAGCATCAATGACAGCTTGCAGTCTTTTGTAATAGTTGTCTATGAGGCCCCAAATTCTTGCAGGTGGTATAGCTGCCCATTCGTCTTGGCAGAATGCCTCCAGTTCATGCAAAGTCTTTGGTCGTCTTGCATGAACCACACGTTTGAGATCTCCCCGGAGTGGCTCGACGATATTAAGGTCAGGAAACTGTGATGGCCACTCCAGAACCTTCACCTTTTTCTGCTGTAACCACTGGAGGGTCAACTTGGCCTTGTGCTTAGGGTCATTATCATGCTGGAAAGTCCAAGAGCTTCCCATGCGCAGCTTTCGTGCAGAAGAATGCAAATTGTCTGCCAGTATTTTCTGATAACATGCTGCATTCATCTTGCCATCAATTTTCACAAGATTCCCTGTGCCTTTAGAGCTCACACACCCCCAAAACATCAGTGAGCCACCACCATGCTTCACAGTGGGGATGGTATTCTTTTCACTATAGGCCTTGTTGACCCCTCTCCAAACATAGCGCTTATGGTTGTGACCATAAAACTCTATTTTGGTCTCGTCACTCCAAATTACAGTGTGCCAGAAGCTGTGAGGCGTGACAAGGTGTTTTTTTGTGGCATTGGCGCAGTAAAGGCTTCTTTCTGGCAACTCGACCATGCAGCTCATTTTTGTTCAAGTATCGTCTTATTGTGCTCCTTGAAACAACCACACCGTCTTTTTCTAGAGCATCCTGTATTTCTCCTGAGGTTACCTGTGGGTTTTTCTTTGTATCCCAAGCAATTCTTCTGGCAGCTGTGGCTGAAATCTTTCTTGGTCTACCTGACCTTGGCTTGGTATCAATAGATCCCCAAATTTTCCACTTTTTAATAAGTGATTGAACAGTACTGACTGGCATTTTCAAGGCTTTGGATATCTTTTTATATCCTTTTCCATCTTTAGTAAGTTCCATGACCTTGTTACGCAGGTCTTTTGACAGTTCTTTTCTGCTCCCCATGGCTCAGTATCTAGCCTGCTCAGTGTATCCACGTGAGAGCTAACAAACTCATTGACTATTTATACACAGACACTAATTGCAATTGAAAAAACCACAGATGTGGGAAATTAACCTTTAATTGCCATTTAAACCTGTGTGTGTCAACTTGTGTGTCTGTAACAAGGCCAAACATTCAAGGGTATGTAAACTTCTGATCAGGACCATTTGGGTGATTTCTGTTATCATTATGATTTAAAAAGAAGCCAAACAACTATGTGATAATAAATGGCTTCATATGATCACTATCCTTAAATAAAATACTTTTTTTTTTTTTTTTGCATGATCAGTAATATTTTCAAAATCAATGCCAAAATTTCACAATTTCTGCCAGGGTATGCAAACTTTTGAGCACAACTGTATATTGTTTCAAACACGAATTACTTCCTTTCTTCTATGCCACATAAAGGGAGATGTTAGGCAGAATGTTAGCCTCAGTCACCATTCACTTTCATGGCAACTTTTTTTCCATACAAAAGTGAATGATGACTGATCTCCCTCTGTGTTATGGAATTACTCAATGCACCTTTGACTGAACAGGCACCAAGGAGACTCTTATGCTCTTCCTCCGCTTCAGGCCTCCCTTTGCCAGATCCCCTGTGTACCCTGGCCTGTCCGGGCCTGGGGGTCGGCCAGCTTCCTTCCCCAACCCTCACCTCAATCACCCCCCCTACAGTTGTGGACAGGGCCAGGGGCAGCCTCACACAGAGCTGTATGGGTAGGTTTAAGCTCTGAGCCCTCATTCTGCGCTAATTGGCTGGATGGCTTTCCTCTGCTTGAGCCTACTCGCATCTGCTAGAAACTACAAAACCTTAACACTCGTACAGCATCTGCCTCTCTTCTCTCCACCACCACGGTTATGTTTTACTCTTAGCATTTTAAAAGGTTAATCATATAGCTTTGATAAAGACAGAAGATGCATCCTCAGGAGAAAACAACAGAACGTTCTAAAGATTAAAGGGATGAAAATCTCCTGTAGCTCATAGATAGAAGTGGAGTGGAAGCAAACATTCCGGGCCCTATTTTAAGAGCGCTAAGTGCAGCACTATGCCATAAGTCATAAGCGCAAAGTCAGTGGGCATGGCCATGAATTTTTGGTATTTTCGTGCAAGAATGTGCTAAGTAGGTTTGGCGAATTCCCCGCGCAATGCGCAGATGAGCTGGATCAAGTGCAATTGAATTCTGAGGTTCTTCTCAGGAATTTCCACCGTCTGCATCCTATTATATAGTCCATACCCTGTTAAGCACCAGCGATATAAACAAAGACAGCACATTCATAAGAAGTTGGTAGTGTAAATGGACTGTATGCAATTATTTAGAAGAATAGACAATGTACTTTAACTGCATCCTTGATGAATGTCAGGCATATTTCTATGACAGTGACACGCTCCTTTTATATACATAGAAAATGTGATTCTCTTCTGAATTTGTATGTATGCTCAGTTAAATTATAGGGAATGTATTATTAATAATTTTCATCTACTGAAACACAAATCATGGCTAGTATTAGCCTATAAGTGATTGTATCGGCACTTCTACCGGTCTATATTGATTTAAAAAAAATAAAAAATGAATGTATTCAAATATGAAAAAAATAAACCAAAAATATTTCTAAATTCAAAGTACACTTTAAACTAAATGAAAATATAATCAAAATAACAAAGTGGTACAAAAATCATATCAAATCCAAACATTTTAGTCTCTCCTTCCACCGGCCCCTTTTGCAGTAACTTAAAAATCAACTCAACAACAGGTGGAAAATTACTAATAGGTACAAATTAAATCATAAATACAATTGTAAATATACAATAATAATATTACATATAAACATAACAATAAAAATACTAATACAAATAATTGAAAAAAATAAATCATGACCTCTAGAAAGTTTAATACAAATCTCAAGCAAAAAATTGCATTGCCAGGGACATTATTTGATGTTCTGTACTTTCAGAATTTGGACATGAACTTTATTACCACCTGCTGGTGGAATCTCCAAACTGCAAATGCATGAACTGAATTTGAACTTTGTGCTGAGTTAAAGGAATAGTTCACCCAAAAATGAAACTTTACTGATAATTTACTCACCCTCTGGCCATCCAAGATGTATCTGAGTTTCTGTCTTCATCAAAACAGAATTTAAGACTTTTAGGATTTCATTTCAGGCCTCCTCCTCTAAACAATGCAAGTGAATGTACTCCATTTTTTGACGGTCCAAAATGCATATTTAGGGTGCATCAATAATCCACATGACTCCAGTCGACAAATAAAGTTCTTCTGAATGCAAACGATTGATTATTTTTAGAAACAAAACAAAACAAGTCAGAGGGATGACGTAAGCTCATTGGTAGGGTCGACGTAAGCGCATTGGTAAGGTCACGCATCACGTGGAGGAGGAGTCAGGAAGCGTGTCATTGTTTAAAAGAGAAACTTGTGCTGTTCACAAACCAAAACAGTCCAAATCAATTTAAAAAAAATCATTTCCAAATAATAATAAAAAAAAAAAACCCCAATGTAAACAATGACACGCTTCCTGACTCCTCCGCGTGATGTGTGACCTTACCAACGAGCTTACGTCATCTCTCTCATGAGCGCACGCCACAGAGGTGTATGAAAGCAAACATTTGAAGTTAAAAAGTATATAAGTATTGTTTTGTTTCTAAAAAATAATCAATCGTTTGGGTTCAGAAGAACTTTATTTGTTGACTGGAGTCGTGTGGATTATTTTGATGCACCCTAAATATGCATTTTGGACCATCAAAAAAATGGAGTACATTCACTTGTATTGTTTAAAGGAGGAGGCCTGAAAGGAAATCCTAAAAGTGTTAAATTCTGTTTTGATGAAGAAAGAAACTCAGATACTTCTTGGATGGCCTGAGGGTGAGTAAATTATCTTTTAGTAATTTAGTAAATTATATTTTTGGGTGAACTATTCCTTTAAGAGGTGGTATTGAAACGTCTTAGCGCAATGATCTATTTCTCAGGAAAATAGCAAGTTGCGCCTTGCGCCACTTCATTTACATACAGTGCTGTGAAAAAGTATTTGCTGATTTCTTCTATTTTTGTGTATAGTTCATACTAAATTGTTTCAAAAATTCAAACAAAATCTAACATAAAACAAAGGCAAGTTGTGTAAACACAAAATAAAGTTTTTAAATAATAATGTTATCTATTGAAGCAAGAAAGTTATCCAGTACCAACTGGGCCTGTGTGAAAAAATATTTATCTATAAATATTCTAGAAGCAACCCAAAGTTAGTCATTTTTCATTGAGAATCTTGACATCGGTTGCGCATTCATGAGCGCTATGAGAGAAGCTCGTTCACAGTGGCTTGCATTTACGTGAGAACTTGCATTGTTTAACACTCAAAACAATGAAAGTTTGCAAATTAGTTATTCCTGAGTTATAATACTGTAGTTGTAAAATATTGTGGTCAAATACTTGATTAATTTTTCCCCCATATAGTTTATCATATAAGCAACAGGCTTAGCCTTCCTACCATCTCCATTTCAGCATCCCATGTGATCAGATGCTTTTTGGCTGCAGGCCCTTCTCTGTATGGATGAGCAGTCCTGACCTTCACACATGCAGATTAGCCATGTGCTCACTCTCATTGCCAGCTTTCATTGTAGCACATGAAGAACATTTGTGTTGTAATGCCCAGGGTAATCCTAAGGCCTGCTTAGTCAAGACACCTGACACCCCTCATGCCTTACATTCATCCTCCTGAATTTTTTTTAAAAGACACTGAGAGGGTCTTTGATCTACAGTGCTGTGAAAATGACATATTTCTCAGGAAAATAGCTAATTGGGCTTTGCGCCGCTTCATTTACATACAGTGCTGTAAAAAAGTATTTGCTGATTTCTTCTGTTTTTGTGTATATCTCATATTAAATTGTTCAAAAATTCAAACAAAATCTAACATTAAACAAAGGCAATCTGAGTAAACACAAAATACAGTTTTTAAATGATAATGTTATTTATTGAAGCAAAAAAGTTATCCAATACCAACTGGGCCTGTGTGAAAAAGTATTTGCCCCTTAGTTACTAAATTCCGAAATCTATGAAACTGCATTCATAATAGTGTTCAGCTGGACTAGACACACCCAAACCTGATTACTGCCAGCCCTGTTCAATCAAATCAACACCTAAATAGAACTTTTTCAGCAGCATGAAGTTGGCTAAAAGGTCTCACCCAGTAGCACACTATGCCAAGGTTGAAAGAAATTCCGGAAATTATTAGGAAAAAGGTGATTGAAATACATCAGTCTGGGAAGGGTTGTGGGAAGCTATTTCAAAGGGTCTGGGACTCCAAAGAATCACAGTTAGAGCCGTTATCTCCAAATGGAGAAAATTTGGCACAGTAGTGAACCTTCCCAGAAGTGGCCGACCTTCCAAAATTCTTCCAAGAGCACAGAGACGACTCATTCAGGAAGTAACAAAAAAGCCATGGACAGCATCCAAGGAACTGCAGGCCTTTCTCGCATCAATAAAGGTCACTGTTCATGATTCCACTATCAGAAAGGCACTGGCCAATAATACCTTCCATGGAAGTGTGGCGAGGTGAAAAACACTGCTAACCCAGAAGAACATTAATGCTTGTCTGAATTTTGCCAAAACACACTTTGATGATCCTCAAAACTTTTGGGAGAATGTTCTGTGGACTGATGAGTCGAAAGTGGAACTGTTTGGAAAATATTGGTCCCGTTACATCTGGCGTAAATCATACCTACGGTCAAGCATGGTGGTGGTAGTGTGCTGTGGGGATGCTTTGCTGCTTCAAGACCAGGGCGACTTGCAATAATTGAGGGTAACTTCTGATCTCTACCAGAAAATCCTAAAGGAGAACGTCCGGTCATCTGTCCATGAGTCGAAGCTCAAGCGCAACTGGATTATGCAGCAAGACAATGATCCAAAGCATAGGAGTAAGTCCATCTCTGAATGGCTCAAAAGAAGCTAAATTAAAGTTTCGTAGTGGCCTAGTCAAAGTCCTTACTTGAACCCGATTGAAATGCTGTGGCAGGACCTTAAACGGGTCTAAAACCCTCCAATGTGGCTGAACTAAAATAGTTCTGCAAAGAAAAGTGGGCCAAAATTCCACCACAGTGTTGTGAAAAACTGATCTCCAGTTATCGGAAGCATTTGGTTGCAGTTGTTGCTGCTAAAGGTGGCACAACCAGCTAGTAAGTTTAAGGAGGCAGTTAGTTTTTCACATGGGTGATATAGGTGTTGGATAACTTTTTTGCTTCAATAAAAAAATAGAAATATTTGAAAACTGTATTTTGTCTTTACTTGGGTCACCTTTGTTTTATATCTCATTTGAAGATCAATTTAGTATGAAAAATACACAAAAATAGAAGAAATCAGGAAGGGGCAAATACTTTTTCACAGCACTGTACAATACACCCATAGTTTGCATGCATACACCCACAATAGTGCAAACACTCCCACCCAAGGCCATTTCCGCTTTGCGTTGGCACGAAAATTGCACTTAGAATTAGCGCTCTCACGAAAATTGGATAAAATGTAGCGCATGGTCGTTCGAAAATAGAGCCCTTCCAGTTTAAAGGAATAGTTCATACATTTTTTTTTCTTTTTCTTTTTTACTTACCCTCATGTTGTTATAATAAAACTGTATGACTTCTTCTGTGGAACACAAATGGAGAAGAATATTAAAAATATATATTTTTTAAGAATATGTGCACAGCCTCAGTCACCATTCACTTTCATTGCATCTTTTTTTTTTTATTCATACAATGAAAGTGAATGGTGACTGATCTTTTGTGTTATGGAGTTTTGGAATTACTTTGGTGTTCCTCAAACTCCATTTGTGTGAGGAAACAACCTAAAGTTGTTATTTGCGGAAAATCTTGTATCGTAACCAAATGCGGAGAATGAGATTTTACAGTTACAGTGGAGGGGAACACTGCAAAAAAAGTTTTTCTTAATTCGTGTTTTTGTCTTGTTTTCCAGTGGAAAATATCGAAATATTCTTAAAACAAGATATATTTACTTGACAAGCAAAATGGCATAACATATTAAGTCCTGTTTTCAAAGAAATCTGTCAAAACTTTATGCTTAAAAAATCAATAAAAAAATCAATAAAAATCAATGGGGTAAGATAAATAAACTTGTTTTCTCTTTGAAATAAGTTTATTTTCTTGCCTCATTGGCAAAAAGTTTTTTTTTCTTGTTTTAAGCATAAAACTCACTAAATTTAGTTAGATTTCTCTGAAAACAATACAAAATATCTTATACCATTTTGCTTGTCAAGTAAATTGTTTTAAGAATGTATTTTCTTTTTTACTGGAAAACAAGACAAAAATACTAACGAAGAAAATTTTTTTTTTTTTTTTTTTTTTTTTGCAGTGAAGATTTTCAGTCAATAATGACTTACATTTCAGTCTGTTCCTCACACAAAGCTATCACATGATTTCATTCAATTAATTACGCAGACACTAATAGTCTAGTTAGAGTTCTGGTGTTGGATTTTGCAGGCCAAGTGTGTAATTTCTACACCACTAGTAGCACCAAACGGAATTGCAAAATTCAAAAACAGGTTGCCTGAACACTCCCACTGTCTGACATACCTTAAACTCACTCTATTGGTTGAGCTAAATGTTGTCTGGCTGTTCGCGATGTTCAAACAAAGTAAACCCCCAAACCACTGGATATACAGGAAGCACTTCTCCTTTGTGCTTTAATCCTAAATGCTTCAGTTTTAACCCTCTCTTCTGTCCCTGAGTGTTTCTTACTTGCCAACTGCAAGAGAAAAGCAGAAATGAAAAGAAATGAAGTTTACTATCAACTTACCAGTGAACTATTCACATCTTAGACAGGCCTTTAAGTGAGTTATGAATAAAGAAAATGTTGTCCTTATGGTGGTGTGCTGTTGTTCACAGACCGGGGGGGTATCAGGGTGGGTCTCATATGCTTGGAATGGGACCTGGAGGCCCTTACAACCATCCACTGTCCAACAGCTCAGCCAGGATGATGCCTCAAGGGCCCTCCTACAACACAATGCCTGCAGGTAAGCCATCGGAGCTTCCACTCATATCTCATTGTTTTAATGCGACAAGCGATGCACAACAAGACATTTTATTGATCGCTTGTTTTCTGTATCTGTTCTGTCACCATGGTCCAAAATGCCAAGTGCTGAAACTTGCCATTTGGCTGAAACTTTTTTAGAAACTGCAGCATATGACATGGTTCAAATCAAATTGTAAAAATTATAAGTAGTCTGACCCTCACTTGTGTAAAGGCTAGGGTTTACTTGGTTTTTCCCTGTGCCGATATGTCTCGTGCTTCCACGTCACATGTGCCTCAACAGCAGGCATATGTGCTGATGACGTGCAAAGATGCAAACTGTTCGCATGTCTAGAAAAACTTGGCTTTACACAGATAACCCATGTATACTGTGTTGATGACACAATTTGCATCACATACTGTGAGCAAGAAAACACGGAAAACCAAAGGTTACTTTGGCCTTAAGTGACTTGCGCAATTCAAATCAAATACATATAAATTGTCTACTAAATAAAACATCTGTAATAGCATTGTCATAATGACAAAAATAAATTTCTCATAAAAAATTATAAAAAATTCACTTTCCTATCTGGTATGAAATTTTGTCAGTTCACTCGCCATTGGCAGGTGTGGCAAAAAGTTAATTTTGGATCTTGTGTATCACACTGGGAAGCCCCGCCCAGTGAAACCTCATTGGTCCAAAAGCGTACTCCCCATAGTTGTATAAAATATGTTTGATTGGCTGTCACTATGTAAAACACCTCACTTTTTGTGAGGACTGTACTATTGCTTAATGCAGGAAACTTGGGTCTCGCCTGGTTAGGACGTGGTGTAACAATTGCTCACTCTTTGCACATATGCCTCTGTTTAGAGGGGATGAGATCAGATGATCAGATGTTGTGTAGATGTCTGGATGTCGCAATCTAAGGTGTGAATCCCCCGCAGGGCCAATGATGGGCTCAGGGGATGCCATGATGCCCACTGTTCCCAAACAGAGATCTGAGCACAAGGAGGAGGGCAGCACACCCACCACAGAGCCCCCCAAGCCAAAGGTATTAACAGATCTCTCTCTCTCTCTCTCACCCCTTTATGTGGATGTACTCACACCCTGTCTACAGCGGGCAAGCCCATTGACGTGGCACGACGCAACGGCTTGAAGGGCTGTCTACTCTGGACGCGTCGTCACAAACGTTCTAACCCCTTTAATTTGTGTAGTTGCACTAGCGCATGCAGCGCAAAATGGAACATGACACCTGTTTATTGTCAGCAAGATGGACGTGCTGCAACGGACACTTCCAGTGTAGAACGCGTCATTGATTATAATGGGGTTCTACTGCTTTTGACGTGACGCTCGCATCCAGTGTAGACAGGGTGTAAAGCACTTATATTACTCTTAAATATTCTGTTTCTGTCAGTTGCTGCACTGCATGACTTGACCTTTGCTTTATAGCTCCTTCTGCTTCAACCTAAACTAAGATCATATCTGCTCAGAAGAGGTGAAAAACTCAGTGCATTGATGCATCATGATGCATTGGTCTGACACCGTGTCCTAACCAGCGGTGTAAAGATAAAAGTGACAAGTGATAAATGCAAAATGTTTTAGCTGACTTTGAGATGGTTGCTTATTGGTTTCTGTTTCTGCTGCATTTTTAGCACTGCCCACAGAGATATCTCCCACTCCACATAATGTACAGTGTATGGGGGATTTTAATTAAAACGAACAGATTTAAACTTTCTTTTTGTTATATGAAGGTCTCATTAAAACTGATTAAAACAATGTTGGCGTTATTTCCAGTCAAGCCATTTTGCCAATTTAGGCAAAAAATTTTAAAATATTTTATTGGGGCGAATAAAATCTTGCACAACACTGGCACCAGAAAAAGGGTTGAAGTGGACTTTTTAACTGTCTCTCACCATGAACTGTATGTCTGTTTCTCTTTGTTCTCCGCAACAGGAAAACTACGGTTCTCAGTGTGTGACCCAGCCTCCCACCCCATCCCCTCTCTCCCCCAGCCCAGCTAGTCTGTCCTCTTATCAGGGGGATGACAGTGATAGCATTAGCAGCCCTGTCTGGCCAAAGAACCCCAGCAGCCCTGTAAGTGCCTTACGCACATCTCTTTATTTTCCCCACCTTTCTTTCTTCCTCCATAGTAGTTTAGGTCTCCTATTTGATACTCTGAACAGTTTTGACTGCTGACATAGTTATGTGAGACTTTCTCACTTTGGCCCTATTTACACAGGGTATTAAAATCCATCTGTCCACTTGATCAGATCACCTGAGATTAATATTAATACAAGGTGTAAAATGGGTCTCAAGACAAATCAAATTCTCAATATCTATATCTCCTTCCCTCCTGTATTCATCTACCCATGCACCCCAGAAGCACAGCTCAGGGAACATGACAAACGAGAAGATAATGCGACTGTACGACATGGGCTGTGAGCCTGAGAGGAGAACTTGGGTGGATCGTTACATCACCTTCATGGAGGAGAGGGGCACGCCTGTCCCCACCCTGCCCTCTGTGGGCAAGAAGCCGTTGGATCTGTGCCGCCTCTACCTCTGCGTTCGAGAGATTGGAGGCCTGGCAATGGTGAGTGACGGGGCAACAGATTGTACGACAGCTCTTTATAAAAAAATAAAAAATGTAAAAACATATTAAGCAAGAGTACTGCTGTGTGTTCGCTAGGGATGAGCATTGTTGAGTAATTTTGTAGTTGAGTTCTCAACCTGGGGGCCAGGGCCAACTAGGGGTCTCAGCAAACTTCCAACTGAGCCGCAATATTTTTTTTTAATCCAGTTATATTAAAATGATCAAGCTGAATTAAAATGATGGATGTGCACAAGTAATCGACAAATCGAGTTATACTGTAGTTCTGCACCAACTAAATACATTTTTTTGCGCATTTGCCTGTGGCGAACAATGCTGAATTATACTGTACTTTCCCTCTGAATCTCTCACTAAATATCGCAGTTACAATTGAGTCCACTGAGGTGTTGGATGAGAGAAGGAATTGTGATGGCGTTTTTGGCCAAGTGTGAAGTCAAGTTTGTCAATACTTGTAATATTTTGATAATATTTGGAGTCATGCCTACCAACGGACAAAAATCTGCTTTTATGTTGGAAAGAAAATGGGAAGCGGTACGAGAAACTTGGAAGCTTATCACACCAGCATGTGTGTATGTGCATTAAATCTCTGAACATGGGCAGAGTGCATTTAATAAAAGGCAACTGGAGATCGGCGAAATTACATCAGGAGTACAGCATGAATAAACAATGGTAACAGACTGAATTTGGATGCAATTCATAAATACATAATTTGTTTGATTGTGTATTAATCCCCTCTGGATTTGCCGTAGAAAGCGCATGTCCATACACAGCTTCATTGAAAAAAATTATTTACGTTCAATAAACAGGCTGTTCCGATTTCTGATTTTATTGTAATTTATAAGCATTTTAGTGTATGAATATCATTTTAATTTACGGCTAATCGTTTACTGGTTAGAGTACTTGACTACAAAAATACTTGAAAATGCCATCCCTAATTAAAATGCTAAAAATGAAGATGTAGGCTTACTTACAAAGTGTTTGTTTCTAGTACTTCTATTATCATGAGATTAATCATAATTAAGAACTAGTCTATTGAAACTCCTAGTTTCTGGAGGATGGGGGCCTTAGAATATTGTCTTGGACAATGGGGGGCCTTGGATTCAAAACGGTTTTGAACTACTACTCTAATACATAAAAACAAGATTGACAATGGGTATGACACATTTGTGGTTACCCACAGCGGTAACAATAACTTCAATAACCTATGTGCTTCTTTTGGGGAAAAAACAATTAACATGCAATAATAAAAAATATTTAAGAATATTAAGAATTTAAAAATAACAATGAAAAAACATTTGCAGTCACCCGGTGATTATGTAGAAACTAATTAAAAAATATTTACTGCCACTATAAACTCCATGTCTATATAAAAGCTTTAAAATTTTTAGCGTTTCACATGTTCTTATTCAGACAAACCAGTGATGAAAGTGGGCTTGCCCTCCAAGCCAGCTCTCAGATATTCATTTGACACATCGTGCCAGATTTGACACAGATGATGTCAAACATAATTTGTTTTCACTTGTCTTGTGACCAGCCGATTTGCATTCCATGGAAGAAAGTTATAAGTTTTTTTATATTTACTCTCGGTGGGGCGCGTGGCGAGTTGTGCGTGGATGCTGTAGAGAATAGTGTGAAGCCTCCACACACACTATGTTTCCGCGGTAACGCGCTCTACAAGCCATGTGATGAGATGCAAGGGTTGACGGTTTCAGACGCGGAGGCAACTGAGATTCATCCTCCGCCACCCAGATTGAGGCGAGTCACTACACCACCACAGGGACTTAGAGTGCATTGGGAATTGGGCATTCCAAATTGGAGAGAAAAGGGGAAAAAATTAAATAAAATAAAAAGGCAAAACCTCTATGTCTAACCCTCATATCTAAATAACCATTAATCAAAGGCTTCAAATTAAACTAGGGGGTGGGGAGAGGGGACTATTTTAGCACTTTATTCACTGAAGGAACATCGGGTAATAGCATTAACGAATGCTATTTACATGGCACAATTCCCCTCCTTATTTGTTTGGTTAGTTTAAAAATGATATTCTTTAAATTTTGCACTTCTAAAGTTGTTAGGCCTGTTGATAGTTTTGCATTTTGAATGCTTTATACTTTTGAATAAATGTACGTGTTTATTTGCACAGTTTAAGATTGCTTGGTTATTGATGTTGGCTGTGTCTGGTTAGGTACCTGTAGGTAGGGAGGTCCCATTTTTAAATTCTGCTTAGGACCCCCAGAATGTCAGGGCCTGCTGTATTGTACCTTGTTTTCTCTTGAAGGGTTTTGACCGAAACTCTCGCCTTGAACAGGTAAATAAGAACAAGAAATGGAGAGAGCTGTCCACCCACCTAAACGTGGGAACGTCCAGTAGTTCGGCTAGTTCCCTGAAGAAGCATTACATCCAGTACCTGTTTGCCTACGAGTGCAAGGTAGAGCGTGGAGAAGAACCCCCGCCCGACGCTTTTGCCATGGGAGACGGCAAAAAGCAAACACAGCAGGCCAAGATCCAGCCACCCTCACCTGGTAAAGCAGCTTACCGCATTACTATAGAGAGAGTGATGTGTTAGACTTAAGAAAGGTGTATATCCATCAAATCACTGTTAACTTGGTCCTATGTTTTATGGATTGTGCAGTTTATTTCTATAGTACCCTGAAATCAGCTCTATTTTGACTGTAGTTTTGAAATGGTTTGTTTAGCAGTTTATTGTCTTATTGAACTGATATAGTTAGGAGTATTTGTTAAGGCAAGCATTGCTATTACTATTGCTCAAGAAGGGTTCGCGATTTGAGCAAACCCTTAACCCCAAAGGCCCAGGTATACTTCTTTCTTTGCGCGTTCTGGATCGGCTCGTGCCTGGTTGACCACGTTGCCTTTGTGAGTATAATCTACTGACCGCGATCAAATACGAATGCATTTGATGCATGCCCACTACAACTTCTTTGTGATACTCTTTCAGTACAGTCAATTGCAGGCGCATGTGTCAGTGAAGCGCACAGCCGAGGACTGCGTGCGCGGGTCAAGAAAAGCTATGTGGCACACGGTCAAGCCGCGTGGCTGTGCTGATGACGCAATTTGCGTCACAACGCAGACACCCGAAGTATACTTTGGCCTTAAGAATTAAATTGTGATTCGTAACTTGTCCCGCACAGTTTGTGACTTGAACGAAATTAATGAATGAATACATCTTGTGGGACCTGAACCATATCTAGAGACCAGAATATCATAGAGACTCTTTTGATTTAGGACAATAAGCAACCACTCAAACACCCTAGCTACGCCCTAGCAACCACATAGAAACACTAACAGCACCCTAACAACATGGCAGCAACTTTTTCACAGGGAAGCACCACTCATATTTTATCTGTACTTTTTATTACAAAGATGAGGAGTTGTGCTATTGGAGTAAAATATCATAATATTCCTCACCTTAGATTTGTCTGCATCACTCACATGATGCTTTGGTCGAGTTGCCTTATAATCAGTCCAGAGCTGCTCTAGACAGAACTATAAATATCTGACAGGTGACTTGAGTCACTGAAAAAAAAAAAAAAAAAATCAGACAGGGGGATGTGATGAGAGAGAGAAAGAGCTGTCAAGCAGCAAGCTGAAGGATCCCCTTAAAACCCCCGCACACTAATGGCTGATGATGTCACACAGGAAGAGAGAGAGCTGTCAAACAGCAGGCGAGAGGGTTTCCCTCTGAGAAGATTAATGAGGGGAGGAGTGTGGGATAAAAACAAAAGTGACCTCAGTCTGACCCTAAGCTCAATGCAGACCAGTGAGCCAGCTCTTAATTTTCCCCTCTCTCTCTCTCTCTCTCTCTCTCTCTCTCACTCTCTCTCTGAATATGAGTGAGGTCATTGGCGGTCACACCATCTGGAAGTGTTATAGCATAGCACCATGTATTGTTTACTTTCAGTTCTGAAAGTTTTTATGACAGCAGGTCAAGAACTTGAAAATCAGACACTCTTTCGTTCCCTTGTTCTTTCATTCTAACCGGATTCTTTTTGTATCCTGCTCTGACATATTTTGAAGTAGCTTTTACTGCTCTGAGCTGAGCCGTGAAAATTTCAGATGTTATTAGGATAGTGTCCTTTTATACCATTACATTTCTTTGGAAATTAATTACTAGGGTATTCAAATGTTATTGGATTATGGAAATGCAATCTGGGGATTGAAAGATTTGGGTTACTTTCCCTGGAGCTTGGAAGAACTGATTAGGACATTGTAATTTGCTTGTAGATTTTTATAATAGAGATATGTAGTCCATTAATAGTCCATTAAACAGAATCAGAATATTAATTCTTAAAATTAAATTTCTAAAATATCTGCTAAACTATTTGATAATAAAGCAATAAGCCTTGAGAGGTCATGTTAGAGTGATTTTACCATGGGTTGTCCTTAGGCAGGACGTGAAGTGTTAAATCACTGCAGTTATGCATCATATTCAAGGCCTTTCGTGGCAACAGCAATATGATTAAGACACCAATGTTTAATAAATAATTGTATTTATTAATAAAAATTGGAATAAAAAAATATGATATAGTGATATAGTTCATTAGACTAACTATAGGACCTTTGCCAAGCAACTAAGCAACTAGATGCATTCGTATAAAATGTTTGATCAAAGGCGTGAGGTTATTGACATTTTACTGCGACTTTGACTGTGGCTCATCCAGTCAGAATTAAAATTAGTCAGAACTATCCATTTTATAAAGTTTAATCAGGTCTTTAATATTTTTTTTTTTTTATTTGTTAATGCATATTCCTGCTATTCTTACACTGTTACAGTGGTAAAGTGACGAGTGACATGTTATCATATGTATCACTTTATTTCTATTTCTGCAGCGTCGAGCTGGGCAGCCACACCTAATCTGAAATTTCATTGGTAAAAAATCCAGCTCCAAATAGCTATACAGTATATTAGACATCAAATATTTTCTGGCTGACTGTGATTGCTTTGCATCACAAAGCATTTTTGCTTTCACTATGGACAGAAACGTTACTAGAATCTTCGTGCCCAGGACTTATTGTTCAGCATCTCAAAATATGATGTCACACTGCGATCACAAATTTTGCGATACATCTCAGTTTTTTGTCGACATTTCAATTTAGTGTGTCCGATTTTGCTCAGCAAATGGCTTTATTATTTTGCTGCATTTAAGTGCACCTGGGAAGCTGTCGTGCATTCGTTATTAGGACTGATGACACAGGTCTCTGGAAAAATCTATTCTGATTGGTCAATGGCTCCATCTTGCGATCTGATATTTCTGAGTAACAACTGCACATCTGGGGATACTTCTATTATCTTCTTATATGTCAGACCGGACATCTGGCTATTGCAAGTCATCTTTCCTACCTCTCGTATCACAGTGCAATCTCTACAAGTAAGCTAACTAAATAATTTCAGCTCAAACCAATGTTTCATATCCATTTATTTATTTATTTGGCAAGTAGTCTTGTAATAAGCTGGATAATGAGAAGTCAGATGGTCATTATTTACTAAAAAACATTGACAGAACTCCGACGTAAACCAGAGGTGGAACTCAGCTGTTCAGTGATTTCTTTCTTCTCACATAATTACACAATTTCAACGCAAATCAGTATTTTATGGCCATTTATATATATATATATATATAGGGTGATCAGGACCCAGAAACGAAATTGAAATAATTTTGTAAAATCATTGCTTGTCATCATATTTTATATTGGCACATAGCAGTGTTACTACTAGGCAACTCGGGAATCATCTAGGATTCCGAGTTTCACACTTGTAAATACGACTTTGCTTGGGCATTCACGTGTTTGGAATTTCCGACTACACTTAAAGGCTGCATTTATCTGTAATATTTTGTCCCACACATCCTTTTTTTAATAATAATAATACAAAAAAATCTCTTCTGATTATTAAAAGACGTTTCTGATTATTTTTTAACATTCTGGTTATATATTTTTGTGTATTGTAAAAGTTGATTAAGAAAGCATTGTAATGCTTCTGTGAATCTCAACCCCCTGTTTTATTGTCTGTGACTACAACAGCTCTTGTTCTCGTCTAATATACTACTTTCCACTGTTCAACAGCAAACTCCGGCTCTCTTCAGGGGCCGCAGACTCCTCAATCAACAGGGAGTAGCACCATGACAGAGATGCCAGGGGACCTAAAGCCCCCAACACCAGCTACCACACCTCACGGACAAGTGACTCCTCAGCCAGGCAGCAGGTGGGCTAAACATATGTGCAGTGTTACCTACAGAATTCTGATTTTGCAGTGGGAGGACTTCCCCTTTGCTCCTGTTTGTTTCAACTACATACTTAACAAACAATACTATGTTTGTAACTTATTTGACTGTTTTTATTTAAAGATACCTCCGGTAATTAAATTAATTATTAGCCTTCCAACACCAACTTTAAACTCATTCCATTCAGACTGTAAACTCAACGTTTTTTTTTTTTTTTTTTTTTGCTGTGGCGCTTCAGCCGTGGTAAAGTGTAGACTGTGAATTGCAAAACAGGAAACACTATGTATGTGTAATGTTGTAGTATGTTACTCTTGTGTGTGTTTGTTTATGTATTGACCGGCTGTCCTTAATTTACCCCTCTTCTTTAGAAACAGTGGTGTTAGTGTACAAGATCCCTTCTTTGAAGGCAGTGACCCAGCCTTCCAGAAGCGAGGCATCATGCATGCAGGAGGCAGTGGAGATGTCAGCTCTAGAATGCAGTTTGACAACAGTAAAGATCCCTATGGAGCAGCCAGGAAAGGTGTGTTGTTATGATTACAATAACTGCATTGGGCTTGTTTGACATTTCTCCAGTTTGCTCACTGCTGCTGCTCAGTGCACTGTTTATTAGAGGCTCGAAGTCAATGATTGCTTGGACACTGCTGCCCTCTAGTGTCTGTAGGTTAAAATCAGCATGAAATCATAATTGACCTTGTTTACTTTCTTATACCTGTTCTTGGTATTATTGTGCATGATTCATCATTGTGCGTTATTCATCAATCTGTAATAACCTGTGAAACGATTTGCCTTTTCAGCTGACATCACCAATGCCAATCTATTTGTCAGTTTTAACAAGTGTTGGGGAAGCTACTTCCCAAGCTGCAAGCTACTCATAATATAAGTATTTCAACTGCAGTCAAGGTACCTATTTGAAAAAGTAGTTAGTTACACTTTAAGTTACTTAGAAAAAGTAGCTAACTACATTAAAGCAATTTAAAGGGATAGTTCTCCCAAAAATGAAAATTCTCTCATTTACTCACCCTCGTGCCATCCAAGATGTGTGACTTTCTTTCTTCTGCAGAACACAAAGAAAGATTTTTAGAAGAATATCTCAGCTTTGTAGGTCTATACAATGCAATAAATGATGGCCAGAACTCTGAAGGTCCAAACGACTCCAGTGGTTTAATCCAATGTCTCGTTTGGAAGGCTGCATGCTAGGTAGTACGTGTCCTTTGAAGGCTGCAGTATACCGAGTGTCCTCTTTAAACAAGCCTCGTTTAAACGAGATGGCCTTCGTAGGACAAATGGGAACGGAACATAGCATGGTTGCTATGACAGCACACCACTCTTTAACAAGTGCGAGTGCTTTGAGTGAGAAGGGAACAAAGTCCCTCTGGAAGGGAATGTATGAGGTACATTTTAGGAGAGTTATAATGATATAAAGAGAAAAGAAAATAGATTTTACAGGTGTACTTTTAGTCTAATACTTTATACATATTATATACTCTGCACCCATCTACTGAGGTACTTCAACTTGGGAATTAACATTACTTGCGTTTGAACATCATATTTACGGGCAAACTGGCGTCATTTTTACAACAATTTTGACATTGTGGGTTATGAGTGCCCATGAAGGATACACCTCATGCATCCTCCGAATTCCCGTGAAAGAAGGTCGCATTCGAAGGCTGCATTCGAAGTGTACTACTCGCTTTTCTGAAACGAGACAGCGTCAATGACGTATGCGGCCGACAAATGCGACCTCCGGAGGACGCAGCCTTCAAACGAGACACAGCCAATGTCTTCTGAAGTGATCCAATTGGTTTTGGGTGAGAACAGACCAAAATGTAATTAAATTTTCTCTACAAAGCTTGGCAGCGGTCTGCTTGGCAATCGTGATTTCAAGCACGATTATACTTCCTATAGCACCATCTAGTGCATTGCGAATGCGCCAAAAATCATGAAATCATAGATGATGCCTAGAGACTGCAATGGCAAGATGTACAGAGAAAAAGGAGTTATTGGTTTTTTCTCACCTAAAACCGATTGCATCGCTTCAGAAGACATTGATTGTATGGATTAATTTTATGATGCCTTAATGTGATATTTGGACATTCAGAGTTCTGGCCACCATTCACTTGAATTGTGAGGACCAACAGAGCTGAGATATTCTTCTAAAAATCTTCATTTCTGTTCTGCAAAAGGAAAAAGTTATACACATCTGGGATGGCATGGAGGTGAGTAAATAATAATAGAATTTTCATTTTTGGGTGAACTGTTCCTTCAAGTTATCTTTTTAATTATATAATTATCTGGCACATAAATGACAGCATTAAAATAAAGACATTTACAGAAAATATAACCAATATAATTAGAAAACATCCTAATTTAAATGACTAAGTTGAAAACAATGATAAACAGCAGCATTTAAAATACAGAAATCATCTAAAAAAATTATGTAGCATTTTGATACAAACATTTTTTATATGTCTTACAGGAAATTAAATTAATCTGTGGAAGTTTTTTTAACTAGTTCATTGAGATGAACCATCTGAAAAAACAGATTCTGCTTGCATTTCTTTGCTCAGCCATAAATCTGTGTACACAATTAGATATAAAACTAGTAAAGTAGCATTTTAATGCACCTCTGCTTGTTGGAAAAAGTAGCTTGTCACTGGCAAAGTGACAAAGTTATTGTCACAAGACTGAAAAAAGTAGTTAGTTAGTTGCGTCTCTACTTTTAGTTAGTTACTCCCCATTACTTATGTTAACCAAAGGTTAAATAACTTAATTAGGTATAGCTTCAGGCTACTGTTATGGATAATGCAGCCTTTCTAAAATCTTGCCGATAGTTAATACAGTAATTTATTGCAGGTTAACATTAATGTAATAAAAGTTTTGGCAATTAAAACAAACAATAAAAGATTTGAAAGAGTAGTGTTACTATTGGGATTCGTTGAGATGCTTTTGAGGGTAAACTTGACCTTCATTCGCCATGTCCTGGTAACCATCTAGGTTTCCAGCAGACAGAGGCTCAAATACAGTAAAACTTTAAATATGATTCCTGGGACAAATTTTGGGATCCTTTTCACTATCGACTGCAAACTTACATTGAAATCTGGCTCCATTCTGGTATTGGAAACCTTTCGCAC
Source organism: Myxocyprinus asiaticus (assembly GCF_019703515.2). Taxonomy (NCBI): domain Eukaryota; kingdom Metazoa; phylum Chordata; class Actinopteri; order Cypriniformes; family Catostomidae; genus Myxocyprinus; species Myxocyprinus asiaticus. The sequence continues at coordinate 40,490,254 of NC_059368.1, read as the reverse complement.
TCCAATTCCCAATAAAATAAAGTCCTGCTATTTTTCTTGTTGAATATTCTGTTCAAATCACATTATGGAATTAAAATGGGTTGGGAATGCCATTTTATGAATCCCTGGCATAAATCAAGCATATTCATTATTTTTCTCAAATGTAAAATTGTACATTTGTTTTCAGGAGGCTCTGAGCCCTTCACGCCTGGACAGATGCCAGGCAGTGGTATGCAGGATATGTACCCACGTGGACCACCCTCAGGGATGGGCATGGGTCCACGACCGCAGTACTCCTACAACCCTGGTTTTGAGAGGAGGTAGGTCAGGACACCTTAGTGTCAGTTTATTTACTGGTTAAAAACAATACAAAACTCAAAGGCAGCATGTCAGTCATTATGAAATATTTTTGTCCACAGGCCAGACCATGTCATGGGTCCAGAGGGGGGAATTCCTCCCCCTGGAAATCATAACAACATGGTGCCTTCTAACAGTGATCACAGCATGTTCACAGGCAGTAGATACCCCTCTCATCAGAGGTAAGAAGTGAAAGCTTTTGACTATTTTATATTAATGCATTTTGGTTTGTAGATCTCTTATAGCATATTTTGTGTGTTTGTGTTTTACCATAGACACGGACATGACAGTTATGGGCAGCAGTACCCTCATGGCATGCCATATGGTGCACATGGGATGTATCAGCAACAGCAGGTCAGCAATCAAATGTGATCCAATTTCATCCTCCAGATTTTTATGCTGAGAGTTTGTGCGCTAGAAAATAATTTTGATATTAAAGAGGTCATACAGTATCATGAGGGATTTATTTTTCCTTTTATCTTTTAAGATAAAAGAGTTCATTGTACTACGACAATATACAGCAACTTTCAGAACTCAAAACCTTCTCACCCAGTCCAAAAGACCATTTATTGCAACAAATCTGCAAAAACGGATTGTCCTGAAATCCTCTGATTTTTGATATCAGAAACCTGAAACAGTCACATGATGAACATACATTTACACATCAACAACATCCATTCATTGCTCAGAAACTTGGCCTGCCCAGTCTTTGTGAGGTAATACAAGTAGGTTAAATTTGGGTGATCATAGTGGTCTGGTCATGGTGATCATTCCTAAATACCAAAAGAAACGATAAGCGTAAAAATGTTTGAACTGTTCTTGGCCTTGTGGAGCACCTGTTACTCTGCATATAGTTTTAAAGCATCCCAAAGCTGAAGTTTCTGAAGGTCCCTGATAATTTCAGTCAAATTTTAACAGTTTTTGCGGTGGATTTCATAATGGATTTTTTTATGAATCAGTCACAATGGCATTGCAAAGAGGCTGTTATTAAAGGAAGGGCCAGTTAAAAAGTATTTTGGACTCAACAGTAAACCCACATCCCACGAAACAGAGCAGGTCACTGCTGTTGCTCATTTCACATGCAAAGGGGGCATTTCATACAGGCGCACCAGCAAAAAGCAAAGCTTTTAATTACATGACTCAGAGAAAGGGTAGAATTTTTTTTGCACAAAAAGCTTATAACACTATAAGTGGACTGCAGAAAAAAACAAATTGATAAAAAATAAAAAAAACCTGTGTAATATGCCACCTTATTGCTATTTTAAGTTTTGGACAATTTATTTACTTTTCTTTGCAGGGTTATAAGCGGTCTTGGGAGGGGATGTATGGCCCTCCAGCTAAACGGCATGAGAACGAAGCCTATGGCATGCAGTACGTTGGCCAGCAGCCTGATATGTATACCCAATATGGCTACCCAGAGCGTAGGCCCATGCAGGGCCCATTCTCCTATCCTTATGGACAAAATCGCTTGCAGCATGGTGGTCAGGGACCTCCCCAGCACAGCATGATGAGTGGTGGACCACCTCCATCGTCCAACTCCAGTGGTGGGCCTCAGGGGAACATGTGGCACCCCAGACCCGACATGAGCTACCCTTACCCCAGCCGGCAGGGTCATGGACCCCCCTATTCCTCCATGAGCCGTACGGATGGTCTAGAAGCCAGGGCTAATCAGGACAACCAGTGGCCTGGTCAGTGCCAGTCCCCCTACCCACAACACTCTTCCTCCTCTTCCAGCTCCATGCCCCCCATGGCCAACCGGCCACCATCATCTTCCTACCAGTCTCCTCCAGCTATGCCGAACCATATCTCTCGAGTCCCAAGCCCTGCACCTTTCCCTCGGCCTGTGGGTGGCTCTATGTCACCCAGTAAGGCTCATATGATGGCCTCCATGAAGCAGATGCAAAAGCCGGGTGGCCCAGGGTCCATGCCAAGCTCTCAGAGTGGTGGTCTTCCTGGCCAAGGCTTCCCAACAATCCATCGGGAGGTCAGTTTCCCGCAGGACTCTGTAGAGGCTACGCAGCCCCAGCTTAAACCCCGCCGAAGGTTAACAGCCAAAGACATTGGTAAGTGTTTCACACAATCTCTGTAACCTTGCTTGGGTCAAACAGACCCCCAAGGGAGCTTTATAAGAACTACTTTTGGGAAGGTTAAACCTGAATGGTCCGTTTGTGAAAAGGCTCTGATGTAGCTATTTTATCTTATAGGTACACCAGAAGCTTGGCGTGTGATGATGTCTCTGAAGTCAGGTTTGCTTGCGGAGAGCACATGGGCCATAGATACTATAAACATCTTGTTGTATGATGATAGCACAGTGTCTTCCTTTGCCCTAAACCAGGTAAGTTCTCAGAGCAACACACCCTGGTAACACTTGGTTGGCAAATATAAGGTCAAGGGACATTCAAACTTGCAGCAGCAAAGGGACTGTAAGTCTTAATTTTCAATGAGAGTTGCAGATTTGATGTGACAAGTACAGAGACTGTTAGCGTTGGTACAAATATTTGCTGATTTATGGTAGTGTATCGATGCTAGCGCCTGGCACAGTTAAATACTGCAGTTGAGTAGGAACACCTACTAGAAACAAACAGTACAGCAACTTGGTGACCTCTAACGATTTAGTCATTGTCAGTGTGAACGCCTTTCATTTAGCATATGTGTATTTGTAAAAAGCAGGATATACTGATAAATATCATAATCTTGGGCTCTTGAGGGCAAACCTAATTTTGGGGTCATCATTTTGAATAAGTCATTTAGCATCTTTTAATATAGTCATGACCAGAAATGACTGCTTAAGTCTTTTATAGCCTTTACAATTTCACTGCAATGTTTATAGCAGTTTCAGAGAAATTATAGAAATCATTTAGAAATGATAGTAAATGAAGCAATTTTATTTTTCACTTTTGTAGTTGCCCGGTTTCTTGGAGCTCATTGTGGAGTATCTCAGAAGGTGTCTAATAGAGATCTTTGGGATTCTTAAGGAATATGAAGTTGGCACTGAGGGTCAGAAAACTCTTCTTGGTTCATGTTCAGAGCCTACAGAGAAAGAGGAACCTTCCAATCAAGATGTAAACAGCCAATCAGATACAGATCAGGTGGAGAAGCGATTAGACGAGGAGCCCGAAAAAACTCAGGCCAGCAGTACAGCAGAAGTAGTCATTATGGAGAAGAGGGAGGAATCCACAGAAAACAAGGCAGAGCATAAAGAGGAGAACATTGGTCAAGAACAGTTTCCGTCATTGGAGCCCAGACCCAAGCAAGCCAGCAAGTATGACAAGCTGCCAGTGAAGATAGAGGAGAGGGAGGCTGTGGCTGACCTTGTGGAGGATCGTTCAGAGCTGCTAGGCCTGGTTGGGGAGTTCACTAGCAGCCTGATGCACTGGAAGGCTGGTGGAGGGGACTCCACCACCCACATCCAGACCCACTTTGAGAGACATGGGGAAGAGGAAGAACTGAAATCCTCAGAGAATCAGGAAGGTGTGGAGGCACATGGAAAAGAACTGGTGGAGCCAAGGAGGGAAGGGGGATTGAAAAGAGAAATTCCAGGGCCCTCAGAGGAAAGCTTGACAGCCAGTGTTGATGACATAAGTTGTCATCCAGGGTCCTTATCAGAAGGTGAAACTCAATCATACCCCTTCTGCAATAGAGAGAACCAGAGCAGCATCACCTTGCTGGAAGATGAGCCCCGATGCTGGGATGAAGCCCCTTTGTCCAAAGCAGAGGGCTGGCAAGACGAGTTGGCTAAGCGCTGCATCTGTGTGTCCAATATTATTCGAGGACTCTCCTTCATCCCGGGCAATGACAGTGACATGGCTCGGCACCCAGGTTTGGTGCTTATTCTTGGTAAGCTGGTGCTTTTGCACCATGAGCATCCAAAAAGAAAAAGGATGCCTCCGACCTACCAATGTGAGGAAGAGAGAGGTCTGGCTTGCAGCAAGGATGAATGGTGGTGGGACTGCCTCGGGGCCTTGCGTGAGAACACCTTGGTCACCCTAGCCAACATTTCAGGACAGCTCGACCTGTCGATTTATCCTGAAAGTATCTGCCTTCCGATCCTGGACGGGTTGCTCCACTGGATGGTGTGCCCTTCGGCGGAGGCCCAGGACCCTTTTTGCACAGCAAATGGCTTCTTCTCGCTCACACCACAGAGACTGGTTCTGGAGTGTCTGTGCAAACTGAGCATCCAAGACTCTAATGTAGACCTTCTCCTGGCCACACCTCCTTTTAGCAGACAGGAGCGCCTCTTTGCCACATTAGTGCGGCATGTGGGTGAACGAAAGAGTCAGGTGTGCCGCGAGATGGCCGTAGCCGTCCTCTCCAATCTTGCACAGGGTGACTCTACAGCCGCCCGAGCCGTTGCCTTGCAGAAGGGCAGTGTGGGAGCCTTGATAAGCTTCCTGGAGGACAGCGTAGCTATGGCACAATATCAGCAAAGCCCTCACAATCTCTTGCACATGGGACACCCCACCCATCCTGAGCCACCCAGCATCAACATGATGTGTCGGGCTGCTAAAGCCCTGCTGGCCATGGCCCTGGTGGAGGAGAATAGGCCTGAGTTTGTGCTCTATGAGAGCAAGCTGCTGGATATCTCTTTGTCCTCAGTGCTGAACTCTGGCGTGGCGGCCATCTTGTGTGAGGTACTGTTTAAGCTTGGCCGCTCGTGACACGTACAAAGGAATCTAGAGTGCCATCATGGGAGCGGGCGGAGGAGCTGAGCCACAGAGATCACACAGAATTGTTGGTGTTATATTTTTTATTTAAGGCAAAGAACACACAAAAAAATGTTTTTACATACAAATGAATATATAGAGAATATATATATATAGCTCCTCTGCCCCATTTCCCAGTTATCATTTTGGATTTTTAAATGATTTTAATACAGATATTTAATACTTGGTCTTTTCATTTTTTCTATTCTTTTTATTTTTGTTTCGTTTTGGTTTATCTATGTATTTTCTTTTATTCGTTTTAACCAAAGTTGGCATCTGATACCATTCGTTTTTAGAGTATTTAGCTCTCAAGATGTTTTCTAATCTGTTTGATTCAGTGTTTTTTTTTTTTTTTTTTTTTTTTGGGACTTTATTTGGGGAATGCAGATTTATTTAAATTGTGAGACATGTTGTAGATAGAACTTCTCTTGCAATGTGTTGCGATAAAAGAAAAAAAAACTATGAAAAAAAAAAACCCCACTGATTTTAAGACATACATGTATACAGCTCTGAAAAAAAAAAAAGCATTGTGCAATAGTTTTAGCTGAGTCAGAGGGGAGATGATGAAATGTGAATGACCACAAGCGATGTTCAGATCTGACCACCAGTGTTGCACTTGCACTGTTTAACCACACCAGTATCTGAGGGTCAAGCGAGTGTTGCTTCCCAATTAGAGCAGCCGCCGAGGGTTGTCTCTAAGCCGGTAAACTTAAGTGCTTCAGTTACCCTTCCTCTCTATTCTGTACCCATGGGTCAATTTGTATATAGGAACTGTACATTATATGGGCCCCTTTTCAAGTTTTCTTTTTCCTCCAAGAGATGTGGTATTATACAAAGTGAGTAGTTAATGCTACATGCTATTGACATTTTGCAAATTAATATTACATCATTATGTTCAGGTGAGGGTAGTCTTCAGTGTACGGGGCAGTTCACATAGGGCGCGTTCTTGCATTAAGTCTGTGATATTTTTTTATTATATTGCATTATATGTCTGACTGACATCTTTGGTTTGCTGCTTCTAACGCCATGAGAGCCATGTTTAAAAAAAGTGCAGCAAATCAGTGTCAGTTTGAAAACAAAAGGACCAATCAGTTGAATATGGGGGGGGGGGATAATAATTTCAAGTGTATTGTGTACATTAGCAGTGGTGTATGGAAGTAAATGCTCCTATAAACGCATCTGTTCAGTTCAGTTGTCTGTCTTATCTGTTTTTAATGCAAGAAAGTGTCCTTTGTGAATGGTATCAAGACTTTCCTGTGTCATATAATGGAGTTCTGTGTGACAGAGATAGCAATGGCTCCCTCTAGTGGCCTTAGATTTCGCAAATTGCAGGCTAACTGAAAAAACAGTCTGATGGCGTAAATGAAATTGAAAAGTTACCCTAAAATGACTTGATTTTAAAGAAAATATGTACAACTCATTATGTAAGCTCTTTTTGCTCCATATGATTTGATGACCATTGTTTATTCAGTATAAAGTCTTTATACATGTTCCACATGTTAAAAGTAAATGTACATGAAATTTGGTCGAGCACTGTGAAGGTTGTTCTTGAGTGTTGTCTTTATTTTTGAGCATCAGAACATTCAGACTTGCCCAAAAAAGTTCTGCACTACTACATACTTTAAAACAGATAGTTGACCGAAAAAGGAAAATTCTGTTATAATTTACTCACCTTCGTGTTGTCTATTGTACAAAGGTGCCTCTGTTTGTTCCTGGCAGGCAGCAGGTGCCCCAACCCCACCCTAATCCTAACCATATGGAGCCTGTAAGGCTGAGTATCCTGCCAGGAACAACATGAGGCACCTTTCTCCCATAGCGGTGTAGTGTTCCTTCTTTAGTGGACAAGATATGTTAGGCAGAATGTTCACGACTGACATACTCAAAAGGGGTAAAGAGCGACGGAATTCTAATTTCAGTGGCTAATAAACCCTTTAAGCTCATATTTTTAGGGGTCCAAAATTCTGAGACCACTTGTGAAAAAGCTTTTATTTATCATTTTTATAAAATCGTAAATATTTATAAATATTAATGTGCGCACATCAGTTTAACCATGTTTTAAATGTGCAGAAAACATCACAAGCACACTCACGTTGGTGAACTGTGGAGATGACTGCAGTTTGTATGGCTTTTCATTAGTTGCTGCAGGGCACAGATGTTTTTTTTTTTTTTTTTGTTTTTTTTTTTTTTTTGCCGTTTATCCCTCTTTTCTAGGAAATTGTGCTTTTTAAGGACAAATTGAAAACAACTTTCCAGAATTTCTTTTTTTAAATCACAAAATGCTTTTATTGTTACTTCCAAGCCACATGATGCCAGTTTAGCACAATAGTACCACTTTAGTTTGATACATGAAGTATGAGCATCACCAGTCAAAGTGCAGTACTATTTGTCAGGCCCACACAAATGTTCCGAAAATAAGGCAGGGTTCGTACAAGGTGCTTGAAGTACTTGAATTTGGCTTTTTCAAATTGAAGTCCTGGAAAACCCTTGAAAATAGCAATTTTTACCAAGAGGTGCTTAAAAAGTTCTTGAATTATAGAAAATCTTAAAATACGTTGCTTAAATCTTTTAATAAATGAAATGTATGTATTTATTTACGGGAAAACACGACAGACCACTGCTGAAGCAGGCAGCGCATAGTCGGCGCTGTCACGTGGCACCTGTTACTATGGCAGCGCTGTTCGAATGGGCCAATCACAATCAATTATTACTGGATGATTTAAAAATATACATATTTTATAGATGCTGCTGTTGCGGATTTAACAAGTATGAATCCTTGCAACTATCAGTTTTAATTACAATTTACTCTCCAGAGTGAAAAAAATGATATGAGATGTAAAGCCTTTCGAATGATTTCAATGCAGATCAATGGAGGATTCAGTTTTGTGAGCTGTCTAGTGACCCTTCTGTAAAGAAAGCTTTGTGTCTCACAAAATGTTATTTCTGACAACATTTGGGTCAATATCTGAATATGTTGACAAACATGTCCCTTGATTTTTTTAGTCATGAAAAAGCTTTCAAATAGCGAAAAAACAAAACAATTTATATATATAATTTTATAACCTAACCTTTAATGATATGAAATGGCTTGACTCTGTTTTGCAAATTGTTTAGAAAATATATTTGAAATTGTTAATTGCCTGAAAAAAAAAAAAATCCTTGTTCCCTTCATCTGGTACACCATTTCTACGACATGTAAAGTTATTTGTGTATTTATTTTGTACTTATTTTTAATAAATGCATTAGTGCAAGGCCGAACAAGTGTGCAAAAAAGCAAAACAAAATTATTAATAATTTTAATAATTTAAAAAAGAATGTTTCTCCTTTGATTTCATGTTATTGGTTTTATCAATGTTAAAAACGTTTTTTAAATTTTTTTTTAATACAAAAAGTTGTAGAAAATAAGTTCAGAGGCTGCTTAAATATGCATATAGTGATTTTTCCCAGCATGCTAAAAAGTTATTAATTCACATTTTAACTATTTTCACACAAAAATATTTGGTGCTGTACCCCATTGTTAACTTAGTGTTAACTTGCTTCGTTCGTGAAACAAAATTAAATAATAAAAGAACAACATCTAAGTTGTCCTTTATGAATAAAAATGTATGTCAACATGTTACAAAATGTTTACTCTCAGCGTTTATAGGCAAAAATTGAACTAAATGGAAAATTTCAATATTTTGTAAGTTGGAAAGCCAACATTTTTTTGAGAATGACCCATTTGCAATTTTGGTCAGTTCCTCACATAAATCTGTTGTGACTTTAGAAAACATGGAACACAGCATGAGTCATATGGACTACCGTTTATGGACACAGTTATTCACTTTTGTTGGAACGCGAAGTGTGTTTTAAGGGAGCACACTAAAACTGCACATCAATTTCATCATGAATGAACCAAGAATTGTTACTGTGAGAATATGTAGTTAAAGATGCTCATTGTTGTACTTGTAATAAGTGGTATTTTATAAAAACAAATGAACTGAATGGTTAAAATACTTTTATTTAAAATTAACAAAAATAATTTGTTTTAATGACATCTCAAGCATTGTGCTTAAAAACAAATAAAAATGTGATTGAAAAGTCCTTGAATTTAACTTTGAAGCATCTGTACGAACCCTGATAAGGTCACCAAAATGTACAAAGCCAATGTCTTCTGGGCTGCACTAGATAGTCCTGTCTAAATGCAGTTTGAAATAGCTAGTGTGAATGAAACAAAACTTACAATTGAGATACACTGTATGGCCAAAAGTATGCATACACTCCCTACTAATTACCGGGTTTGGCGATTCCAGTAATTTTGTGAAGGCCAATCTTAATGCTACACCATACAATGACATTCAAGAGAATTGTGTGCTTTAAAGTTTGGGATGGGCCATAAAGAAATGATTAAGTTGACGCTGGGGTCTGGCTCGCTGTTGCCATTCAAATTCATCCCAAAAATGTTCATTGGGGTTCAGGTCTGGGCTCTGTGCAGGTCAGTCATGTTCTTCCACATCACACTCAGTAAACCATTTCTCACTTTGATGACAGGGGCATTGTCATGCTGAAGCAGAATAGGGGCCTCCACAAACTGCTGCAACAAAGTTGGAAGCAAACAATTCTCTAGACTGTCACTGTATGCTGTAGTTTTAGGATTTGTATTCACTGGAATTGCTGGATTAGCCCAACCCGTTAAATAGAAGGTGCCCGCATTCTTTTGATCAAAGTATATAACAGTAGACATACATGCACTGCTACACTTGTGACTGAAATAGGCTTCAGGTGAAAAAGTCTCTTGGTTCAGGTCTAGTGTGTCACACCTTACAAATGAAAGCAAACACAATCACTTTAAAATCCCCAGGCCTTCCATGAGGCATTCTCCAGCATCATGACATCACACTGGATATTCAATCCAATTTGCTGGGTCAAAAATAGCTGATTTAACTGTCCTGTTGCCTCACACTTAACATGGACTGACCATCTGATATCAATTATTGCCAAATAGTCAGCTAAGGCTTTGCATTCTCAATAATAATCTTTTGTTTCAGCTCAGTTTGACTTGAAGATGGAATCCCACTTGAATGGAGGAGAGTTCTCTTGAGCCTTTTCATTTGTGGGGATTGCTGGGAAAATGGACTGCATTTTCTGATGAAATTCCTTCAGCTGCAATAGAGAAGCAATAAATACCGAACCAGAGTTTCAGATTACAGTAAAGCTGCTTTTAAATCATGTCAGAATGACCGTACTTACGAGATGAGCACACATGAACACCGCCACGATTTTATAATTACCACCAACATTTCATGTTGGAGGCGTGTCAATTAATATATGTACTCAGTAATTTATCCTCATTAAAAAATTTGTACCATCAAATAAATGAAAAGTAGGGTACAATGGGGCTAAAGGCACCCCTTGAGGAAATGTAGCTTTTTTTCTTGGTCACAAAATGTATCAAGGTCAAAAAAATGGATGTATTTTTATTGAATATTGATGGAGCAACATAATTTGTTTAAAAAGAAATAATAACGGAAAGTTGTTTCGCTTAAAATTCAGTTTAAAAAAAAGCGTATGGGGTAAAAGGACCCTAGGGGGTTTAAAGTGATCGAGTAGATACAGGGGCAATAGTTAGTGCAAAATTTGTCAACTAATGCTTTTATGAGTAACAAATTAAGACGATGCTTACTCAAATAACTACTTCAGAAAAACGTCAACCATTTCCTGTTCATTTCAAACACATTTGGCATTTTATTACATCAAGTATTCTATAAACAAACTAATCTCTTATGATGAGTCAATGTGAGCCCACCGTGAAACATTTTCATAAATCGATTCACCCCACTTTAGAAAAACAATGTGTTTAATAGGGGCCTTTAGCCCCTGCAATGGGGGGACTCCCCCCAAATTCTATCCTTTTATTTATTGAAAACTATTTGATTTAATGACCTTAAAACTGAAAATAAGTATTTTGTCTCAAAATAAATGTGTTAATTTAAGGGATTTTCATTAGCTACATAAATTTGCAACTTTTAAAAAAATATAAAAAATTAGATCAAACTGCCTCAAAATCATCCTTTACACATTATACACACAATGATCTCATGGAACAGGAACATTTTGCAGTGTATAGTGACAAACTGGAGTTTAGAAAAGTGCTGTGGTCGTTTTTGATGCTATTTAGTGTTTTGGGAGAAAATAAAATCAATGGGGAGCCTTTTAGCTTTTTACATGAGATGGCGACTCCAGTCATATCAAAAGCCTAATAAAATGACCAACTGAATACTACTAAATTTATCTCGGTATCCCCCATTTCTGGAAATGTAAATGAATCATAATTGACTGTGAATAGCTTATTCCTTCCATGGGATTGATAACCAAAAACTACTGCTTTTGTGTGATTCTGCATCCACGCCATTATGTCCAAGTATAAATCCAAGCCAACTGCCATATCGGCCAGAGCAACATACAGAAAATTTACTGAATACACCTTTAAAGAATCATGGTGGAAGCAAACTGTCATTAAACTGGCCATTAAAAAGTTTTAAAGGAGGACTTAAAGGCAACATAAGAAAGTTATGGACATGGGAATATGACATTGATAATAACAGGCTTTAAGCAGGTACATACACTATGGACACCCAGGGCCTTCCAAATGATGAGGTTGAGAAGGCCAACTCCACACCAGGCGTAGAGTGAACCCCAGCCCAGCGCCCGCAACGCTAATGATGCACCGCTTTCTGGCACTGCAGCCGTGCCTACTATACCCTGAGCACAAGAAGAGAAAATTATTTACAGCACATATCCTGATCTCCTTTGGCTGTCATCATATTCCACCTTATTTGAATCAGTAGGCTTACATAAGCCACAAATATCACTTAACCTTTCCATTCTGTTCATTCTTCTCTGACCAAAATCAAATGTTTCCAATGTAATGAAAATGGTTTTGTTTATCGCTGCGGTACATTACCAAGTGACTTTTTCTTCACTTGCCATCCCACACACCACAATTTATTTTTTTTTACTTGATTCGATAAATAATAAAAAATAAATGACACCTTTGTTCGCAGTCAAAACTGACCAACCTTAGGAAACGAATGGGAAAGACTAAAAACCAGACATTTTTTATTATTATTATTTGTCAAATAAAATCTAAAAATCTGCCACAATGAATAACACACAATGAGGGGGTAAGACTATAACACCACAATGCAGCACACATACCACCACCACTTATTTGCATGGTGAGATCAAGAAACGTATAAGTAAATAAAATCACAAAAGTAGAATAATTGTATTATTTTTACTTCAGGAAAGCAGCAATTTTCTCTCTTCTAAAATATATATATATACCTGTACTGTGTACGGTCAAAAATCGGCCCTAGCTGATCAGAATAAGAGGGTTAAGTGCCATTTCAGTAACTTAAAAGTCAAAAGTGACACGGCATCTGCAACCAATTTTACTTTAATAATTTGTCACATTTTCCAGTAAAACTGTATATTCAATGAAAAAAATGTAGGGTGGGACTTTTTTAGTGGTTAGCCAATAACCTTTATCAATATTTCGGGTCTTAAAATTAGCGCCATTGGCTGATACATTTTTCAGTTTGGCCGACTAGTTTTGCAAAACGTGACAGCACAGAGAATCACCTGCTTGCATGTGAGGGTGCCGTCTGAGACTTGTGAATGACCAATCACAGTTTGTTGTTCCATGCAATTGTATTACCACAATAATAGACTGGAGGGGTTGAAAAGAGGGTTTACATTTACATTTTGATGAAAAATTGCCAAGACAAAATTTTTTTTATTTGGTATACCAACCCTCTACGGACATGTTGGAGAAAGAATTGCCATTGGCAAGTAAATGTTTTGTTTTTACTCGCCAGTCTTTTGTCAACATGCAAGCGTAATGCAACTGAAAAAGATATTAAGCGAACCGAGAAGGGGGCATCTTCAAATATATATAGCATTCATATGCATGACTTCACGCAATATAGTATGCAAAATTGTACATTTTATTTTATATTTCGCTTTATAATTTTTATCATATTTTTGCTTTATACATTTTTTTAATTTTCACATTCTATCAATTTATATGATGTCATGAAATTGTATTTTTAATAATGATACAAGCTGAAATTTCACACACATTTTTAACAAAATAGTCACAAGGTTGGAACCCAATAATGAAAATATAATTATACATGTAACAATTATTTAAAAATTATATTATACCAATAATTAAAAAAATAAATGATCAAATCCCTGCACAGATTTTTGTTATATTCTTTAATATTTACAAGTTTTATTACGTTTTCTGAAGTTAAAATATGTCAATGTATGACTGAGCCTTTAAATATTTATATATTTACACATTTAGTGCACTTACTACATTGCTACATTTTGTTATATGTTTGTTTATTTTCACTGAGTTTACATTTATACGAATAACAAGCACTAAAATGGTACTGTCTCTTTAAGTGAACCGCTAGCTCTGCGAGCAATCAATTTGACCTCATCCATGCAATATGTGATTAGAATGAATGTTTCTTTTTTCTTTTTGATCACCAACTGACTGATTTACAGAACTAAATTACAGAAAGGATATTAAAAAAAGACATGAAACACAGAGTGTAAGGAGCTCATCTTTGGACACACAATTCACAGTACGAACCAAAAGGAAACTTTTACGTACATGATGTGTATTGACTTGCTTGTACAAATATTTGGGGTCACTTGCCTGAAATGTTTCTCATGATCTTAAAAATCTTCTGATCTGAAGGCGTATGCTTAAATGTTTGAAATTAATTTTTTTTAATTAATATTAATTTATTTCATTATAAAACTAACATTTATTTAAAAAAAAAAAAAAAAAGTTTTTGAAATTGATGACTTGGACCGAATAATGAAGAAAAGCAGCTAATAAGTGCCCAATATAGATGGGAACTCCTTCAATACTGTTTAAAAAACATCCCATGGTGATACCTCAACAAGCTGGTTGAGAAAATGCCAAGAGTACATTTCTGAAAATTCTAGGCAAAGGGTGACTACTTTGAAGATGCTAAAATATAACATAATTTTTATTTATTTTGGATGTTTGTTTTTTTTTGTCACAACACAATTCCTATAGTTCCATTTCTGTTCTTCCATATTTTTTATGACTTTACTATTATCCTTAAATGTGAAAAATAATAATAATAAAGAATGAGTAAGTGACCCTAAACTTCTGACATATTTTAGTTGCATAGCCGAAAACTGTTTCATGCTAATGATTTACTCATAATGTAGAGGGCTGTATACACAGTAACATGCAACAATAGCCACTTTTTCACCATCAAGCCAAACGGTTCTTGTTGCAAAATTGTTCCGTTCTGTGCCGATCTAGGCCAGTTGGCACAGTTACACAGTTTCTTTTTCCACTGTGGTGCTGCGAATTCCAAATCAGAATGTACATAATAGGGATGTAAATGATTAATCGATAATCTATTAATCGTCGTTAATTTTATCTATAAAGATGGATAACGATAAAACCATATCAACACAGCCACCACTAATATCGTTACCTGGTTTAGTGCAATTAAGGGGCATTCACACTGACGGCGATTACATCACTGTGTAGGGCTTTACTGGTTGTTTAGATCAGTGTTACTATCAGAAATAATTAATAATTATTTCTGTAGTTATTAATTAATATTTAAATTAATTAATTGGATCTAACTCATTAAAACCTCATATGGAACTCCAGTAAATGTAGTGTGCTACGTTTAGGAGCAAATTTGGTTATTAGCAATAATAAATAATTATCAAAGATAATTATTAATTATTAAAATCAATAGAACATTGATGAGACTCAATGTTAGCTTTTTTTTAATCCTTTAAATCAACAATTATCAAAGATAATCATTAATTGTTAACATCGATGAAACATTAATTAAAATTAACACTAGCTTATTGAACATTCAAATTCAATCAAAGATAATTATCAATTATCAAAAATCAATAGAATATTAATAAGGATTAACATTGACGGGGCACCACCCTGAAATCAGGGACTAATAACCGAATAGTAAAACAGTCTCAATATTAGATTGTTTTCTTAGGAAAATCAACATCTGAAGAATAGCGATTTTCGGGAAAAAAAAACAATGAATGAAGGTTTGAATCCGAGCACTGACATCCCGTCAGCATGACACAGGCGTATGCAAAACAAACCAAAACACTTCTCTTTGTAATATAAACAAAGTTTATTTATGCAGTAATATCAATTAATAATTAATACAATGCAGTCAATAAACTTCCGACTTACAACTACAAACTAAACAGCGATATAATTAGATATGGAAATCAAAATAATCCTATAACACATAAGGTGTGTGTGTGTGTAAGGGGGCTTAGTGGAAAGGAGGAGGCGAGAACCAGCTTGACAACTTAAATAACAATTTATTAACCAAAAAACACAACCAAAACACACAACTAAAAACACACAGTACAGCTGCCTGCAATTCTCTCTCTCTCGAACTGTCGTCCCCGGCCGCCTTTATCCCTCGCGCACCCCATCAGGCTGATTGGGGACCGGGTGTGTCTCATTCCAGCCCGGCCCCGCCCTCCTCGGCTCTACACTCCTCCCGGCGTTGCCTCAGGCCGGGGAGCCCCCGGCATGACGTACATCCCCCCACCCTTCCTCTCCGGGGGGGTGGTGGGGGGGGGGGTGCCTTATGCCCCGACTGCCGGCGGGTCCTCCCCGCCTTCCTCGACCTGGGAGGAGACAGGAGGGGAAAAAACAACAACAACACAAAATGGCGAGGGAAAGGCCAACACGGAGAGACAGAGAGAGAGAGGGGAGAGAGAAAAAGAAACTCACCAGTTCTCTGATGCGCCGTCGCGTGGTCCTCGATCACTACTCCACCCTCTCAGGCGGACTGCAGCCGCTCCTCCCCGGGCGGACCGGAGTCAGACCTCCGACCCCCAGCGGACAGAACGCCCCTCCGCGTTCCCGGCGTCCCGTGGGGACTCTCCTCCGCCCCTGGCAGCGGCCCTACCACTCCAGGTGGTCGGGGAGTCGCTTCCCTCCTCCCCACGTGGACGGCGGTCTTCTCTCGACCCCTCCGCGTTCCCGGGGGGACGGCGGGGCACTCCTCTACCCCCGGCAGCGGCTCCCTCGCTCCAGGCGGTCTCCACTCGCCTCGCGGACGGCGGCCGTTCCCAGCGTCCGGGTGGTCGGGCTACTCCGTCCCCTGTCGGACGGCAGCGGCGCTCCCCTGGGTGGACGGCAGTGTCGAGGACCCTGCGACGGGAATCCCTCCTCCTTCCCGGGTTTCGGCACCAGTGTAAGGGGGTTTAGTGGAAAGGAGGAGGTGAGAACCGGCTTGACAACTTAAATAACAATTTGTTAACCAAAAAACACAACCAAAACACACAACTAAAAACACACAGTACAGCTGCAACACAGCCCTCCTCGGCTCTACAGTGTCTGTGATTAGTAAGAGAGAGAGAGAGAGAGAGATGATTAAGTGACGGCCCTAAAGCTGATTTCGTGATAGCGGGAGAGAAAGCAGCTGTGTTCATCACTAAGAGACGCGATTTTACGAGCGGGGCTCATAAAAATCCTGCGTTATTTGACTCTTTAATGGATGAACTCAGTTTCTGTCTCACCCGCGATGGCGAAATTGCACAATCCAATTTGGTTGGACCACAATACAGCAAAACAAATTTGTGATAATTTATACCCTGAGTATTAATGAGCGGACATGGCGGTCCGTAAACTGTACAAGCAAAAACCTTGAAACACAAGAATAACACGCTATAATTTTCTATCTCTGCCCAGACGTAAACCTCTTACTTGTATCGCATGAGGACACAGGTAGAATGTGTTTTCCTCCGTCCTTTAACTTTGACCCGGTTCCTTGAGGCTCGGGTGATGACGGGAGGCCGTTTCCTCACTCTGTCGGCGGGCGGTACGGCTGCTAATTGTCGGCGGGCGGTACGGCTGTTGATTCTCAGCGGGCTGGCGGAGAACTCAGAAATGTCAACTTGATTGAAGATGGAATCTCTTCACTTCTGTAGGCAAATGGATGAAGATGCGAATTGCTCGGCGGTCTCCTTCGGATCCGTCAGAGTGTTTGGTTGAACACAGAGTAATCTCAACTCGTCCAGCGAGATTGAGATTGTATGGCTACAGTTTCAAGTCGGACATTACTTCCTTGTGCCACGAGGTTGCACCGGAGAGCAGCAAAAAAACCTATGTCTATATTCGGTGAACAAAGTCGCTGGAAGTAACTCACGAAACATTTCAGAGGTATTTCAACTCCTGATGATGTCATGTTTGAGGGACGTTCTGTTGTGTGCCTCATCCAATAGGAGTTGAGAGTTCGATCCTTTAGTGAGCAAGGCTTCATGGATTTGTAGTCTGTTTTGGACTCCCTTTGTTTGATTTTGGCGCGATTTTTATCAGTAAAATTTACGACATGGAATGTGTGGGGGCTGAGTTAGGTTTTACAACTTGTGTTAGGCCTGCCTTTGTCTTCTATCTGAATACATGAGGCCCAACAACTGGAAGTCTCTGTGTTGTTAGTTTTTAGTAGGCGTCCCTACACGACTGTCATAACCAACTGTAGCAGGTGGCAAATGACTACAGGTAAGTATATATACATGCACAGTTGTGTAATCAAGCTAAAGCCTTTTCTTGTGTGTAGTGGAGCTACAGTCTGTCCAAGTATACAGGACACAATGCGTAATTTGAAGGATGTCAGCTGTAAATGGAAAACTCAGGCTTACATTATGCGTAACATCATCTTTTTTGTTGTTTGTCTGTTTTATCATTCTTAAGATGGAAATGAATGAATGAAAAGTCTGAAAAGTAACAAAACAGTCAACCTCTACTCAACAAGCTGCAAGATTTGAGGTATCATTCATGCACCAAATGTAACACAACAAAGTGTAATACTTGGGGTTAAAGGTTTTGAAAAATGTCTCTTTCCAAATATGGGCAATTGTAATATTTGTGCTTGTGGTGGTACTAAATTATTATTACAAATAATTTAATAATCAGGGACTAAAAACTTTAAAACACGGAATCATTGCACTACTCTGTTTTAATCACTTTAATGATAGGTCTAGTCATGTAATTTGCCATAAATAGAAACAAATCATCTGTCTCTTTACTGACTCTCACTGTAAAATTTACTAAGTCACTTAAAAGTGTTTACTGATGTTAATGGTTTAAAAATAGGAATGCCAAAACAGAGAGAAAAACAAAGAAGCCAGTGTTCACCTCTGGGTTTATGTTCAAAACAAGTCGTAATCCAGAATCAATGTCAGCATTTATGCAATTTCTAACTGCATTCAGTGAGGTTAACAGACATGAGTCTGGCATGATCTGCTGATTAGATGAATAACCAAAAATGTACAAAGCAGAGAAAGACACTATAGTGTCATATTCTAAAGATATTTTAGGACTATGATTAAACAGACTACTTAATATGCTATGGCAGTACTTAAGAAATAAATGAATGGTTCACCCAAAAAAAAATAATGATTTACTCACCCTAATGTTGTTTCAAGCCTCTTGGAACACAAAGGAGGTTATTTGCAGACTGTCCAAGCTTATGTTTTCCACACAACAAAGGTAATTGTTGACCATGGCTGTCAATTAAGATTATCAAGGCAAGCTTTTAATTAATTAATGCCTTACATATTGATTTGTTCCTCACACAAAACTACTGTGTGGTTTCAGAAGATTTGGAATAAAGCACATCAGTCATATGGACTACTTTTTTATATGATACCAACACTGACGTTGGTCAGTTGGTCCAAAATTCCAATCCGATGCTGTGTGTTAGTCATGGTTGTTACTGTTAAGCTCCAAAAATTACAGAAAAGAACTATAAAAGCACGATTAAAAGTAGTCAATATGACTCATGCATTTTATTCAAAGACTCTTGAAGACAAACGTTAGCTTTGTAAATCGCAAAAGGCTGCGTTTAAAGAATAAAATATATAGCTTACATGTGCAGTGCATTTCAGTGAATGTCTTGAGGGTTTTAATGTTAAGAAGGCACGACTGAATATACAGTTACAGTATATTACTATTGTATAAAACAATTCTAAAAGTTAATAATAATTATTATTATTATTATTAGGGGTTGAGCTGGATGGGAGTCTATGACAGACCTATGAACTGTATAGGAAAATTATTAAATTTGGCATGCTGATAGGGGTGGGCATGAATAGCCCCCACACAAAATTTGGGGTCTCTAGGACAAACTCTGCAGTGCCACCAAATTATTTTTCTACTTTATTACTCTCCTCCTGATGTTTCAAAGACCCCTTACATTAAAACTCATTACAGTGGCTGGCATCTTGGATTATGCAAATGCAAATGTAATTTTTGTGACATGCATAATCAACATACGTTGTTCTTTGTTATTATATTTAAAAACATATTTTAAGTGTACTCTTATTGTAGAGACTTTTATTTTATTTAATTTTTGCCTAAACATTAAATTCATTAAATTCTGGTGACTTTGATAAAAGCATTTTTTATTTTATTATTATTTTCTTAAGTATGTATAGAATTGATGTAACTATTGGCTAAAGCATTTCTAAAAGAAGCTATTGAGACTAGTGTCAGAAATTTACTTTTATATTAAGGGGCAATATTTGCGCCCTGGAGTTGTTTTTAGGGGTTTTTATTTATTTCTTTATTTTATTATAAAAATGTATTTTATTCATAATTATGAGGGAATTGTTAGGACAGGGCTTTGTGATGGCCACTCCAATACCTTGACTTTGTTGTCCCAAATTTAGAGGTATGCCTGGGGTCATTGTCCATTTGGAAGACCCATTTTCGACCGATCTTTAACTTCTTGGCTGATGTCTTGAGATGTTGCTTCAATATATTCACATAATTTTCCTTCCTCATGATGCCATCTATTTTGTGAAGTGCACCAGTCCCTCCTGCAGCAAAGCAACCCCAACAACATGATGCTGCCACCCCCATGCTTTACGGTTGGGATGGTGTTCTTCGGCTTGCAAGCCTCACCCTTTTTCCTCCAAACATAACGATGGTCATTATGGCCAAACAGTAAAATGTTTGATTCAT
Organism: Myxocyprinus asiaticus; assembly: GCF_019703515.2. NCBI lineage: Eukaryota > Metazoa > Chordata > Actinopteri > Cypriniformes > Catostomidae > Myxocyprinus > Myxocyprinus asiaticus. The sequence continues at coordinate 40,470,145 of NC_059368.1, read as the reverse complement.
CAGACCAGAGAACATTTCTCCAAAAAGTAAGATCTCTGTCCCGATGTGCATTTGCAAACTGTAGTCTGGCTTTTTATGGCAGTTTTTGAGCAGTGGCTTCTTCCTTGCTGAGTAGCCTTTCAGGTTATGTCGATATAGGACTTGTTTTACTGTGGATATAGATACTTGTCTACCTATTTCCTCCAGCATCTGCACAAGGTCCTTTGCTGTTGTTCTGGGATTGATTTGCACTTTCGCACTAAACTAAGCTCATTTCTAAGAGACAGAATGTGTCTCCTTCCTGAGCATTGTGATGGCTGCGTGGTCCCATGGTGTTTATACTTGCATACTATCGTTTGTACAGATGAACGTGGTACCTTCAGGCGTTTGGAAATTGCTCCCAAGGATGAACCAGACTTGTGGAGGTCCACAATATTTTTTCTGTGGTCTTGGCTGATTTCTTTTGATATTCCCATGATGTCAAGCAAAGAGGCACTGAGTTTGAAGGCAGGCCTTAAAATACATCCACGGGTACACCTCCAATTGACTCTAATTAGCCTATTTGGCTAATGACTTGACATCATTTTCTGGAATTTTCCAAGCTGCTTAAAGGCACAGTTAACTTGTACGTAAACTTCTGACCCACTGGAATTTTGATATAGTCAATTAAATGTGAAACAATCTGACTGTAAACAATTGTTGGAAAAATTACTCATGTCATGCACAAAGTGGATGTCCTAAACGACTTGCCAAAATTATAGTTTGCTAATATTAAATCTGTGGAGTGGTTAAAAAATGAGGTTTAATGACTTAAACCTAAGTGTATGTAAACTTCTGACATCAACTATATAACAATAATTAAATTTGAACAAGATAAAAGCAAGTGCTCAGAGTGAATGCAGCTGCGCAAAAGTGGGACATTTCATTTTACAAATACATTTCACTTGAATTTAGTGGTTGACCGATATAGGTATTTTTAATGGCCGATGCCGATATCCAGACAGCAGGGTGGCTGATAGGCCGATACAATGCCGATATATCACACAATTTAATATAGTAAATAACATAAACATAAAATTGCTGTTCAGGTATCGGAATCAGATTGGGAGAGTGCATCCCTGCTTTTTTTTATTTTTTTTTATCCTTTTTAGAGCTTGACAGCCTGATCACCATCCATTTTCATTGTATGAAAGATCTTTTGCAGACATTATGCTAATCTTCTCCTCTGGTGTTGCATGGAAGACACTCATACAGGTTTGTAACATGGGAGTGAGTAAAAGATAACAAAATATAAATTTTTGGCTGAACTACTCTATTAAATTCAATTTTTTATATTACTTACCGGTACTGTACACCAGCTGAAAAATAATATATAAATAGTACTACTATAACGACTATATTGCTTAAAATCCTGGTACCTTGTTGAACCATTCAGGACTCTTCTTCTTAGCTATGGCAAGGGTGGAACCAAACCCTGCAATCATGCCAGCAGTCGCCACCATAGTGAGAAAAGCACCACCTGCAAAAAAGAAATAATAGTTGCAACACAGAGAGTAACAATGTAAAGGTGTATTCCAAAAATAATGACTGTTTTCAAAACGGTTTCCTAAACGCTCACACTTGATTATCTGAAGAAAAAAAAAATTCTTGACCCCCAAGTCTGTCAAATAAAAATTAAAAAAAAACGAGTTTAAATTGTCATGGCAGGAGTTCAAAAACTGGACAACTATGGATAGACAATGTTGTTAAGTTCTTCTATCACACCATTCTCATGGGTTTTATATGTGGTTGCCCACAGAGCTCCGTTTTAAGTCCATTACTGTAAACAGCGACAGCAAAAATATGGCATAGGGATTTAAGGATGATATACTTCACAAATATTGCTATTTGAGGTTTTGAATTAGGTGTTTGAAACCACATTGCAAAACCACTGCTAGAGAAAACAAACATTTGTGTAACTGAATTATTCACTTAAACCAGATAAAGACTTGTGACAACTAGCCCCTTGCACAAAGGATTGCTGCTTCTTGATTAATGCCGACCAATAATTTGTTTGAATTTTAGGTCTCTATGGCTTTGACGGCAATAAAGTACATCAGTAACTACCTTTTATCACGCGTAGTTTGTCGTTATCCTCGCTGTCTTCATTCACACTCGTACTCTCTTTCTCAACTGACATCTTGAACGGGTCCGTTTCAACACGGGTCCGCCGGAAACATGTAAGGCGGAACATTTCAGAGACATAGCTTTAACATGGCATGCTTTACCACATGTGATGCAGATGTTAACTTGAGCCTTTTCTATACTATTCTATATTTATTGTATTTCAATATTTTTTTTGTATTTGTATTTTTTTTTTAACCATGATTAAACCCTCTTTAAATGTCACGATGAGGCTGAATGTTATGGAGTTTGATTTGTGTCGGTTAGTGGATGAGTGAAACTCAGCTGATCAGATTGGTTGTGTCTCGAAACCTAATGAGATGCCTACCTAGACAACATTATTGACACGACGTCAACATGGCTGAGCTGAGTGTGTGTTTGTGTGTGTGACAATAGAGTTTTGTAAAAAGAAAAATAGAAGAGTATGTAAAACTGTTTTCAGTTTCCTAATGTCATCATTTAAGCGGTAATGGAGTGCTTTTTCTAAACGCTCCGTTTTCGGTGGAGGAACAGGCGGATGAGAGGCGTAAACATAGCAAAATTAATGCTTTTTTCTTTGCCTTTTTTGTTGTTGTTGTTGTTGTTGTTGCTAAAATGTATTTATAGAGATGTGGCCTCAGTTTTCAGTTTGCTAGTCATTGTTTTCCAAAGTATGCTAAAATGGAGGGCGTTTTCGATACACTTCTTTTTCAGTGGAGGAAAATGCCGTTCTGTTGTGGATGAGAGGCATCAACGTTGCAAAATTCATGCTTTTTTAAGCAAAAATTTAATAGTGTGGACAAAGTTTTCAGTTTTTGTCCTTGTTTTCCAAAGCATCAATGGGGAGCATTTTTGACTAGCTTAATTTTCGGTGAAGGAAAACTGTTCTAAAGGTATAGCCAAATTAATATGCGTTTCAAGACGTATTAGTTTGGATGTGACTAGTCTTGCTAAATGTTTATTCTATTCTGTTCATATATATTCAATTTTTTTATGATTATATATTTTATTGCCATTACAGGCACCATTTTTCTGTCACTACATTATGCTATTTGCATTGATTCTTTGACATTATCATTGTGTGCAAATGCCAATAAAGCTCTTTCAAATTGAATTTATTTTATTTTTATTTTATTTAAAATTAAATAGAGAGAGAGAGCTCAGCTTGACTGCGAAAGTGCCTATACACTCAAAAAATGCTGTCTAAGTTGGCAGCTCTGAGGCACTTTGCTTAAAAAGCTGGTCATGCAAGCAGCTCTGTCTGTGCAAGTAGTTTTGAGACATATGCCCCAAGCTGGCTAGGTGGGCAGCTCACTTGATTTTTGAGAAATGCCCCAAAATGTTGTTTACCTAGGCAAGCTGCTCAAGGTTTTGAGGAGGGTGCCCAAACTTGCTGTCTACTCCCTAGGTAAACAGCTCACTTGGTTGCGAGACACATGCCCAACACTGCTGCTGTCTAGATAGGCAGCTCACTTGGTTTTGAGACACATCCGTTGTTTGGGTCATCGTGTGCTCTGAGCTCAAGCGGTGATCTCCTCCAGCGACTGCAATCTTTCTTCTCCTTCCTTCACCATCGATATAGCTGATTTAACGCGCTCCTCTTCTCTCTTCGTGTCTGTTTGCTGTAGCTATATCGTGCATATATCCTAAATATATTTTAGCTGCATCTCATATGCAATAATGGCCCTCTTATGAATCGGTTAAAAGAGGACATCGGAAGGACGCTTTTTTGACATTTCTGCAAATGTTTTCGGTGGATTTGATTCAAACGGAGCGTGTCTGACCCGCACGAGTGGAGTTACAAGCTTCGAGGAGCAAATAGACCCAGCGACATTTGTGGACATGAAGCCGACATGCCTTTGTTTCCCCCTGGAGCGCATCCTGTTGTTTTGAGGATAGACATCTGCAATGAAGGAGTTGTGCAAAGAAGCATGAACACCATGCCTTCGTTTTGGTGGTAAATGATAGTTCCATGCTTTTTCAATATTATGTAACTGAATAATGGACGATTTCTATCAAACATGATCCAACGAAAATGGTTCCTTGGTTACAGTTTGATGGTTTTCTAAGTCTGGGGTGTGTAATGCGTCCTCCAGCATCAGTGATGTTTCTCCAAGATCCAGCTGTCTCATCAGTGGAGGACATTTGAATTACTGTAGCACTTTTGTTGCTTATTAAAGTTACTGCTGGTTGGTTAAATGACAACATGCATCTTGGAGTAGAGGAGCCCATTAGGGAGTGCCAGTACAATCAGATCTGTACTCGTAACTCCTCACCCATTGAGACCCCTCACACGACGAAGTGGAAGATCAAAAGGAAATGGCAGGTTTTTCCTGGCCGAAATAAATTCTACTGCAACGGCAGGATTATGATGGCAAAGCAGACTGGGGTCTTCTACCTTACCATGGTTCTCATTCTGGTGACCAGTGGCCTCTTCTTTGCCTTTGAGTAAGTGTTATACTTTTCCTAAAAATGTGCTTCATGTAGTAACATCTAAATGAACTGGTTTTATTCGTAAAAAATATTATTTATTATTACTTAACACATTAGGTTACACCAACACAACTAATTTTATGGGTTAGATCAGGTAGAAACATAGCTCCTTTAAGGGATAGATAGTTCACCCAAAAATGAAAATTCTTTCATAATTTTCTCAACCTCATGCCATCCCAAATGTGTATGACTTTCTTTCTTCTGCAGAACACAAATAATTTTTAGAAGAATATTTCAGCTCTGTAGGTCCATAAAATGCAAGTGAATGGGTTCCAAAATGTTTACGCTCCAAAAACATTCACATAAAGTCATCATAAAAGTAAACCATATGACTCCAGTGTTTTAATCCATATCTTCAGAAGTGATAGGATAGGTGTGGGTGAGAAACAGATCAACATGGTATTTAAGTTAGTTTTTTGCTAGAAATTCTTCTCCCTGCCCAGTAGGGGGCGATATGCATGAAGAATGTGAATCACAAAAACACAAGAAGAATGTGAAAGTTAAAGTTAAAGTGGAGACTGACAGCAAGGAGAATTTATAGTAAAAAAACAAAAAAGGACTTAAATATTGATCTGTTTCTCACCCACGCCTATCATATCACTTCTGAAGACATTGATTTAAACACTGGAGTCTTATGAATTACTTTTATGCTGATTTATGTGATTTTTGGAGCTTCAAAATTTAGACACTTATTCACTTGCATTGTATGGACCAACAGAGCTGAGAAATTCTTCTAAAAAAATCTTCATTTGACTTTAGCAGATGAAAGAATGTCATAAATTATGAGAGAATTTTAATTTTTGGGTGAATTATTCCTTCAAGGTAACAACTGGAATTAGCCCTTTTTTACAGTGTAATGGTATGTTGTTTTGGCCATGTTCCATGGTAATACCATTGCATTATTTGAAGTACATTGGAGTTTCATTAAAATAACATGGTTAAGAATATAGCAATTATTCCATACCATAGTATATTCACCAAAGTGGTGTGGTATTTCCATCAGATACACACTGTAAAAAGTGGAATTGTTATCTTAAGGAGCTATTTCTACTCATCACCATGTTGGTGTTTGCTATGCTAGTTTCATGTGGTGGTCTCAGCTTGAAGCAGACAGGAGGTTTGCTCAGATGTGTATGACTTCTGCAGAACAAACAAATATTTTTAGAAGAATATCTCAGCTCTGTTGGTCCAAACAATGCAAGTGAATGGTGACCAAAACTTTGAAGCTCAAAGAAGCACATAAAGGCAGCATAAAAGTAATCCATATGAATCCGGTGGTTTAATTCATGTATTCTGAAGCGATCCAATCGATTTTAGGTGAGAACAAACCAAAATGGTCTTGAAATCATGATAGTGCCTGGAGACTGCAATGGCAAGATGTACAGTGAAGGAGTTACATTTTGGTCTGTTCTCACCCAAAATCGAATGGAAAACTTAAGAAGACATGATTTAAATCACTGGATTACTTTATGCTGCATTTATGTGCTTTTTGTAGGTTCAAAGTTTTGGACACCATTCACTTGCATTGTATGGACTTACAGAGAAATTCTTCTAAAAGTCTTCATTTGTGCTCTGCAGAAGAAATTCTTGTACATCTGGGATGGCATGAGGGTGAGTAAATGATGAAAACATTTTATTTTTTGGGTGAACTATTCCTTTAAGGGGTGTAAGAGTGAGTAAGGAGAGCAGAATTAAACTCAGGAACTTATATGTCAGTAAGCACAGATGACCTGGTCTCTGTCAGTGTTTAAAGATTTGAAGACTTCCTACCTGCATGAAAGTTTCAGGCATTAATAGTGTAAATATGCAAATGTGAGCCAAGTCAAATGCACACTCAATCCTGCTAGACCATATATAATTTGTGTAAACAGGTCTGTCTACTTCCCTCCCCTTGAATTTTCCAATTAGTCTTGATAAAGGAGTTAATGTGCAGTGTTGGGCAAGCTACTCAAAAAAGGTAGCAAGCTAAGCTACAAACTACTCAACAGAAAAATTTGTTAAGCTAAGCTAAAAGCTACACTTCATAGAAAGTAGCAAGTTACACTACAAGTTACATGCCAAAAGCAGATGCACGGAGCATACTGTCATAGACAAAGCACCTAAAAGTCGTATTAACATGATGTTTATCAAAGCCATGGTATAGTTTAGTGCAATACAGTATACATGTATACAGTATGGTGCAATACGTACCGTTATGTGCGCATAAAATAAACAAAACAACAAACATGTAAATTCATATTTAGACATGCTACTACCTATGTGTTCAACATTTAAAGTCAATATTTTTACATTTTCTTTTTAATATTTATACTACTACCTCTACAAACGTGTTCAATATGAAAAATCACTATTTTTACATTTTATTTTTCAGATTTAGACTACTACCTCTACAAACCCATACCCATTTAAACATAATTTCATTTGCACATTCCTGTAACATTCCTCTCTATATTCACCTGTACAATACAGAAATACAGCAGCAAGTGTGTGTGTGTGTGTGTGTGTGTGTGTGTGTATGTTAGAGCACATCTGGGCAATAACAATGTGATATCAGATGGTATCAGATGGTAATACCATGATATTTTGTTATACAATTACCATATTTGTGTACCATTCTGTATTTGCATGGTGCTTCAAATTACTTCAAAGAATACCATGTTACTACCATGGTAAATTGATATATGATTACCATATACATATGCTATTGTATTTACATGGTGCTTCAAGGTAATAAAAAAAAATACCATGGTACTTCGCTATATGATTACCATATTCATGTAGCCTACCATTGTATTAACAGAGTGTGTCCAGGTAATGGTACATGTCCAAAAACATGGTAATGCCATGGTACTTTTTATGTGTTTTCATGTAGGCTGATATGTGTTTTGATACTCTTTTGGTTGGAAAATGTATTTACCTGCAGAAGTTGTTTACAAGCTGCAAACGTGTTGAACTTTATAAAGACCTTCTTCATCACTGGCAAACGATAGGATGCATTTGTAGGTTTGGTTTCCATTGATTGTAGATCCACTGCAACCAGCGTTATCTTTATTTTCCGTTTTATAAAATACTCTGTGAGCTTACTGGCAAGCGAGAGCGCACACAAATGATTCAGCAGCGTGTGATCACCCAGGCCTTATTCTGATTTCCTTGGTGAATTTGCTAATTTTTTATCAGATCTTGTAGTTACTTTAGATAGAGCTTTAATTGTTGGTGATTTCAACATTCACATAGATAATGAAAATGACACATTGGGATTGGCATTTATTGATATTCTCAACTCTCTTGGAGTCAGACAAAATGTGACAGGACCAACTCTTCGCCATAATCATACGCTAGATTTAATTCTGTCATATGGAGTTGATGTTGATACTATAGAAATTCTACCACAGAGTGATGACATCTCAGATTATTACCTCGTCTCTTGCATGCTGCGATCAGCTCAAGCTTTCTGAGTCATTCAGATTGAATCGCGAGCCGATTCAGACTGCTTTTCTATCACGTGTGACCAATTCATTTTGAAGAACCGACTCACGTGAGCGATTCATTTGTGATCGGACATATTTAGTTTTGATTCAAAACCGCTGATAGTAAACACCGGGTACAAGGCATGATGTAGAGGTGTAGCTTTTCTCAATGCTACGCCACTACCTAGTCAAAAATATAGCTTCGCTACTGAAAAGCTACTTGATTTCAAAATAATTGTTACAAAGCTACTGCCCATCACTGTTAATGTGTTCCCTACTTTATTTATACCTGAATTTTATCTGAATGCATTTGGAGTCCACTCTAGGCAGTGCACCCTCTCACTTATGTTGAGGAACATTTACAAGTAAATATGGTTTAACAGAATTAGTTAAAGCCACGTAACTAACAATAACACTGTCCGCCATGTTTTTAGGTCAGGTGAAGTTGAACTAACCCGAAGTAGAAAATGTTGACGTATAGCAATTGGATTTCTGACATTTTCAGAGATCTGTAAACAAGAGCGCCTTGTGCTCAGAGTTTTGTGGGTTTAAAATGAGTGGAAAAAAGCAAGCACCTTATAATGCAAGTGAGCATACATGACAATGATTTTAGCCTTACAGCTGCATTCTCTTAAGCATGTTCGCTGTAACCATCATTATTTATAAAAGAAGCTGTGTTATCTTGAGACTGCTGCTCTGGATAAAGGTTGTGTGGAACCGAGATTTTCCAGTGTCCCATCCCCCATCTCTCCAAGCTACATACATTCCATACCACAACTTCCAAAACATGGCATGGTGGTCTTGTTTCTATGGCAACGGTTTCCCTTTCCCATTCTTCATGTACTTTTGGAACAGCCTGTCTCCTAGGAAACAACAGGACGACCCAGCTCATAGTTTTATTTTTATGTCTTGTAACACTTTTTGAAATGGTAATATCATCACAGAGGACTTTCAAGACATTTAAAGCTTATGCGTGTAATTGTTTTGATGTTTAAATACTTTCCCCTATAAAAGTAGATGTTTAAATTGTTAATATCTTGTCAACTCCAAATTCAACAGCAGTGTTTTTGTAGTCAGAGTTTATTCACAGTACAAAAGTGCAAGGAATTTCACCTGAAAATAGTATAAGCAAATAATCTGTCGCCAGAGTGAAAGTCCTTGTGTGACAGTATATGGCCCTGTACAACCTCTCTGTCTGTCAAAACATCCTCAAAACTGTCCTTGGAGAAGACCACTCCACAAGGAATCATAAGTGTCTAGAAGCAGTGGTAAACACAGTATGGCATTCTTAAAAGGTCCCCTAGGGGATTGCTATTTTAACATGCCTGTCGATAGCATCTGACCATTTTGGCTAATTCAACTGTCATGCCTAGTTTTGCATAGCCAATTTAACAGGCAGCAGGTAGTAGAAAATAGCAGCTATTGCAGATGGTTTTAAATGTTTAGCCTATGTCTTGGAGTCTTAACATCCAGTGTTGGGCAAGCTACTCAAAAAATGTAGCTAGCTAAGCTACCAACTACTCAACAGACAAATTAGTTAAGATAATCTGAAAGCTAAAGCTACATGCCAAAAGTAGCTTGCTACATTTAAGCTACTTCATTTTTTTCCCAACCAGATGCACAGAGCACACTGTCATAGACAAAGCATCTAAAAGACTTATTCACTTGATGTTTATCTAAGCCATGGTACAGTATATTACAGTTTAGTGCAATAAAGTATACAAGTATACAGTATGGTGCAATATAAAATATATGTTCGTGTAAGTAACAAAAAAATAATTGTAAATTCATATTCATACTTGCTACCTATACAAACCTGCATGTTTAATATGCAAAACCACTATTTTTACATGTTATTTTTCATATTTATAAAATGCCTGTACAAACACATTTGAACATAATTTCCTTTGCACATTCTTATAACAACTAGGGATGCATGATATATCGGCGGCCGATTTATTATTGGCCGATAACCGGGAAAATCAAAATATTATTATTGCGCCGGTAATTGAATTGCCGCTGATATATTCGCCGATAATTTGTTACGTTTATTTGCTTGTGGTTGAAATTCTCTGACTGCCTGCAACGTCTTTCCTTCAGGCAGAGACTCGGGCAGTCAAAACCGCAGTGCACGTGCGCATACACAGCGTGTCTGTTTGAGTGAGGGCTAAGCTTATGTTGCTCTGTGAGGATTATTTCAACATCTCTGCACCTTGTTACGTTGTTTTGGGTCTGGTTTTAGTTATCTGCTGTAAGTAACGATGGCATTTCCCATATTCTGTTTGTTTCATGAGGCAATAAACTAAACGCGACAGAAACATGTATGTTACATGGGGGCTATCGTTTTTGCTTATTCATGAAACAGAATGTGGGAAATTGCACATCGTTACTTACATCGCAGCATTGTGATTAAAACAAGTCCAAGCACAACCTAAAACGGCTCATTTCATAAGTTATACAGTGGAACTGTCACAGCTGTATGAAGCGTCTGTGAATGAGACGTGCATAAGCACAAGCACGCACATTCATAAAACACACAAATCACAGCTGCACTCACAGTCTGACTGCTGGCCATGTAACAATACACCATGTATACAGAGCTTAGGGTTTGTTTTGTTGTTTAATATTCGTTGCTTACAGTTTATCGCCTCATTTTCATTTAATGCATTATTACAGCTGTTAGAAGTTCATTATTCTCTCTCTGAGCGAGTCACCAGGGTTACCATAAACACCTATATAAATGGACACCACAATTTATGCAAGTGTATTTTTATTTATTTCTCATTTAAATCCGCATACATTTGTAATATAGGCACATTTATGGTTCATGTTACATTTGTCAAACCTTAAATAGCAGTCCAAATTTCAAGCTTTTAAAATGAGAAAATGGTTTGAGTTCTAGGGCTGAGAAAGAATATTATAAGTTATATAGCAGTAACATTGCTTACACTGTTCTAAATTACAGAGAAATACTAAACCGTAATAATGAGCCTTTAAAATATAAATTTTACAAGCGCACACACAAAGCGAGCTGCAGCGACACCAGGAAAAGCGGTAATGATTCTGAATGTGTCGGAAAAACCAGCAAGGAGACTGTCTGAACATTTTGTTAATTTATTGAGAGAAATGCACATTAGGGTTGTGCCGACAGACGATGATCTCAGGGATCGACGATGGTCAGAGTGATCGCCAATAGTTGATGCCTTTGACGATGTCAAGACGATATTTGGCTCTTTTTCCCATTAATGTATTAAATTAGTGTTATTATTATTATTATTATTAGGCTATTATTATTATCAAATTAATATTACAAATAATTTGCCCATAGACACACAGACACGCAGTTGAAGAAACGCACTTTATTATATTATTAAGAGCAGATGACAGAAAAGCCGTCTGTGCGCATATATGACATATATGACGCGCTGTTTGTACGGAGACGTGCAGTCTCGTGGAAAATGCGCATGTAAACGTTTCTCACTCTTTGTTTCTGTCTTCTTAATTTTTGTTTTGCAAGAACAATATCGTCTATGAGTGCTGCAAATGACCTCAGACATCTCAGCTCAGGAGGTGCTTTGAGTTCCGTTCACTTTATTTCCACAGAGCAGTTCATTGTGACCACAACTCTGCAGCCCATACATCTGTGATTAAAACATAAAATAATACAAAAACACGTTCACCGCAAACCATAAATTATATTTCAGTAATTATTATCATAATTATAAGTATTATTTTTACATTTATAATTGTTTTTATGTCTTCATTTGTGTAAGTAATTTTCCACCTGCATGTTTAGACAGATACTTGCCTGACGGTAAATGGAAGGTTACTTATATACAGTATATATTATTTTTTTTAATCACTTAATTATTTTAATTGTGTAAATGTATTTGATTTAAGTTTTTTGTTTTTTAAATAAATTAATTAAATTTTCAATGCAAAATCACTAAATCAAGAATATTCACCGATCCCTCAGCCTCAGGTTGCTGATGTAATTGGATATTGCAATATATATATATATATATATATATATATATATATATACAGTTGTGCTCAAAAGTTTGCATACCCTGGCAGAAATTTGAAATTTTGGCATTGATTTTGAAAATATGACTGATCATGCAAAACAACTGTCTTTTATTTAAGGATAGTGATCATATGTAGCCATTTATTATTACATAGTTGTTTGGCTCCTTTTTAAATCATAATGATAACAGAAATCACCCAAATGGCCCTGATCAAAAGTTTACATACCCTTGAATGTTTGGCCTTGTTACAGACACACAAGGCGACACACAGAGGTTTAAATGGCAATTAAAGGTTAATTTCCCACACCTGTGGCTTTTTAAAATGCAATTAGTGTCTGTGTATAAATAGTCAATGAGTTTATCTCTCATGTGGATGCACTGAGCAGGCTAGATACTGAGCCATGGGGAGCAGAAAAGAACTGTCAAAAGACCTGTGTAACAAGGTAATGGAACTTTATAAAGATGGAAAAGGATATAAAAAGATATCCAAAGCCTTGAAAATGCCAGTCAGTACTGTTCAGTCACTTATAAAGAAGTGGAAAATTTGGGGATCTCTTGATACCAAGCCAAGGTCAGGTAGACTGAGAAAGATTTCAGCCACAACTGCCAGAAGAATTGTTCGGGATACAAAGAAAAACCCACAGGTAACTTCAGGAGAAATACAGGCTGCTCTGGAAAAAGACGATGTTGTTGTTTCAAGGAGCACAATATGACGATACTTGAACAAAAATGAGCTGCATGGTCGAGTTGCCAGAAAGAAGCCTTTACTGCACCAATGCCACAAAAAAAGCCCGTAATGGCACACTGTAATTTGGAGTGACGAGACCAAAATAGAGCTTTATGGTCACAACCATAAGCGCTATGTTTGGAGAGGGGTCAACAAGGCCTATAGTGAAAAGAATACCATCCCCACTGTGAAGCATGGTGGTGGCTCACTGATGTTTTGGGGGTGTGTGAGCTCTAAAGGCACGGGGAATCTTGTGAAAATTGATGACAAGATGCTCTTGGACTTTCCAGCACGACAATGACCCTAAGCACAAGGCCAAGTTGACCCTCCAGTGGTTACAGCAGAAAAAGCTGAAGGTTCTGGAGTGGCCATCACAGTCTCCTGACCTTAATATCATCAAGCCACTCTGGGGAGATCTCAAACGGGCGGTTCATGCAAGACGACCAAAGACGAATGGGCAGCTATACCACCTGCAAGAATTTGGGGCCTCATAGACAACTATTACAAAAGACTGCATGCTGTCATTGATGCTAAAGGGGGCAATACACAGTATTAAGAACTAAGGGTATGCAGACTTTTGAAAAGGGGTAATTTCATTTTTATCTTTGTTGCCATGTTTTGTTTTATGATTGTGCCATACTGTTATAACCTACATTTGAATATGAATCCCATAAGAAATAAAAGAAATGTGTTTTGCCTGCTCACTCATGTTTTCTTTAAAAATGGTACATATATTACCAGTTCTCCAAGGGTATGCAAATTTTTGAGCACAACTGTATATCAGTTGTGAACAAAACAAATTTATTCTCACACATGATGTATTTTCCCGGACAACACAATACCTGACCGGCAGAGAATGCACGGATGAAGTAGGTTCTTTGCCAGAGAGATGTTGCCCTTCACAACTGTTGTAAAGCAATATTTCAAAAAGTTGAACAACACACATTTTAATTTCACTTAATTTTTTTCCAATTTCATTTGAATTTTTAGTTAAAATAAATAAAAAACAAAGTTCAAAGTTTGAAATCATGGTGTCTTGCCTTATTGTGTAGGCTTAACCCTAACCCTGCTTAACGAAAATTACCCCATAGTACCACCTAGTACCGAGTCTGCACACAATAGCTGTGAGGGACTCGACATAGAGGCAAAGATAGAATCCAAATGCAAGAAGTTTAATAAACTCAGCATACAAATCCAAAACACAAGGCAGAGACGTAGTCAATGAAGCAGCCAAAGTAATAGTGAGTAATCAGTCCAACGAGGCAAACAAAGCAAAACAGTAATCCAATAAGACAGGCACAATGGTCATAACAAGAAGGCAATGGAAAAACCCTCAGTAAGGCTGTGAAATAACTGGCAATACTTCGCAAAGTATCTATGGAAAGGCATGGCTATTTATACAGTGCAAACAGGAAGTAAACGTAGAAGAAACAGTTCATGGCTAGAATTCGGGAGAGGGCTCCCTCTGGCAGTCGGCTGAATGGATACCAGCCTCATTCGTTACAGAACCCACCCCCCACACAAACAACTCTTGGTGTTCTCCTTCTGGGTCGTCCACTTGGTCGTGGTGCAGGACGATTCAGGTGCCCTTGGTGGAAGTCATAGATCAAGGATGGATCCAGTATGTCTTTGGCGGCTACCCATGATCTCTCCTCTGGACCGTAACCTTCCCAGTTTACCAGGTACTGCATCTGGCCCCCTCGATGACGAGAGTCCATGATTTCCTTGACCATGTACGCAGGTGATCCGTCGATCTCCAATGGAGGAGGAGGCTCAGGATCCGTGGTTCTGGGGCCAGATGCCGGGTGCACCAGTTTCAGCAAGGACACATGAAAGGAGGGAGAAATGCGGTAGTTAGTTGGAAGCTCCAGTCGGTATGTTACAGGATTGATCTGTCTAATAATTCTGAACAGGCCAACATACCTGGGGGTTCTCTGGGGGTTTTCGACTGTGCACAAACTTGACATGCCTTAACATATGCAGTGACATCATTAATGATTGAAGGCCACCAGAATGAGTTGCGTACAAAGCTTATAGTCCTTTGGATGCCAGGGTGTCCAGTGCTGAGGGAGGTATGGATCCATTGGATCGTTCTTTGGCGTAGAGTGCATGGTACATTCTGTTTTGTTGGGGGACATTCTGGTGGTGCAGGGTCTGTTTGTTGGGCTCTTTGAACTTCTTCCATGATGTCCCAGCTTATGGGTGAGATGAAGACGGAAGGTGGTAATATGGACTCTTTTTGAGGTATGTTGTGAGGAGGATCTTGACGATGGGAAAAAGTATCAGCTTTGCTGTTCTTACTGCCTGGGTGGTAGGTGACTGTGAATTGGAACCTTTTAAAGAAGAGTGACCATCGGGCTTGTGGTGGGTTGAGTCGTTTTGCTCCCTTGATGTATTCAAGGTTTTTATGGTCGGTGATTACTTGAAACGGATGGACAGAACCTTCAAACCAGTGGCGCCACTCTTCTAACCTTCATGGAGAGTAACTCTGTTCCCAACATCATAATTCCTTTCAGCTGAGTTCGGTTTACGTGAGAAGAAGACACAAGGATAATGTTTTCCAGGGTTACCGTGGCGTTGAGAGAGTACCACCCCGATGCCACAGTCTGATGCATCAAATTCCACTATAAATGGTTGGTTAGGATCGGGGTGCTTGAGAATGGGGGTGGTCGTGACACTTCTCTTGAGGGCTTCGAAGGCCATTTGAGCAGAGTCACTCCATGTTACTTTGGATGGTTTGCCTTTGAGCAGTGACGTTAAAGGGGCAGAGATGAGACTGTAGTTGTGGATAAACCTTCTGTAAAAGTTTGCAAAGCCCAGAAAAGGTTGTAACTCCTTAACAGTATTGGGTCTTGGCCATTGTGTAACTGTTTGGATCTTGGAATTATCCATCTCAACACCTTTATGAGTGATGATATACCCCAAGAATGTTGTATGGGTAGTGTGGAACTCTCATTTCTCTGCTTTCACGTAGAGTTGGTGGTTCTGAAGGCATGAGAGGACCATCTTGACATCTTTGATATGTTGTGCTTTATCTTGGGAGTAAATGAGTATGTCATCGATGTAGGCTATGACACACTTGTTGAGGAGGTCTCTGAAGATTTCGTTGATGAATGATTGGAACACAGCTGGTGCATTGGCCGGCCATAAGGCATCACCTGGTACTCATAGTGCCCCCCTAGTGGTGATGAATGTGGTTTTCCACTCGTCTCCTTCTGTAATATGAATGAGATTGTAAGCACTTTTCAAATCAAGCTTAGTGTAGATGCATGCTTCACGTAGTTGTTCTAGCGCAGATGGAACAAGAGGGAGTGGGTACCTGTATTGATTGTTACTGTGTTCAAACATTGGTAATCAGTACATGGACAGAGCCCTCCATCTTTTTTTCTCAGTGAAGAAAAAGCTTGCTGCAGCTGGTGAGGTGGAAAGACAAATGAAACCTGAAGCTAGAGCCTCCTCGATGTATGTTTCCATGGCCATGGTTTCAGGTCCTGATAATGGATAGGCTTTGCTCCTAGGAGGTGCCATGTTGGGCAGTAACTCAATAGCGCAGTCCCATGGATGATGAGGGGGTAGTTGAGTTGCCTTGATTTTACTAAAAACTTCACTGAAAACCCTGAGTATTCCTTGGGGATTTTGATTTGGGGATCTTGAATCTCTGGACTTTCGATGCTAGTGGTTAAACATGGCATGGTTACTGTGACATGAAGACAATTTGAACGGCAGTAATCTGACCATTGTTGTAGCTCACCCTGGTTCCAGGAGATGATGGGATCGTGGACAGCCAGCCATGGATGACCCAGGATGAAATAATCCAATTCGTAGTGTCACTGGAACGGTTTGGTGTGGGATGCCTGTGCCAATGGGTGCATTATCCACAGCAGTGATGTTAATGGCAGGTATGCAAGGTACTATTGGTATATGGAGTTCATGAACAAGATCTTGATGAATCAAATTTACAGCAGCCCTTGAGTCGACTAATGCAGAAACACATTTGTGTTTATCATCAAACGAGAGTTTGATGGGAAGAGAAAAACTGTGGTGTATGGGAGATGAAATATTCTTGGTACTCACTTTTGCTCTTGAGCTGTGATATTTCTTGCCTTTGTTAGGGCATGCAGAATTTTGATGACTCCTTTCACCACAGTAGTAACACAGTCCCTCATTATGACGACAATCGCGTTCTTCAATAGAAACTCTAGCATTGGTGATCTGCATAGGTTCAGGGGCTTCGGGGCATACCTGGACTTGACTATGGACTGATGGTTGTGACTTGGGGCTAATCTTTGAACGTGGTGAATTACGCAGTAAATTATCAATTTTTACAGCCAACGAAATGAATTCTGTGAGAGTTGAATCCTCACCCTTGCATGCGAGTTCGGCCTGCAGATTGCGGTTCATTCCCTCTCTGAAAACAGTCTTGAGAGCGATATCGTTCCATCCACTTTGAGCCGCTAATGTCCTGAAGTGTATAGCGAAGTCAGCTGCAGAACGTGAACCCTGTTGTAAATGAAGCAGCTGAACAGATACATCTTTACCTCCCTCTGGGTATTCAAACACTTCATGGATCTGTGAAGTGAAGTAATCGAATGAAGTTTGGATTTGCCTATCATTCTCCCAAACTGCAGAGGGCCATTCTAAAGCTTTTCCAGTTAGCAATGTCATCATAAATGCGCATTTCTTTAAATCCTGCCTGAATGACATCCTGAATGAAATCCAAAACACAAGGCAGAGATGTAGTCAGTGAAGCAGGCAAAGTAGTTGTGACAAGTAATCAGTCCAATGAGGCAAACAAAGCAAAACAGTAATCCAACAATCAGTAATCCAGTAAGACAGGCACAATTATCATAACAAGAAGGCAATGAAACAGGCAATGGAAAAATGCATGGTAAGGCAGTGAAAAAACTGGCAATACTTTCTATGGAATCTATGGAAAGGCATGGCTATTTATACAGTGCAAACAGGAAGTAAACGTAGAAGAAACCGTTCATGGCTGGTATTCGGGAGAGGGCTCCCTCTGGCGGTCGGCTGAATGGATACCAGCCTCGTTCATTACAATAGCTAGTGCAGGAGCCAGATTTTTGTGTAAGTAATCATTGGCAAAGGAATAACAAACTCAGTTGATGGTGTTCGTGATTGAGATGGCTGACTCACAGCTGTATAGAACTAAATATAATCGGGATATTTGCAGGTTCAGTTTCACATTATAATTTTTTTACGAGCCCTACAGACCCTGAACAGATGAGACACGATTGTTTGACACTTCAAGAATAGTGAATAAAAGCAAACTTTTCAGCATATTTTCTTTGAACGTTCAGTTTTCATAATCGATTGCTTTTGTTGCCTAATGTGCATATGTGCTGACAACATTTCTGTCACAACTGCGGTGATACGTTTTTTACATTGGTAGATTTGACAGCACTTCACACAACTAAGCAATTTATATAAATACATTTGATTGAAAAAGAAGCTATCAAATTCTCACCTAAACAATGTGATCCATGTTTAGCAAAGTAATGTAACTAAACTATCGGCAGAAAAGCTTAAACATGCGCTCTGGTCTGGACAACTGATGACTGCTGAATGCTGTTGCATGTGCCATTGAGCGTTGTTAAACTCACCCCTGATTGCAGAGGCTCGTGCCTAAGAATGCTGAGTGCCCTGGTATATCAGATGGCAAGACAATTTGATCAAAAATCAGTCGGAGGGCTGGACAAAGATGATTGGCGGGCTGGATTTGGCCCGCGGGCCGCCAGTTGACTAGCTCTGTCCTGCACCAACCCCTAAAAAAATTAACCATGGTTTTACTACAGTAACCATAGTATCACCATGGTATGTTTCTAGTAAAATCATAGTAACCACAAAATTAAACATGGTTACTATTAACTACTATTAACAACATGTTACTCTAGTATGCACATGCTTAGTACATCAGAACTATATAGTTTCAACCAAAACACATGGTTACTACAATATTACTAAAGTAAATGGTAAAAAAAAAGGTTAATTTTATCTGGATCAGACCACTCTCTCAACTCCCCGACTTTCACTGTGATGCAATCACTATGAGGAATCTCTTTTATTTATTACTATAAGTGGTATGGGGGTCCTGGGTAGCTCAGCGAGTAAAGACGCTGACTACCACCCCTGGAGTCGCGAGTTCGAATCCAGGGCGTGCTGAGTGACTCCAGCCAGGTCTCCCAAGCAAACAAATTGGCCCGGTTGCTAGAGAGGGTAGATTCACATGGGGTAACCTCCTCGTGGTCGCTATAATGTGGTTCGCTCTCGGTGGGGCGCTTGGTGAGTTGTGCATGGATACCGTAACGCACTCAACAAGCCACGTGATAAGATGCGCGGATTGACGGTCTCAGACGTGGAGGGAACTGAGATTCGTCCTCCGCCACCCGGATTGAGGCGAGTCAATACGCCACCACGAGGACTTAGAGAGCATTGGGAATTGGGCATTCCAAAATTGGGGAGAAAAAGGTGAGAGAAAAAAATTACATTAAGTAGTATTATAGGAAATATTAAGATATTAAGAGTAGAGACATGGGAAAAAGTATGTCAAAGGGTGGGGATTCGAACACGGATCTCCAGCGTGACAACACATACACATACCGTCGTTGCTCCTAGAGCTACTACCGATGCACATAGGGGCGCAGTTTGTCATAAAATCCTGTGTTTCCACCAGACTATTTTGGTCAGGTTTGGCTGGTTAGGCAAAATATGTTAAACCACAGATAATTTAATAATGTTTTGAAACAGATAGTTGTACATTTCATGAACTTCTCTGCTTTCAGTAATGCCAAATTTGAGTTATTTAATTGTAATAACACATACAGTATATGTGGCTATTACGCAACAGATTGACTGTAAACACTTTGCTGAATACAGTCAAAAGAAAGAAACATTTAAAGGAATAGTGACAGTTTTACATGGTCATAAAAGATGACACTGTTACTGCAGGACAGGTTTGTCTGGGCACTTTCATGTTTTATGTACAGTATTGACTACTGGTAAGATTTACTAGCAGTGCAACACAGCAAGTAGTGATGTTTGTTTCGTTCTTGAATCTTTTAAGTGAACGAATTGTTCTCATTCACCTCCATGCACTGACTCATATTTTTCGTTCACTGACTTCTCTCCTTTTCAAAGCTAAGTTCTGCTGCTTTTCATGCTTGTAAAAACTGACTGTAGCACGAGCCAATAGCATTCGACTGCACACTGTGAAGGAGCATATCATCGGTTTGACCCGCTGAACGAATACACCCCGTCACTGAACTAGTCGGTCGTTTGAGTCTGAACGAAATGAGACGTAATTCGTGAACGAACTGAATATACTGGTAAACACGTTTGCGAATGACATGTGAATGAAGATCTGCTGAAGGACTGAACGAGATGGAGGAATGTCGTTCGTTTAGTTCGGCATGTGAGTCATCATGTTCAACAAGGAGAGATGGGGTGAAATGCACCTAAGACAAGTTTATAGGTATACACAAAACACAATACCCAATTTATGAATGTCTACACAGTAAAAATTACATGAATTACGGATGGAAATGTCATGCTTTGATGCTGATTGTAAGATATTTAGGCTTTTCTTAAACTTTTTCTTTGTTTTCGTAATAATTAAGCCCCACTTTTGACAAAATATAGGGAAAATAAGACCTGCCATTTGTGGTGAAAACGGTTATGTGTTTAAATTCTAACACATAAGTATGAAGTGCCTTCATACATTTGTAGACATGTAAATTCCATTTGCCTTCCTTTGTCATACTTTTAAAGACTGACTTTAGCATGAGACAATAGCATTAGAGAGCGGGCTTTGAAGGACCAAATCATTGGTTGGACCCACTGAACGAATACACCCTTTCACTGAACCAGTCGGTCATTTTGTTTGTGACTGCATAAGCAGCAACTTGGAAGTATGGAAGACTTGACTTACAATTGATTCCAATAAAGTCTGATGTTAGCATGTTGCTAAGCTAATGAGTAGTCTGTCAGGCACAAAGCCGGAGACCTTTCTCTTATCAGCACGATGGTTTAATAAGCATAAAATTTAATAGTCCAATTTTAATTAGAAATATTTTTATTAGTAGTTTTTTGGTACTGAATGAATTATATTTATAATCAGCATCTCTTTCGGGAGTGCACCTATGATACCTTAGGCCTAAAACATACTCTGTGCGAGTACTGTACGTGTACACAAACACTTCTTGCTACACAAGCTCAATTTTGTGTGTTGCATTTTGAAATGTGTCAGACTGCAAATAATAACTCAACGCAAGTACATGTTACATTCTCAGAGTTCCCACATGGGGCGCTGTAGCCAACATTATTGTGAACTGTCTGCTTCTACACGGTAAACAATGTTGTCAGGTAACCTAAAAAAAAAATGTGCTTCATGTGGTAACATCTAAATTAACTGGATAAATTAACTGGAAGTCAAAAATGTTTAAATCACCTGACTTCTTTAGGTTACACTAACGAAAGTAATATTTAAAGGTTGCACGTTTTAAAGTGACCATTTTTATACATGTACGTTGAGTTTTGCCTTTCAAGTCATATTGTAATGGTGGAGCAACGGTTGAAAGAGAATCTTGCTGAGCAAAGCCTATTTTGTTTGGTTTGATTCATCAATTATATTATTTTACATGACTAAATCAACCTGACTTAATTACGTTATAGTCATTTTTAATGTTTAGCTCAAATAAAAATAGATCCTTAAGGTAACAATTTCAGGTTACCACTTTTTACAGTGTAATATTTCTTACAGACAGTTTTAACACTCTTTCCTCTCTTCCAGCTGCCCATTCCTGGCATCAAACCTGACTCCTGCCATCCCAGCCATTGGAGGAGTGCTGTTCTTCTTTGTAATGGGAATGCTGCTCAGAGCGAGCTTCAGCGACCCGGGTGTCCTACCCAGGGCCACACCAGAGGAAGCGGCAGACATAGAGAGGCAGATAGGTGGGAGGAAATGCCAATATAATTGCTCTTCCTGTCTGTCTTTCCTTATACTTTTCTGTAATGTTGATCTAAATTTGCAGGCGGTGGCTACAGGTCTGTGGAGTGCTCTACCGAGAATACTCTGAGTAAAAAAGGGACAGAGAACATTTGATGGTATCCTCTCTTCTCGTGTGATATGAGTAATGCATGCTCCCTCTCAGGTCTGCTGTCAGCCCAGGGTAATATAAAATCTGCTGAAATATTCATACTTAGGAAAGATTCGAGGTCTCTTAAAGTATTTGTTCGCATTATGAAACTGAAGTTTAAATTTTAATAAGTCTTAAGGTAGTGGTTGTTCATAAATTGGTTAGGGTGTTAGGAGCCAGCAAAGACCACAAATGGACTTAATCTGTGTATACTGCAGGCTAGGACACAATTCAGAATTTAAGAACTCGCTCCATTTCAATTCAAGATTTGGAATTTGGCCATGCTCCACAAGATGTTGTTTGCTGAAAAAATGTTAACCTAAAAATGTGCTTCATGTGGTAACATCTAAATTAACTGGTTTGATTCAAGTCAAAATATTATTTAACATCACTGAATGATTAGATTACACTAACAAAACTTATTTTTGAGGTTTAGATCAGGTAGAAATAGTTCCCACCGACGGGACCAGAACCGTGAGATAATTGTACGCTTAAATTGTAAAAGTCCTAAGATACATAAGCCAGTCATATGTGGTACCATTTGAAAGCTTAAAATCCGAACTTTTAATAGACTAACATTACTTTTGCATTAATGTTTCATAAAGTAATAAATAAAGCCAAAAACTTCCAAGTCGAAAATGAGCACCACCCTGAGGTGATAATGTAGAAATATTAATGTGAACATAAAAGTTTTTCTACATAGCCAGGGGTTAAATTGGGATTTTTGAAGAGGGAGAACCCTTAAAGGAATAGTTTACCCAAAAATGAAAATTCTCTCATCATTTATGCTCCCTTATGCCATCCCAGATGTGTGTGGCTTTCTTTCTTCAGCAGAACACAAATGAAGATTTTTAGAAGAATTTCTCAGCTCTTTTGGCCCAAACAATGCAAGTGAATGGGTGCCGAAATTTTGAAGCTCCAAAAATCACACAAGTCCGCATAAAAGTAATTCATATAACTCCAGTGGTTAAATCAATGTCTCCAGAAGCGATTTGATAGGTGTGGGTGAGAAACAGGTCAATATTTAAGTCCAGTTTTACTGTAAAACTGGACTTACTGGTCTCCACTTGAACTTTCACATTCTCCTTCTTGTGTTTTTGGACATCTTACATTCTTCATGCATACGCCCACTTCTGAGCAGGAAGAAGAATTTATATACAAAATGTACTTAAAAATGTATCTGTTTCTTACCCACACCTTTCATATTGCTTAAGAAAATAGGGATTTAACCACTGGAGTCATATGGATTACTTTTATACTGCCTTTGTGATTTTTGGCACCCATTCACTTGCATTGTATGGACCTACAGACCTGAAATTTCTTCAAAAAATTTTAATTTGTGTTCTGCAAAATAAAAAGAAAGTTATACACATCTGGGATGGCATGTGGGTGAGTAAATAATGAGAGAACTGGTTGAACTATTCCTTTAAAACTGTCACACAACAGAGAATATTTATTATTTTTGTCTATTCTACTTTTAACTATGGCAAACTCTATTTATTCTGTTATGTTGGAAACAACTGATTAGACATATTTTTCTTTTTTGAAGACCACAGCCACCAGTACAGCGTTTAATTTTTTTCATACAACCCTAGAAAATTACTTGATAATAATAAAAAATATATATAAAATATATATACTTTAAATACTCATTTCTAAATAATCAGAAAACAATTACTGAACTAATTTGTCCCTCGTTTATAAAAAAAAAAGAAAAGAAAAAAAACCCCACCAAGAAACAGTAAGGCACTTACAATGGAAGTGAATGGGGCCAGTCCATAAATATTAAAATACACACCGAGTGTGTTACATGCACTTTAAAAGTTAGATTTTTACAGATGCATACTATGGCCAAGGTCAGCATGCTAGCATTAGCGCTATGAATGCAAGATGAGTACAAATTACACATCTACTGCATAAATTATACTTTCAATTATCATTGAGTGATCACATATGAATTCCATCTATAGAAGAAGGCAGAAAGCTTGATTTTTATAGAATATGTAGCCTGAAGCAAATGACAGATACAGATAAACAACTTTTTAACTATACAGTACAGACAAAAAACACACTTTATAAAAATACCACCAATTGCTATGAAAATTTAGACAAACCATATATTTTCTTAATCGTCAATTTATTCACGGCATCTCTCCTCAGTCTAAACGTTATTATTACACTTTACACAGAGATTATAAGGATGAAAGTGAAGCAAAGCAGAGCTCTTATAGTTAGACAACTGCCCAATACCGGTAGCCTGCTCTCGCGCATCTGGTTTTACAAGTGCACAAGTGAGTTTTGCTACTGGTTTATCGCAAAAGTCAAGGCTGGAAGATTTGAAGTTGCAGTGGCAGATTTGAGAGGTTGTAACTGCCGATTTGTGGCTGTGCTGCGAAAGTGAATTAAAGTACAAAAGTAAATTTGTAATACAAGTTTGTGTCTGTTGTTTTAATTATGTGAATGCCATTTTAAACATTTGTGACTATTTGTCTACAACTTTGAATTAAAAACACAGCTTTTTGAATATTATCTAGTTGTAGATTGCAACATTCAACTTTTTCAGATTTTTATTCACATTGTTACTGTGAGTGTAAATTTCAACTTACGAATAGAAATATTTATTGTACAAGTTCTCAAATTCAAATCTACAAGCTTTGCAGTTTTGCAACAGATTTACCTTTATATAATTTTTGTGTGATAATATCGCTGTTCTACCTGATTTTAGCGTGATAAAATCGATTACATTGCCTACCACCATTACATAGTCATGGCAACAAAGTTATAATAATGGCTATAACTTTACATGGGTATGATTATTCAGTGATTTTATCAAATTAAAATCAATTATTAATTAAATTCAAATAACAATTTTGCATCCTGTTGGATACCTCATTTAAAATTCTTAAAAATTTAGGAATTCAATTTGATGTTAAAAGGCATTCTCAATTTATTCTCAGTTCAGAAACCTGGTGTACTTATTGAGATATATATATATAAGATTAGTGGACCCCAGTTACTGTAAATTGAAATCACAGGGGCTGAGCCAGTGAAGTGCACTTTAGCTCAGGGTTTTCAGCTCTGGATTTGGAGTAATGTGCCCCTGCTGTTCAAATGAATAATATAGTAGCAAGTAAACACTGCTGTGAGCCCCAAGGGTGCTGCATGCTGCTTAGAAGATGCTGAAAAGTGTGTTGAGAGTCAAGTAAGAGGTATTACAGGAAGTTTCTGTTCAATACAGCCTAAGCTCTATTGACACAATTTGTGCCATGCAGTCGATTACCACAGAAAATCATTTTGACACGTTAAAACAGTTTGTAAAAACAAACAAAAATCAGTATAGTAATGCTCTTCAATGGAAGTCAATGGGGCAAGACATTTTCACTGGATAAATTGGAGCCTCATTTAGTTTATAATTTATAGTTTATAAATTGGAGCCTCATTTAGTTGACCTCAAACAAAACTTTTGAATATAATTCATTCCATGAACTCATGTCAATTTCATTCATGTCAGCAAATGCTGCAGTATGCTGTGTTGTTGTGAATTTGACAAATAACATTTTTAACTTTGATATTTATTTAACTTTGGTATTATTTTGAGTATTAGTAAGTTCTATCAGGAAGACTTGCAGACATGAGTGAAAATGTAATGTCTCTCTTTGGCGTAAGCCCCGTCTGGCGGTCCGAAGAAGTTGTACTCGGAACCATCATATCCTGCCGGAGATAGGAGGCAGGGGCGAGGAGCCTACCCCCATGCAGGACGGGACTCAACTGGTGGTGGTGGCGGGGTGGTGAAGGTTGCCGTGTTAGCACACTGAAACAGCAATATGATAGATTGTGAGCAGACTTATAAAACAATGGCTTACATGTGATTGGCTAGGAGTTACCTAGCTAATGGTGCGATGATGTACAGCTGCTAGTCTTCCCGCTAGAACTACGCTGCACTTACATTTCTGATCAAGTGTCATCACATGCAGGCTAACACTTCACAATTAGGTTGTACTTGTTGCATCATGAGCAAACAAAAAAACAATATTTTTGGTAACATTTTACAATAAAGGTTCCTTTTGTTAGCATTGGTTAATGCATTAGGTATCATGAACTAACAATTAACTATATATTTTTACAGCATTTATTAATCTAAGATAATGTTAATTTATAAAATACAATTGTTCATTGTTTGTTCATGTTAGTTCATACTGCATTAACTAATGTTAATGTATACAACTTTTCATTTTAAAAATGGATTAGTGTATGATGAAATTAACATGGCCAACACCAAATGTCAATGCTGTATTGTTTATTGTTAGTTCATGTTTACTAATGTAGTCAACTAATGTTAACAAATGGAACCTTGTTGTAAAGTGTTACCATTTTTTATAGCATTTACAGTGCATCCGGAAAGTATTCACAGCGCTTCACTTTTTCCACATTTTGTTATGTTACAGCCTTATTCCAAAATGGATTAAATTCATTATTTTCCTCAAAATTCTACAAACAATACCCCATAATGACAATGTGAAAGAAGTTTGTTTGAAATCTTTGCAAATGTATTAAAAATAAAAAACGAACCAAATCACATGTACATAAGTATTCACAGCCTTTGCCATGACACTCAAAATTGAGCTCAGGTGCATCCTGTTTCCACTGATCATCCTTGAGATGTTTCTACAACTTGATTGGAGTCCACCTGTGGTAAATTCAGTTGATTGGACATGATTTGGAAAGGCACACACCTGTCTATGTAAGGTCCCACAGTTAACAGTGCATGTCAGAGCACAAACCAAGCCATGAAGTCCAAGGAATTGTCTGTAGACCTCCGAGACAGGCTCAGATCTGGGGAAGGGTACAGAAACATTTCTGCAGCATTGAAGGTCCCAATGAGCACAGTGGCCTCCATCATCCGTAAATGGAAGAAGTTTGGAACCACCAGGACTCTTCCTAGAGCTGGCTGCCCGGCCAAACTGAGCAATCAGGGGAGAAGGGCCTTAGTCAGGGAGGTGACTAAGAACCCGATGGTCACTCTGACAGAGCTCCAGTGTTTCTCTGTGGAGAGAGGAGAACCTTCCAGTAGAACAACCATCTCTGCAGCACTCCACCAGTCAGGCCTGTATGGTAGAGTGGCCAGATGGAAGCTACTCCTCAGTAAAAGGCACATGACAGCCCACCTGGAGTTTGCCAAAAGACACCTGAAGGACTCTCAGACCATGAGAAACAAAGATTGAACTCTTTGGCCTGAATGGCAAGCGTCATGTCTGGAGGAAACCAGGCACCGCTCATCACCTGGCCAATACCCTCCCTCCCTACAGTGTTGCATTGTGGTGGCAGCATCATGCTGTGGGGATGTTTTTCAGCGGCAGGAACTGGGAGACTAGTCAGGATCGAGGGAAAGATGAATGCAGCAATGTACAGAGACATCCTTGATGAAAACCTGCTCCAGAGCGCTCTGGACCTCAGACTGGGGCGAAGGTTCATCTTCCAACAGGACAACGACCCTAAGCACACAGCCAAGATAACAAAGGAGTGGTTACGGGACAACTCTGTGAATGTCCTTGAGTGGCCCAGCCAGAGCCCAGACTTGAACCCGATTGAACATCTCTGGAGAGATCTGAAAATGGCTGTGCACTGACGCTCCCCATCCAACCTGATGGAGCTTGAGAGGTCCTGCAAAGAAGAATGGGAGAAACTGCCCAAAAATAGGTGTGCCAAGCTTGTAGCATCATACTCAAAAAGACTTGAGGCTGTAATTGGTACCAAAGGTGCTTCAACAAAGTATTGAGCAAAGGCTGTGAATACTTATGTACATGTGATTTATTTCGTTTTTTATTTTTAATAAATTTGCAAAGATTTCAAACAAACTTCTTTCACGTTGTCATTATGGGGTATTGTTTGTAGAATTTTGAGGAAAGTAATGAATTTAATCCATTTTGGAATAAGGCTGTAACATAACAAAATGTGGAAAAAGTGAAGCACTGTGAATACTTTCCAGATGCACTGTATTAATCTTGGTTAATGGTAATTTATAAATCTACATTTGTTCATTTTAGTTCATAATGTATTCATTTTTTCATGTACCATACATTAACATAATTTTTAATGTTAAAAATGTACTGGTATATGTTGGTATTAACATTAACTAAGATAAATATGTGCTGTAAGTGTTGTTCACTGTTAGTTTATAATAATTAATATAACTGCAGTTAGTCATCATCACTCAGCGACACGTTGCAGTGGGAGTCGGACATCAGGCAGGACGTGAGCTGTATCTGGCAAGCTCTGGTAAACTCGGGATAAATATCCCGAGGTTGAGACAGGGAAACAAATAGAATAATACTAGCATTGATGCCATTCACTTTAAAGCAGGGTTATAGAATAAGAGATCATGTGGATCCAATGGCAGACCTAAAAGCAGCATAACTCTGAGTTGGATAAATTAGGGGAATTCCTGGTTGAACAGATGAGTCTTTAGTCTAGATTTAAACTGAGAGAGTGTGTCTGAGTCCCGAACACTGCTAGGAAGACTATTTAATAGTTTATGAGCTAAATAGGAAAATTATCTTTCTCCTTTTGTGGATTTTGATATTCTCTGTATTATTAACATGCCGGATCTTGGTTAACGTGATGGATTATAGCTTGATAAAAGGTCACTTAAGTACTTTGGAGCTAAACCATTCAAAGTTTTGTTAGTATTTAACAGAATTTTAAGATTAATACAAAATTTAACAGGTACCCAATGTAACGATTGTAAAATGGGGCTAATCATGATCCTATTTCTTGGTTCTAGTCGCTACTCTAGCTGCTGCATTTTGAACCAATTGAAGTGTATTTATTGAACTTGCAGGACATCTTCCAATAATGCATTACAATAATCTAGTCTTGAGGTCATGAACGCATGAGTTACTTTTTCGGCATCAGCAACAGAGAGCATGTGTCATAACTTAGCAATATTTCTGAGATGGAAGAATGCTGTTGTACTAACATTGGAAATGTGTTTTTCAAAGGGTAGATTGCTATCAAATGTAACACCTAAATATTTTGCTGTAGAAGATGACGTAACAGTACATCCATCGAGTCAAATTATATTTTAGCGGCTTATTTTTAGAGGTGTTTGTTTCAATAATTAGTACCTTTTGTTTTGTCGCAATTTAGTAGAAGGAAATTTCTAGCCATCCAATATTTTATATAATTTATACACATTGCTAATTTGAAAAATGTTGAGATTTCCTTTGGTTTAGCAGAAATTAGGGCTGAAACGATTAGTCGACGTTATCAACAACGTCAACAATAAAAAATTAACGACAAAAATTTTCGTTGTCGTATAGTCGTTTGATCTCATTTAATGTAACATGAGATCACATTAAACTCTAATGATGACGCACCAGAGCATCATTGCAGTTTGCGCCTGACTGAGGAGAGGAAGAATTACACAGCTCAGTCCAGATAATCTCTAAACTTTCCAAACAGCTTCAGGTGATGTAGATCACAAAGTATGAGGGAATTGAGGGAAAAAATACCAAATAAGTAAATATAGAAGCACTCTCATTGTGGAATAAGCCGGAGCTCTTTAAAGGAAACACCCCGGCGTTTCATCTTAAATGCAGTTATATTTAATGCGTTATAGCTTAATTAAAGTTCAAATAATATGGAAGCAGATCGTGTAAATAACTACAAACTCCGAAACTGGCATTACTGTGTTTGGTCAGCACATCTTCTATGAGTTGTGCGAATGTCCCGATCTAAGGAGCAGAGATTGAAACTGCTCCCTTCTGAGGAACACTCTGTCACGGAGACGCTTATCCCTTGAGCGCACACGCTTAATGCAGCTAGATTATAACGTGATGGCTCGCGACTTATTGAATCATAATATATGTGTCACTATATATGCATTTCTTATCGTGATGAAAACTGGCAATATGCTGCTTTATTAATAAGAGAGAATTTGTTGTTTTGTGAGTTAAAGATGGATTGAAGTGAACAGAAAGGTGAGAGAGGGTAGTCTTCGCCCCATTATACACTGCAACAAAATACTTTGTTTTGTTTTGGCTTGTTTTCCAATATAAATATCTAAAACTCCTTTAAAACAACATAAATTTTCTTTAGCAGCTATACTGCAGAAGAAATTTTTTTTATCTGAGAATGTTTTTGTTTGTTTTTTTTGGGGTTTTTCCCCTTTTTCTCCCAATTTGGAATGCCCAATTCCCAATGCGCTGTAAGTCCTCGTGGTCGCATAGTGATTCACCTCAGTCCGGGTGGCGGAGGACGAATCCCAGTTGCCTCCGCGTCTGAGACAGTCAACCCGCGCATCTTATCACGTGGCTTGTTGAGCGCGAGACATAGCGCGTGTGGAGGCTTCACGCCATCCACCGCGGCAACCACGCTCAATTCACCATGCGCCCCACCGAGAACAAACCACATTATAGCGACCACGAGGAGGTTACCCCATGTGACTCTACCCTCCCTAGCAACCGGGCCAATTTGGTTGCTTAGGAGACCTGGCTGGAGTCACTCAGCACGCCCTGGGATTTGAACTAGCGAACAAGCGAACTCCAGGGGTGGTAGCCAGCGTATTTTATCTGAGAATGTTGAATATAATATTAAAAATACACAAATTTTAAAACATCTAAAAATCCTCTAAAAAAAGATGCATTCACCTGAGAAGTAGGATATAAGATATCTAGACTTGCTTTTAGAGAATAGATCTTGAGTATAAGTATATTTTGTCTTTACTGCACTCACAGAAGAATAACCAAGTGAAAAAATACACTTATATACAAAATACACTTATATTTAAGATACATTCTCTTAAAGCAAGTCTAAATAGCTTATATGTTGCTTCTCAAGTAAATGTATCTTTTAAGGATTTTTAGACAATTTTAAATGAAAAACAAGACAAAAACACTTGATAGCAATAGTATTTTTTGCAGTGAATTTCTTTATTGAATGAAACTTAAAAGTATTTTTCCCCTTTAATTCAGTGAATGTCATTCAGAGGTATTTTTAAAAGATGATTTTGTCCTCTTTATTGTTAGTAAGCACGTATAATACAACCTTTTAAGTAGGGCACAAGCTGAATAATCGGTTAAGAGCTAATGATTAATCGTTGCAATAATCGCCCAAATAGTCTAATAATCGTTCTAATAATCATTAGATTAATAGATTATCAAAATAATCGTTAGTTGCAGCCCTAGAAGAAATATAATGTTGGGTATCTTTGGCATAGCAGTGAAAACTAATTCCTTGGTTCCTGATTATATCTCCCAGGGGAAGTATATATAAGGAGAAAAGCAGAGGCCCTAAAACTGACCCCTGTGACACTCCACCGTGAACTTTAATTTGATCTGACAGTTCCTCTTTTACACATACATTGTGGAAGTGGTCAGCTAAGTAGGACCTAAACCAAGCTAATGCCTGTCCACAACTGCCAACATAACTCTCAAGCCTATCCAAGAGAATGTCGTGATCTATGGTGACGAAGGCAGCACTAAGATGTAATAGCACTAGAAGAAAAATGCAACTGCGATCAGATGATAAGAGTAATTTGTACTTTTGATGTTTTGATAAGTTTTGTTAGAGGATTGAAGTTGCACGTACAGAATAATTTTAGACACTCCCTGCGTCCGAAACCACATACTGTCACAGTATGTACTGTATTTGATGAGAAACACACTTCTCGGCCGGTAAAACAGTATGCTCTTTAAGTATGCGAGAGGCAGTATGAATAGAATTCGGACATACTAACATCCGGGAACGTACGCATGGTCCCGTGACCAGAATATATGACGTGACAACAACAGCCGTGAAAATAATCCACTCAAGTTCGGTTAAACAAGCGCCATTAAGCACAATGAGCAACGTTCTTTGTGTATAAAGCACTTACTGTTGAAAACAGCCTTCTGTCCCGCGGTTCTCCACCATTTGTTTTAAATCCAGTGTTTGAACGTGATGTCTCATCAGCTCCCAATTAATTGTGGGATAGGAAAGTGTTCAACCGATCCACACTTCGGATTCCTGCCGGAAATAGTAGGTCATCCGGTCATTTCTCGCTTACTGTCTTATGAATACTATGGATTCGGACATACTACTCCACTGGCATACTGTTTTTGGTATACTATATTGTAGGGAGGTATAGATATTCGGACGCAGTGACTGTCTTCTGAGGTGCTGTGGCAGACGGATGCATAATTCCGATTTTGTTTCTGATTATTTCGATTTTATCAGTAAAGAAATGTATAAAGTCATAACTACTGTGCTGCAATGTAATATCTGGTTCAGTTTTATTCCTCAACAATTTAGCAACAGTACTGAATAAACACCTAGGATTGTTGTGGTTATTTTCTATGAGTGTGCTCAAATAAGCAGACTTGGTAGGTTTTAGAGCCTGTCTGTAGCTTGAGACACTCCTTCCATGCACTGTGAAATACCTCTAATTTTGTACTCTTCCACTTGCCCTCTATTTTCCGAGCTGCTCTCTTAAAGAGCCCATATTATGCTCATTTACAGGTTCATAATTTTATTTTGGGGGTCTACTAGAATAGGTTTACATGCTTTAATGTTCCAAAAACACATTATGTTGTGACTAAACAAAATCCAAAATAAATCAAAACTGTGTTATATTTTAGCATCTTCAAGGTAGTCACCCTTTGCCTAGAATTTGCAGACATGTACTCTTGACATTTTCTCAACCAAATTCTTGAGGTATCACCCTGGGATGCTTTTTAAACAGTATTGAAGGAGTTCCCATCTATGTTGGGCACTTATTGGCTGCTTTTCTTTATTATTTGGTCCAAGTCATCAAATTCAAAAACTTTTTTTTATTTATTTAATTTTAGTGGCACAATAATATTTTTGTCTACAAAACAAATTCAAACATTTAAGCATACGCCTTCGGATCAAAAGATTTTTAAGATCATGAGAAACATTTCAGTCAAGTGTTTCAAAACTTTTGACTGGTAGTGTATTTTTTTATGTTGTTTGCTCATCTGCAATATGTCAAAAAGACGTTTCCTCTCGGATGTCAAAAAGATATTCAGTAGATGTCTTTGAGACATTTATGATTAAGAATGTTTGTAAATCTGATCTTTTTAAGACTTTTAGAAGATGTAATTTAGAATGTGATGCTTTCCAGATGAAAAGATCTAAAACTGATATCTCGGAGACACGTGTGCTATCTGGGTTCGTTTCATTGCAGATGTAAGTTGTAATAATATATTTATTATGTTGATGGCTTGTTTATCGGATGCGTTTGAAAATAGGTGATTATAAAAGCGCTTCACTGGGGATCGACGCTTTCATCTCTCGGCACACAGTAGAAAGGTGAACTTAAAGGTAATTTTTTGGAGTAAGTCGTCTTGGAATTACACTGAGACACAGTGGTGTGGATGCAGCATCATTCAAAGCAATCGTTTTTTGTTACCGGTGCAATTGTAGAAAATCTCTGAAAGTGTCCAGTAACAGGGCAGTTACTGAGATTAAGCGAGTCGTTTTCAGATGGTCATGTGATTCTAACATGGCAGTCGAATAAAAGAGCTTTTATAAGGTTACTGATATGACTGCAGTCTTCATCTACTGTATGCTCAGATTTTTTTAAACATACTTTATGTTTTCAAATTACAACAAATTTCTTTAGGAGTGAAACTTTTAAATGAGAAAAAAAATTACTGAGTACACCTTTAAAACAAAACAACAACAACAACAGCAACAACATCCTCACAATCCTAAAACTGGATTATTTGAATAAACAAGGTTTTATTCAACAAGTTTTTCATTCTTCTAAAACATTGTCAGTGCATTGGTGAAATCTTACTGTGTTGTTTATTTCTAGTCATATTTTCCTCAACAATGTTTGAAGTAAAATTGTTAAAATTATCCTCATAATCCTGTCTTTGTAAACGGAATCAAATAACAACTCAAACATTTTTGTTTGTAATTTCATTGATGAGATTAGCAACACGTTCTGGACATTTATTCAGTGCAGCTGGAAACATATAACTCGCAAAGAATTAAAAGCACCTATAATTGAAAAACTTCCAGCAAGGATAGGACTGAACTATTTAATTATTTTCAGCTGTTTAGTGATATTTAGTTGTTTTGAATATTGGATTTTAACAATATTAACAGAATCTGACATTTAGAATATTTTTAGTCCTTGACGTGAACATGTTACTGATGTATGAGATGGGCTACAGTCATCTCTAACAGACAGAAATGTAAAAAAAGAACAATGCAAAAAGGTTTGTTAAAGTATTTTGTGATATTTCACAAGAGTTTAATTTTTATTTCTTGTTCAATGACACACTTTTTAAAGTTTGATGCACAATAAATGCGTAATTTGCGCGCACTCCCTCCCCCGCCCTTCAACCATCATATAACACCATTTCCTCCGGATGGCCCATGTGGTCTATATAATGTAGCAAGAGCAAAAGATGACAGCGAGAGATATCTAAATTTGTTTTATTATTATTATTATTTATACAATGATTATTTTTATTATGTTACGATATCACATTAAGCATTATCACTTCAAAATAAATAAACTTGTATCCAGTCCTCTGAGTAACACCAAAAACATCACTGTAAATTGTAGCAACTCCTCCTCCTCGACCCTTCAGGCAAGGCTCATGTTTATAACAAAAACCTGGGGGAGTAGACTCATTTAAACCAATATATTAATCTGGTTTAAGCCAGTTTTCAGTTAAACAGAGGGAATCCAAACTGTGATCTGTAATAATTTCATTTACAGTTAGTGCTTTGGATGAACGTGATCTAATGTTTGGTAGCCCTACCTTTATATGATGGTTGTTTTTATTTATTTATTTATTTTTGTTATTTTCAAGTTTGACATTAATACAAAAAAATTCTAAATGACTTAATGTGATTTTTGTGTTTGGCAGTTTGCAGAACAGACACAGTCTCTATATGATATTTAGGTGATACAGTCTCTATGTGTTGTAGTTTATATGACCTGTGTGACATCTCAAGGCAGCTTGCACATGGATGGTCTGTCTGCTTCCTGACCCCAGTTAGTCAAACACTATCACTATTAATACTTTGAGCTAAGTTGATAGAGAGAAGAGTGGCACCTTATCTGGAGGGATGGAGTCTGTCTCTCTTTTGCAGGTCAGGTCTACCACAAAAATTCCTCTAATTGTCTATAAATCCTATGCTATTCTCTGGACACCACTCAGACATCCAGCCATTCATTGACAATAATCTACTATAAACCTCATTGCCACGACGAGCAGGGAGGGGGCCAGAGCATATTACAGTGTAATTTTTGCAAGTTCATCTCTTTAACATTATTTATAATGATCTCCTACTGGCGAAGCCAGACACCGTTAGTGCCGACATGAAAAACAATTTTAGAAAATCTATGTTTAGCATTAGCTAGCACTTTTAAATTTGATCTGATGTCAGATGCTCTGGCTCCCGGAAGGCATTTTACAATGGTGGCTGGTGTCTCTATTTCCATGTTCTTTACAATAGAATCACTTACAACCTGGGCGCTTTTAACAGGCTTCTGGTTGCATCACTGAGTAGGGAGAACTTATTGGAAACTCTAACAGGAACGTGAGAGTGGTGCCACCAAGACGTCACTCAACTGCCCTGCTGTGGGGGCTCTACAACCGGAACCTAAGTGTGTGTTGCTCGCTGTACTGCCCTCATCCAAAACTATACCTACCGACTTCTCTTTCTCATGTGTCTCTAACACATTAATATTCTCCTTCAGCCTAACTAATTCCTTTCATTTAAGTTTATTTCAATTGAAAATAAATTAAAACTGTTCTTGTCAAGCAATTTCATGGGGTCTTTCAGTTGATTTTGAACCTGGAACATTCATTTAAAAGCCTTATTCTGACATACATCAGAGGTGAATTACTGATGAATTGGTCTCTGGTCTGTTCTAATATGTTTCTCAGATGCAGCTAATGGTCCAAGTGGTCCTGGCTATAGACCGCCACCCAGAACCAGAGAGGTGGTCATTAACGGTCAGACGGTCAAGCTGAAATACTGCTTCACATGCAAGATTTTTAGACCACCACGGGCATCACACTGCAGCCTGTGTGACAATTGCGTGGGTAAGCGTATGTGTGTGTGTGTTTATTTATTTTAGTCAGCATCATGGAAAGTTGTTCTAATGTCTCGTTTTGCTGGATTTGGATTTCTCCACAGAGAGATTCGATCATCACTGCCCGTGGGTGGGGAACTGCGTAGGGAGGAGGAACTATCGCTTCTTCTACCTGTTCATCCTCTCACTCTCCTTCCTCACTCTCTTTATCTTCGCCTTTGTCATCACACACGTAATACTGAGTAAGAGTGCTGACTGCCTAGTTCCTTATATAACATCACCCTTCAGACTCAAAACACATGTCAAATTTTATGCTTTTAAGCCCCCTTTTCAGCAAAAATACTTTGTCACTGAATCCCCGTTTACAATAGCAGCGATTTTATCGCTTGAGGTTGTAAGTTGCTGTACTGTTGGTCATTATTGATGGTCGACCAGCTTCATTTGCTGGTTTACTAAGCTGGTCATTTTTTTAAGTTGGAAGAAAACAGTATTTTACAATCAAAAAAATTGTATTTACCATAAAAAAGCTTGGATTTACCAAAGTTCTCCTTTAAGACGTAATACTGGTGCTTCATCTCTGTAATATATGTTACGGGGTCCCACCATTGATCAGCTTCTCCTCTCTGCTCTAGACTGGCAGGAGAAAGCCGTGAGTGTGCTGACAAAGCAGTTTTCTCCCTGGGGGGGATGTGATGGAGTGGCCATAAGTCTGAGCTCCTCATTGTTTACCGCTCCGGACCGATCAATCTGAGGTTGCAGTAGTGACAAATGGCTCCTGTAAGAAGTTTATTGGACAGGGCACAGTCAGCATAGATTTATTTACCCACGAATCTCTCCTCAAATGCCCTCTGGAAACCATTAGGTGTAAAACACAGCAGCTGACTCTGAAGCAGTGCATAGAGGTGATAGCATATACAGTGTGTCCAGACAGTGTGTCTCTGCCTCCTCAGGGTGGAAGTTTTACATCAGTGGTTCTCAGCTGGTTTTGCTCAGATTTTACCTTGTTTCAAGTGGGGACCCAACACAGTGCCAAAATTGTTTGTCATTCAAAAGTATTATTTGGTTATTGGTTTCTAAATATATTTTTATTGTCCTTTTTTGTAAGTAAACCTGTTTTTAATTTAGTCTCAATTATATATTATTTGGCTAGCTTCTGCCAAGTGACCGATGAATTTGTGCCAAAATTCTGTAGTTTGATTGGATGCAGTGCTTTTCACATCATAATTATGACGTGATGTGAGTTTAAGTGATTTAAAATTCATATTCCATTCTCTCTTTTTCACTTCCTGGCAAACACAGGAAGGACTTGAGCACCAATGCAACAAAATTTTAGCACAATAGGTGTGTATTTGGTGCTTTATGTATGCATTTCAGCATTCGTGTGCAGCCACAAGAGATTGTAATTTTGTTAAAGCCTGTCGGTTCATAAGCTGGCTAATTAATGAGTTGCCAGCTTGTGACGTTGAAAGGGGCGTGTTGACATGAAAGATGATGGAAGCAATGATTGTTTTAGAATTATATTAGCAAATTAATAGCAAAATAATTTAAATGTCAGTGCTTTGTTTAAATTAATTCATTTGTTCAATTATGACAGATCTTATAGTCAACTAATGTAAGGCTAATGACACCCTTCACAGTTTGTTTTATTCAAATTAATAATTTGCTCAATACCATGTATTAACAAATCAAATAGTTTGTGAAAGTCATGTTTTCATTGTTTCACATTTCCACTTAAAGCTAATTTACAAGTAGGCCTACAACAGAAAAAAAGAGTGTTTGCCGTTATTCATTGTGTATTTGTTTTAGTTTGGCTTCTTACATATTTTGTGTTCAACTTGAATGCGTGGCATGTCCTAATAATTATTGGGCAACTCAAAAATAGGAGCTTCCCATGTGCACCTTCAAGCAGCATAAAACCAGATGTAAAAAGGACCTCTGATATTACACTATTTAGCAGCAGTAGATAATGTGGCATATTACACTGATTAGCAATAGTTGCTAATGTAGCATATTATGTTATTTAGCAATAGCTACTAATGCACCACATCATGCTGATAGCAATGCTCGCTAATGCGGCATATTACACCATTTAGCAGTATGCTAATGTGGCATATTATGCTGATTAGCAATTGTTGCTAATGCATCTTCTAGGTATTCATAATCTATGTGTAACTATACAGTTTTGAACATCTGTAGACATCTATAAGACAGCAGTTGCTTAATTTCTTATTCCAGAGACTCCTGCCTCAATATGGTGCCTGCCTTTACATTTGAGAGTTTTCATGTTATGTAACCTGTACTTTTTCTGCAGGATCCAACAGGACTGGATTTCTTAGTGCTCTCAAAGACAGCCCTGCCAGATATCCTTTCACTGAAGTGTGTCTGTGTGTGTATGTGGGTGGAAAGTGCATTATGTATCCATTTCTGGTTTTCGCACTTCTAGAACACAACTGGAGAAACGGTGAACGCCCACCCATCCTGTGTCTCTGTACCTTTCTCTTTAAGTGAAAAGAAATATGTTATTAAATACGGTCTGTGGGAAGTCTTGACAGATCTGAGACTGGCTTGAGATGGAAAAGAGTGAGACATTTGAAGAGATCTTCAATCAGTTTTTGCAAATCTGTAAACAAGTGATTTGTATTCGTCTTGCTGTCGTATTTATTAGAAGAAACCGGCTTGCTGCTCACAACTGATTATTTGCTTTCAAGCACCATTTATTGCTTCATGATAGACTCTGTTGCATAAACACGGCAACACATGCATTTTACAGGTTTCTTGTCTGTGAATCTGTGTGTTCTGTATGTAACTTCATTGTCAGGTTTGGGTTGAGAAAACGGCAGGACTCAAATGCAGAGTAGTATAATGGGCTTTTATTTAAAAAAAGCAACACAATGACAGGCTGGGCTGGAAGGGAAACCAACAGAAATCTGACTGGAAAGGAACACAACCGATAGAGACCTAACAGGGGACATAAAAACAAGCAACACCCCACAACGAACTGGCACAGGACAGAACACAAGACAAGCTTAAATAGAGGAAGGAAATAAAGAGATAACGAGGATGGCAGGTGAAACATATAAACTAATAATCAGATAGATAAAAAGTCAAACAAGAGGGCGGGGTTATCACTGAAGACAAGACAGACACAAATGCAAAAGGAAATGATAAAATACAAACAGAAAAGTCCAGGGTGGCACCGAAGGAACAGACCAGGGTGGAGCCGGTGGAACAGACCAAGGGGGAGGGAGGGGGCTTAAGGTAGGGGGTGGAATCCGGCAGCCAGGGAGGAAGCTTGGAGAAGGGGGCGGGGTTAGGTGGCCTGAGAGGAGGGTCCAGGAAGGGGGCAGGGTCCATTGGCCTGGGAGGCAGCTCAAGGTAGGGGCGGGATCAGGCGGCCTGACAGGAGGGTCCAGGAAGGGGGCTGGGTCCAGTGGCCTGGGAGGCAGCTCAAGGTAGGGGACAGAGTCAAGCAGTCTGAGAAGAGGTTCCAGGAAGGGGGCGGGGTCTGGCTGCCTGGAAGGGGGATCCAGGTAGGGAATGGGGTCTGGCGGCCTGAGAGGAGGGTCCAGGTAGAGGGTGGGGTCTGGCAGCCTGAGAGAAGACTTCAGGTAGGGGGTGAGGTAAGGCGACCTGGAAGGAGGCTTGAGGACAGGGATGAGGTCAGGCAGGGTGATGGCCGCTGGGCAGAGGTCAGGCAGGGTGGTGGGCAGGCCCTTCGACGGCCACAGGAAACTGGGCAGGCCCTTTGACTGCCACGGGGAACTGGGCAGGCCCGGCTCCTCCACCTCCTGGCGGTCAGCAACCGGCTCGGGCTGGGAGGGTGCAGCTGAGCCTTTTTTCCTTCTCATCTGCCGCTTAGGAGTCATCGTAGGTCTGGGGACTCCATCGTCAGAGGGGGCAACGATGGAACTGTCGCTCCTTGGGGGCTGTCCGTAATCGGAAGTGACCCAATGAAACCGAGGGGACAGGTAACTAACAAACCCCTCGAAAGACAAAACCCCCAGACTTCCCATCTCACAAGCACCCAGGGGACTCTCAAGGCAGGTGTTAAAAAGGTCCTTGAGAGCAGCGTCGTTGTAGTTCAGCCCGTTAGCTGTTGTGAGGAACTCACTGGCAAAAACCCTCACATCCGCCTCACCCTGACGGAGGGAATGAAGCCAGGCGAGCTGAGCTGAATGCTCTCTAATGGACCCCTGGGGGTTGGGAGATGGAAAAAGGAAGATGCCCATCGCTTCTGCGGAGTCCAAAAATGGTCAGTTCATTCTGTCAGGTTTGGGTTGAGGAAATGGCAGGTCTCAAATGCAGAGTAGCATAATGGGTTTTTGTTTATAAAAAAATATATTAAAAAAACAACCCCGAAGGGGGAAAAACAAACACAGTCCAGGGGTGACAACACAATGACGAGCTGGGATGGAACGGGGAATCAACAGAAATCTGACTGGACAAGAACACGACCGACAGAGACCTAACAGGGGACATAAAAACAAGCAACATCCCACAAGAGGAGCTTAAATAGAGGAAGGAAATAAGGAGATAACTAGGATGGCAGGTGGAACAAACTAATAATCAGACAGATAAAAAGGTAAATGAAAGGGTGGGGTTATCACTGAATACAAGCCAGTCATGAATGCACAAGGAAATGAGAAAATACAAAACCAAGTGCATTTCACATAACACGGACAAAACAAGTGTCTGGACTCAGCCACAGAGTAAATAAACCAAACCAACCAAAGTGGCTGAATCCAGACACATGACATAAAACAGACATGGAACACTTTCATGTCAGGGCTCTGCCACAAAGGGGAAAAAC
Source organism: Myxocyprinus asiaticus (assembly GCF_019703515.2). Lineage (NCBI taxonomy): Eukaryota > Metazoa > Chordata > Actinopteri > Cypriniformes > Catostomidae > Myxocyprinus > Myxocyprinus asiaticus. Next base: position 40,429,285 of record NC_059368.1, on the reverse strand, counting down.
CCAAAACTAAGGGTAGAACCCTGGTACACATGTGTAGGTCTAGAAACATTACCAGTCAAAGGTTTGGACACACTTGACTAGATTTATGTTTCTTGTGATCTTAAAACATTTTTATCTAAAGGCTTATGCTTAAATGCTTTAAAGTAGTTTCGTAGACACATTTTGCGTTCTTTTAATGAGTGAGTTAGACTGAATAAAAAGCACAGAACAGGCGTTCAAAATGCATGTGAAATCCTTCAATACTTTTAAAAAGCATCTCTGGATGAAATTCATGAAGCTGGTTTAGACAATGACCAGAGTGTGCAGAGCTAGAATCTAGACAAAGTGTGGCTACTTTACAGAAAATAAAATAAAATAAAAAAATTGGTCACCATTTAATTCCCATACAACAATTTGTGTCATTTTATAGTTTTGATGACTTCACTATTATTATAAAATGTGGAAAACAGTAAGGAGAATGAGTAGGTGTGTCCAAACTTTTGACTCTAGTATTAGTGAACGTGAGATCATTTACTGAATCAAGTGTATCAAGTGTGCGTTAATACAAATCTAGACTTGTCTTTTCCTTGACGGTTACACTGTTCTGGAAGTGGTAGTGTGCTTTTTTTCGGTCTGGTCCATCGTTGGTCTGTCAGGGTTCCATACCTACCTGATCAGCTCCAATCAGACCACCAACGAAGATGTGAGTCTCTCTCTCTTGCTCTCTTTCTATGTTTTATTTAATAATCCATAGTCTCATAGTCCATGTTTTGTAAAAGCATAACTTTTGTTAGTGTTAAGTTTTTTTCTTCTTCCAATACACAGAAATTCATGTTACATCGATTGTAATGATCCTTTCAGTATTGTCTGACAGCATCCGTCATACAGCGTCCAAAATTAACACTTGCCAAGCACCAAATTCAAGTCAAATTTATTTTAGGAAAGGTCAATATAACTTACACATACTAAACTAATTTCAAACTTTAAATTTGAAGGTAACTATATTAGAAACTGCAACATAATACATGGGGAGCATCGTTTTTCCCTTACCGGAAATGTCACCATGTCTTCTTAAGTCTCACAAGTCGTTAGAATAAGTCTGTAGTGTAATGTGTACTGTAAATATGTGAAATCAAACCCTCATTTTATCTTTAAAAAAGCTTTTGTTGTAATTAACTTCCATCCAGAATGTGTATAAAAGGAAAACAGTCCTTTACAGAAAACACTCCTTTGTCTTTTTATTTTTTTAATTTATATAGTTTATCTGTACATTTTAATATCTACAACAAAAATGCAGGATAGTGTATCTAATACAGTGATGTTGTTGATAATACCAGCTGCCCCTTGCTGATGTTCAAGTAAGTAACATGAGTGAATCAAATCAAGTACATACAAACTGTCTATTAAATAAAACATTTGGCTCAACTTGCGTGTCCTTTAACAGCTTTTACCTCAGTGGAAAATTTACTGTAGGATATGTAGGATATGTAAATGTTTTGTGCTTCAGAACTCCATGTTGTGACACATACATTGACCAAAAGACCAAAAGTCTGAGACCATTAAAGGGATAGTTCACCCCAAAATGAAAATTCTTTCATTATTTACTCACCCTCATGATATCCCAGGTGTGTATGACTTTCTTTCTTCACCAGAACACATTTGAAGAAAAATAGAAAAATATCTTAGCTCAGTAGGTCCTTAAAATGCAAGTGGATGGTTATCCGATTTTTGAAGCTCCAGAATTCACAGACAGTCAGCATAAACTTCATCGATACAACTCCAGCTGTTAAATTAATGTCTTCTAAAGCGATATGATCGCTTTTGGTGTGAAAAAGATCAGTATTTAAGTACTTGTTAACTCTAAATCATTGCTTCTGGTAAGCGTCATGAGAGGGTGGATCACGTGGTCGTTGCCATGATACAGAGGTAATCTCACATTCTCCTCTCGGTTGAGACATCCAAGATGAGCAAACAAACGCACCATTGTGAGTAAAGAAACGGATGAATACAGATCTAACCCCCCCCCCCCCCCAAGCCACTGTAAAGCGTTCCTCACTTGTAAACAGCGCTGCTCTTCCAGCTGTGACTCAAGTGCGTCAGTTCTCATTTGTTTCAAATGCCAATGCGATTACGGCACACGCGCGTACCACTTCTGACCAGAAGCATGATTTAGAGTTAAAGTACTTCAATATTTATCTTTTTCACACCAAAAGCGATCGCATTGCTTTAGATTATTGCTGTGAGTTTTGTAGCTTCAAAAGAGAAATCTCCATTCACTTGTATTTACATTTATTCATTTGGCGGATGCTTTTATCCAAAGCGACTTACAAAAGAGGAATACATTGTAAGTGAACCATCTTAAGGAAACAGTGGTACGAAAAGTGCTGCATTACAAAGTTTCACTAGCATCAGAATAGTAGTATTCAAGACAGATTAAAGTGCAACTGGTTAAGTGTTCATGGACAAGATGTTTTTTTTGGGAAGGTCATTCCACCAACGTGGTACGATGAAACAAAGTCCGGGAAAGTGTTTTTGGTATTAGTTCAACAAGGTGCCGTTCCTTAGCCGACCGCAGACTTCTGGTGGGAACGTAGCATACGAAATTATGTTAGGTATGCTGGAGCAGACCCAGTGACTGTTCTGTATGCCAGCATCAGAGCCTTAAATTTGATACGTGCATCAACCGGCAGCCAGTGAAGAGAGACAAGGAGTGGTGTAACATGCGCTCTCTTTGGTTCATTAAAGACCAGACATGTTGCTGCATTCTGGATCATTTGCAGGGGAGGCCTGCAATGCGAGCGTTACAGTAGTCCAGTCTAGTTATGACAAGTGACTGAACAAGAAGTTGTGTGGCATGTTCAGAGAGGAAGGGTCTTATCTTCCTGATGTTGTAGTGTAAATCTACGTGATCATGCTGTCTTTGAGATGTGGTCTGTGAAGTTTAGTTGGTTATTGATGGTTACCCCTAGATCTTTGACCGTTTTGGAAGGCGTTACTGTAGTTGAACCCAGCTGCACGTTGATGTTGTGTTCCAACAGCAGGGTTGCCTGGAAAGACAAGGAGCTCAGTATTGTCTGGGTTAAGTTGCAGGTGGTGTTCCTTCATCTTCATTTTAAGGACCTACTGAGCTGAGATATTTTCTATTTTTCTTCAAATGTGTTCTGGTTGAGAAAGAAAGTCATGCACACATGGGATATCATGAGGGTGAGTAAATAATGAGAGAATTTTCATTTTTGGGTGAACTATCCATTTAATAAAAAATAAAATGCTTCTGTTTTGCCTTTCTAACAGCATTACAACTATAGTGAAGAGTTGAATTCAAAATATCACATTCAGAATTCAGAATGTCTTTGTATTTGTTATGTCTCCCTTTTGCTTTAATGACTTTATGCACTCAAGCCTGCATGACTCCACAAGTTTGTGCAAATTGGCAGGTGTGGCAAAAAATTACTATTGGACCCTGCATATAAAAATCTTATTCAAATCTGTCCCTCTGGGTATTAGACTAGAAACCAAGATCAAAAGAGACCCTTGAACAAGTTTAAACAGTAGTTACAAGAAGACAGTTAATGTGCACTTCAAAAGACCTTTTTCCTTTTTTTGAAACAGCTACAGTATTTCTCGCCTTAAAGGTGCACTCAGTATTAACACTGACAGCCAGGAACATGGATGGAGCATCATTCAAACACAATAGATTTCAGTTACAGATGCCATTGTAAAAATTCACTATTCACAGTCAGCCAGGATTCATTCATGAGTGAAAGTGTCCAATAACAGGGCAATTATTGAGATTAAGTGAGTAGTATTTTATCATGTGATCTAACATGGCAGCCCCCATAAGGGACCATCTCCATGAAGAAAACAGCTTTTATAAGGTTACTGATATGGCTGGGGTCTTTATTTCATGTGAGTGCTGACGATTTTATATGTTTCAAAATTACAGTTAATTTCTTCAGGAGTAAATCTTTTGCACTTTAATGCCAAGTATGAAACAAAAGATAATGAACCCAAAACATCATACTGTTGTATCAGTGTCTGGGTTTAGTCTGGCAGGTTGTCGGCTCTGTCTCTCTCAGTATCTGTGTATCTGCTCTGATGCTGGCAGCCTGTCCCTCTTAGCTAATGTAGTTCTCAACAGTCATGTTGCTGTTTCAGATCAAAGGTTCATGGTCATCCAAACGAGGCAAAGGCAACTACAACCCCTACAGTTATGGCAACTTCATCACCAACTGCTGCGCTGCACTCTGCGGGCCTCTACCACCGAGGTGAGTGCAAGACCCCTCTCTGTTTTTTGTTTTTTTTGTGTCTCTGGCTGCATTTGAAATGAAATACTAGAGTACTGCATACTGTGCAGTATATAGTGTATAATTAATTTATTTGTTTAGGGACAGTACAAAGACATGATTTCAGAACAAAGACTAAAAAAGATGCATTGTACATAGAGATTATAGCACATGCTATAGCCACTGGGATATTCTCTCCAGTTGAGCATTTAAGATTTCTGCTACCTTGGCAGGTGGTTTAGCTAATGTATGAAAAACAGTGCCATAAACCTAAAGCTGACATTTAATATCTGGGCAACAACTTGGCATATCAGGTCAATAAACACTGCTCCCATGACACCCCTGATCTAAAGAACACCTTACATTTTCCAAAAAGTAGCAATTTGCAGTTTCCTTAGAATGTTGAGACCTAAAACCAAACTGATGTGGATGTAGGAGATTATTACTCTCTAAGTATTTAATGAGTTATTCTGCCACTACCTTCTCTAAGACCTTTGACAAAATGGATAAAATCAATATTGGGCGATAATTAGAGACCAAATTGGAGTCCGCTAGGGTTATCACGTTTCCATAATCATATCTTACGATACTATACCAGCTAAAGTATCACGATACCGCACAATAGTGTGTTAATTCTTAACACAGTTTGTCACAGCAAAGGTGGTTCTTAGAAATTCCTCTTGTTGCTCCGGAAGTGGTGAAAATAACTGATGGATGAACAGGGAGAAGGCTCAAATGGACTAACTTGTTACCTAATATATTCTTAGTTTAATAATAAAATAAAATAAAAAGTTTTTCGCAGCATCAAAACAGCCAGTTCAAAAGGCAGCGTCTTTAAACATTTATTCCATTATTTCTGTGATTATGTGAAAGTTGGTAACATAAAAATAAAGATATTTTAACATTGAAATGACTGTTTTGAGCAGCTGTTTCATTATTATAACCGCTTCAGCCCCGGTCTCCTGGTAAACAGCAGCGTAAATGCAGATTACACACACACCGGTTTGATCGCACGCCTCAGGGACGTGATCTAATCATAAGTGTGAACTTAGTGAAGTTACTGCCATCATGCATTTGTAATTGGAAAAAAAATTAAATGAGTGCAACGTTCGATTTTTCAGAGTTACTACCGTAATACTAGCGTATTAACGGTACTATAGTTAAAAAAAAAATACTGTGGCACCACCAGTATTTTGAAGCTTTAGTATCATGATACTACCATAGCACTGGTCTACCGTGCAACCCTAGAGTCCTCTGATTTACAAATAGGAGTAATGACAGCTTTTTTCCAAATTATTGGGAATTCACTTTCTGTAATTGATACATTTATTTAGTGAGATAATGGAGCTGTCAATTAAGAGCTGTATTTTTTAATAAAATTAATATCCAAATTGTAAATTTATTTGACAGTTTCTTTTTGATTTCACTTATTTTAATTTCGTCAGTTTCCATAATACAAAAGGAGTTTGGTAACTCTTTCCCACTCTTGTTTATTAACAATACTAGTTTAAAATTTTGAGCCAATTCTTCTGCTGAGCCTATAAAATATGTATTAAATTAATGTGCAATAATGCCTTTGTTATGAACAACCTTTTCCTTTATTTTCTTGGGCATGGATTATGATAATTATGAATGAACGTGCACGCACCACCAATTTACGAACGTTTGGAATTCACTAACATACACACATTTTACAAACAAATTTGGGATGTATGCAGCGTTTGTGTATCTGGAGGAAAGTTCCATTTTATGCATAAACTACTCCCAATTTACTAATATATTTACGAAAGTTTCATAAATGAGACCCATTGTGTCCAAAGATGAGATCCATTTTTCATTGAATCATGTCTTTATAGTCAGTTGTTGACCAAAAACAAGACACATGGAACACGGACACGTAAACACGTGGAACACATGCAATTTATATATTTTTAAAAAGCTAAAATGTGACCAAAATAATGAAAAATGAATATACATATAAAAAAAGTTATCTATATAAATCTATATTTTCCCAATGTACCAAGTTAGATGGTCTCCTCAGTGCTAGCGCTGGCACGGAAAGGCTGTTCCATATTGTATAGCATCTAAGCGCGTTCAGCAGGAGACGCGGATACATACATGGAGACAGCGCGCAACAGCAAAAGCGAAAGCTGTCGGGGCAGCGCACGTTCATGGAAGAACGGTCCCTTTTGACAATGCTTTTTTGGAGTGTTCCAGTTTTGTTTCCTCATATGTCATCCAAGTATTGGGCAATAGAATGCTTTTATGGTCGGAGATAGGAGGTATCAAGAAGGAACATTCCACAACTGACTTTAAATGGAACGCAGCATAAAATGCATAGTATGTAAAACAGTGTGAAGCATGCAAAAATAAATGTTTCAGTGCTGTATTGTTGTCACATAATCTCAGCAACATCCAGTTATAATCTTGGAAATAACAATGCAAAACTAATTTTACATTTTTTTCCAAACATTTCCTTATTGCAATTGTATATAAACAAATAACATAAAGGCAGACCAACATTAACAACATCACATCTTTCAGTGCACAAGTACAGAAAAGTATTGCATTTAGAATATTGGGTTTAGAATGAGAGATAGGCCTATAGATGGGATAAATTTAGCGTTTTTAATCCAATTTCGTGTAAGTGCTGTAACTTTTGGCAGTCCATCAAATGATAAGTCAAGAAAGATATCTGTACTATGTTTACTAGATTTTTACATTGTGCTTGCCCTTCCGCCACAGTGCTTAGTGGTTTTTAGCATGTTGCTATGTGTTTGCAAGAGTATTTTGGGTATTGCTTGCTTGCTAAAGTGAAAAGAGTCTACCATCAAGTCTTTATGATATTCTGGTCTCTTGATATGTCTCGGGTTCCTTCTTTAATGTAATCCTGACAGATTTTTTTTTTCCCGTTTTGTTGTCTGCAAGGCGAAAATTGAAAGTCAGCATGCCGCATGATCAATCATTCATTAATTTATGTCCGTAGCACAAACAGTGCAGGACGAAATACATGCCAAAGTTTAATATTTAATATAATAAGAGGATCTGTTAGAGGTTTGTTCAAATACTTAACCCTAAGTATAAGCAAAAATAATGCCTTTGCAAGCACCACTAAAAATCATGGTTAATATCTTTCCCGGTTGATTTATCACACTGGAAATGGAAGGTGAAGTTGAGCTCATTGCATTGTGTGATACAGTATATTGTATATTGCACGTTTTGGCAAATGTAATAAGTCCTTTGGGTAAGTTCATACAGAAAATTGGCATATTGTATTTTGCAAAAATATTATAAGTTGTTTAGTAGGATGCCATTCTGAACATAGCCATTGTCTCTCTTTGTTTCCTATTCTACATCCCTACAAAGCCTTGTGCCTCATTCATCATTCATATCTCTCTATCAGATAATTTAATTCCAATTTCAAGGAAAAGATGTTCATCAACTTCCTCAGAAAATCATTAACCTGGCGCGATATCAGCCCAAGGATTCATGCTGATCTTGTAAAAAGAATGATGACTTCAGCAGGATTCTGACACATTCATTTGAATATGAGGGGCAACAACCAATCAGCATTCTCACTCCAGGAAGAGTGATCATCTTAGATAACCGAGGAACATTCCTGAATTGGATCAGATGGCGTGTTGGTGTGTGAGGAGGCTTGCTGACGTCAAAACCTGCTTACACACCCACACAAGAGTTCCGCACGCCATTAATGACTTTCGTATGGAGCCAGGAATATGAAGCACAAGTGGGCACAGCCTCGCTGCCTGCCATCTGCTCTGTGTGTGGGCATGTTGCGTTGGAGGAGGACTCCACACAAACTATGTTTCAAAACCTAGTGGGCTGCCTTGTTGTCTACTGTCTATCTCATAAGACAACATCCTAACTAAAATGGTACCTCATAAGTGACTGATGTGAAATGCTTTCTATATTAACATAAAAAAGTACTTCATATGATGAAGTCAAAATTTATTGGTTTGACTTAAAGGGATAGTTCACCCAAAAATGAAAATTCTCTCATCATTTACTCACCCTCATGCCATCCCAGATGTGTATGACTTTCTTCTGCAGAATACAAACAAAGATTTTTAGGAGAATATCTCAGCTCTGTATACAATGCAAGTATATGGTTACCAAAACTTTGAAGCTCCAAAAAAGGAGATGATGTCAGCAGTTGTTTTTGGGTGAGAACAGACCAAAATATAACTCATTTTTCACTGTACATCTTGCCATTGCAGTCTCTAGGCATGATCATGATTCATCATGAAGTCATACACATCTTAGATGGCATGAGGGTGAGTAAATGATGAGAGAATTTTTGTGTGAATTAACCCAAGACAAAAAAATAAATAAAATAAAATATTGAATAAATAAGGTTACAAATTATAAAGGAATGTTCCAGGTTCAATACAAGTTAAGCTCAGTCGACAGCATTTGTGGCATAATGTTGATCAACACAAAAATTAATGTCGACTCTTCCCTTCTTTTCTTTAAAAAAAGCAAAAATCGAGGTTACAGTGAGGCATTTACAATGGAAGTGAATGTGGCCAATTTTTGGAGGGTTTGAAAGCAGAAATGTGAAACTTATAATTTTATAAAAGCAGGTACATTAATTCTTCTGTTAAAATTACTGTTTTATTTGAGCTGAAAGTTGTAAATTGGCTATGACTTTAACACATATTTTAAGGTTTACGGATTGGCCCCCATTCACTTCCATTGTAAGTGCCTCACTGGAACCCAGATGTTTTTTTTTTTGTTGTTTTTTTTAAGAAAAGGAGGGACAAGTCAAATTCAATAAAAAAACGAAAGTTCTTGGAAAATTTTCTGCAAACTTGCCGCAAATTCACCACTGATTATCTTCACATGCAAATGAGCTTTGCGGCAAACTTACAGCAAATTGTCCATTGTTGCCAAAGATTCGCTGCATTTTCACCACTACCGGTGAAGAGCTGCAAACTTCTGGCAAACATTTGCGGCAAATCACAAGCTCGTTTGCATGTGAAAATAATTAGTGGCGAATTTGTGGCAAGTTTGCAGCTAATTTGCAAGAACTATAGATTTTTTGAAAGGGGTGCCACAAATGTTGTCGAATGAGCTGAACTTGTATTGTACCCGGAATATTCCTTTTAAGAGTTAGATCAAGTAGAAATAATAGGGAAGGGTAAAAATAAAAATTTTCAGATTAATCGCGATCTTCATTTGTATGCCGATATCGATTCTTGAAAATCGATCTTTCACTTTCACTTTATAATTTACTTCAGTTTTGGTTGTGTTGATTATTGCAATTGAATTGCATAGTTTAGGTGGTGTTGTTAGTTTTTTAAATTAATATTTTGATAATGTAACAAGTTAGAAGGTTCCCTGTATAATTACTACATTAGCTGACTGAGAATTTCTTTCATATGGAAGCAACATTATAACTGAAATAGATCCAAATTATTTCCAAAGAATCAAATCGAGAGCTAATCGGTTCAAATAAATTCAGGAAATTTATATCAATACCCAGCCTTAAGAAATAGTTACTTAAGGTAATAACTGCAGGTATTTTTTTTTTTTTTACCACTTTTTACAGTGTAAACAGCAACTCTGTGTTATACAATTAGCACTTTTTGCGATTTGAATTTGTAATATTTTTTTTTTTAAATAACGTTTTCTGCTTCTTTACATGACAAATAATAATTAAACTACAACAATAAAACATAACAGGCATTATGAATATTTTAATAATAGAAATAATAAAAAATAACAATATTATTGTTGGGTCAATTATGCAAAGCAGAATGTTTCCAAAAAGATTTGTGGAACAAGAATTTGCCATTTTGCCAAAGATTTTAGTCAAAATGATTATTGGTCTGACTCAGCACAGCTGACTTCAAACTAACCAACTCTGAGGTGAATCGCAACATTACAAACTTTGATTTGAAGCAGAGAAGTATTTGAAAATCGAACAAAAAAATAAAGGGATAAGACAGTGTATTGAACGTCTTTCATTGTAAGCATGAACTACAATCCCACAAAGCATTGCAAATTATGTAATCGAAATAAAAACTATGAAAATCTATTGATTTTAAGTTGTATAAGTATAGAAACAATACATTTTAAGCGTACTGCAAAATATTTATATAAACAAATATGTAAGTAGAGAGTATTTGGAGGCCTACTCGATTCACAGTGCTGGGTCATTGTCATAGTCGTTGCTGAGCTTGTTTGGCGTGCTCTCCAAACAGTGATTCTCTAGTGTAATTCTTCATCAGAAATTCGGCTATAAAATATTTTTTTTTTTTACAAATGAAGTTGAAATAACAAAGACTGATGATTTCAACAGGAGCATATATAAGCGATTAACAAACTCTGAGCTCAAGGTAGGTCTGTCTTTAAAGGTTTGTAAGTTATTGTTAATAATCAGTTACCCTTTGGAAACAATGAATGGGGTTTTTATATCTGTAATCCAACTGTTGTGCTCTATAGATTTTGGTCTTAGCATGTTGCTAAGCAAACCGTACAATACTGTTATAACAGCCAACACAAATATTGGGTAAAACTGTCTTTTTATCATTACTTTTCAGTATTGAATGAAATATAAGTATTTTTATTTTGTTTGCTTCGTTCACCAGTTTTACTGAGCATGCTGCAATGCATGATGGGATTGCATTTTCCATGAAGGATACATGCAATGCTGCCTTTGTATTTGGCTAAAAGAAACTTTACCTTTTGGAACAGCTTTTGCCTCAGGAGCATGCCTATGAAGCCTTCTAATGCAGTCTATGTAGGCAGCTCACTATGGTTTGGAACAGAGCCACAACAAAGTCTTTCTAGCAAGTCAGTCCACTGTCGGCCATCTTTAGAATGCTCTCGGGAGGCTATTTCCAGTCATGCCAGTGCAGCTCCTATCTACTTGAATGGGGAAAGACCGAAATCTCAAAAATGGTTGTTCAAGATTACGATCAAAGAACATATTTCAAATCAGCAATAAAATTGGAATCATAAATTTTGCTTCTTTACCTCATATTACGCTAAAACACACAATTTTCCCATCTTGTATAGCTAATGCGCATGCGCGTTAGTGAGTTGATTGACAGGCGATGTCTGTATCTAAAAGGCTTCCAATTAAAGGCTCTTTTACCTGTAAGGCGGGACTTCCTTTCTACATACGTTGACCGTTGGGCGCTAGAGCTTAAGTTTTTCCCATTCATTTAAATAGAAGTGACCCATCTCTGTTAAATAATCTCTGGCCACACACACACAGATCCTTTTCTCTCTGGCTCTCTCACCCACTATTCCTGACTCACGACTCGAATACATCATCCACTTCCTGTTTCTCTATACAGTTTGATTGACAGGAGAGGATTTGTCCAACCAGACACCCCACAGCCTGCAGCCCAGACAAATGGCACCAGTGCTTGCCCCTCCAATCAAGTCCAGAGTCACATGGTAGGACAACAAATCTCTGACCTCTCGCCAAGAGTGTATGCGTGTGTCCAGACTGCTGTAATTCAACCGTTAGAAGGTGTTTCTTTAACTATGGGTACTTTTGGCTCTGTGGTGGACTTTTAGAAAATAAACTCCCTTTAAACAACCTGGTTTATTTAAAGGGATAGTTCACCCAAAATGAAAATTATCTCATAATTTACTCACCCTCATGCCATCCCAGATGTGTATGACTTTCTTTGTTGTGCTGAACACAATCGAAGATTGTATTTCTCAGCTCTTTAGGTCCATACAATGTAAGTGAATGGGTACCAAAATCCACATACGGGCAAAATAAAAAAGTATGACAGATCAGTAGTTAAGTCCTTTTTTTACTATAAATTCTCCTCCCTGCTCAGTCAATTTCCACTTTATCATTCTCCTTCTGTTTTTGCTGATTCACATCCTTCTTTCATTTTGCCCCCTAATGGGCAGAGAGGAAAATGTATGACAAAAAATTACATAAAAATTGATCTGTTTCTCACCCACACCTATCATATAGGTGTCTGAACACATGGATTTAACCACTGGAGTCATATGGATTACTTTTATGATCCCTTTATGTGGATTTTGTAGTTTCTAAATTTTGGCACCCATTCACTTGCATTGTATGGATCTACAGAGCTGAACTATCCTTCTAAATATTCTTAATTTGTGTTCTACAGAAGAAGGAAAGTCATACACATCTGGGATGGTATGATGGTGAATAAATCATGAGAAAATGTAAATTTTTAGGTGAACTATCCCTTTAATTTGTCTACTAACAATGTCCAACATTGGGCAGACATCTCGGGGTTTTTTCTCCATGAACTGTCATGAATAAAATGTCATTTGCTATCACATCTCAAATCACCATTCAATCTGTGGCGGAAATGACATTTTTTGAACAGTTTTGGAATAAAATGGCCCACTATTTTGTCATGCTATGGTAAATTTCATACCTTGTATTTTAAGTATCCTAAATACACACAATTAAACAATACTTTTTGCTTAATTTGGCAAAATTACAGCTTGATGATTGTTTCTTTCACTGTTTGTTTAGATTTTCATAGATTAAAAAACTTGTTTCATATTTTAAGATGGAAAGTCTGGGACAATGGTAAAACAATCAAATCTTTAAAGAACAGCATTTTAAAAAAGCAGCTTAAATAAAAATTATTGTGAAGACATGGTAAAACGTTTCCAAAACAGTTTTAATGTGACATTCATTTATCAAAAGTGTTAGATTGAATAAAAATCAACCCTGGAACATAACAGTGCCTGTAGTTGAAGAAGCACACAATAATGGAGGCATTTATGTACAAACAACTTCAAGGTTTTTAGAACAGCATAATTTAGAGTCTGTCAACATTTTATTTGAATATCAGATGTAAAAAGGCTTCTATAGTTGACATAAATCCCTGCATTAACTTTATGGGAATGTTATCTTGTTCCATGTGTGTCATGCATTGATCAGTGTGAAACACCTGCATTGTTTGCACAGACACGTGATCAGTGACTTAAGTAATTTGTTAGACACATATTGACGCAGAGTGGCAGTAATGTGAGTTTGAGACAGTGTGGGCTGGTGAGACAGCACTCATGAATACTGATGGCTCACTCTTTGCGTTCAGTTTCATCAGCCACTAATTTGATGGCAATTATTCACTCCCACCAGATTTTATTTTAAACAATGTTTGAATTATGTAAGTTTTACATTAAGCCTTTTAAAATGATGTTTCCTGGGCATAACTCCCATAACTCTGCAAAATTTCATAAAATAATACACATTTTCCTGACTATTCTTTCCATGTTTCTTTACACTTACTCTCTAAACTTCTTAACCTTCTTAAAGGTGAATTTTAAGATTTCTTTATTTTTGAAAGTTCTAAAATGTAGCCCTATATATACTTCTTTTCTTGTCAAAATGCCTTTAGTTCTTTCTTAGGAAAGAAAACAAAGCAATGTGTAACAGTAATGTTTTATTACCTTTTCAAAACAAAGACTTCCACAGTATTAAGATAGAATTGCACTAAAATAGCAACAGTTGACCCTTCACTAAGCTCCGGCCCCCTAGGTTACCCGTTGCTCGCTCTGACAAGCTTTGCAGAACTTCCCATAGGAATGAATGGGAGATTACCATGAACGGCGGAATTGACAACATTCTTACGTGGGCTGGAATGAAGAGTGATTTTTTTATTTATTTATTTATTTGTAAAAATAAATGTAAATGATTATCACTGTTACATAAAAAGAAAAAAGCTTCATTTGATGGTGATTACACATCTGATTACATTAGCTTAAGTGAACAAAACTGCTAATAACATCTCATAACACACTCACTATGATGTCATGAACTCTATTTACTATCTACTATACCTACAAATGGCTCACTTAAAGTTGTCTCTGCTTATTAAACTGGGATAGGATAAATCATTAAAATTACACACTTCACCTTTAAGTGCTACTTTTGGGCTAACCACCAAAAACTGCTTTTCTCTGACCTGCTTTTTTCAATTACATTTTGTCCTCTTAAAACTTTGGGTCTGATTTTCTTCCACCTTTCCCCTCTCTCTCTCTCTCTCTCTCTCTCTCTCTCTTTCACTCTTTCTCCCAGTGTGATCAAAACCAGTGCATTCAGAGCACCAAATTCGTTTTGCAGGCCGCCACCAACCCGCTCCTCCACAGCCAGCCCATCATTTTGGGTGGAGGACCTGCCCTGCAGGCCAAGACCTCTCTGGGAGGCCCATGTTCCACTCTGGGGCCCTCTCAGCCCTCGCTACCGTCCTCTATCCCTGGCCTGAGCTGTGGGGGAGAGCTTTTGGCTCTGCGGGACTCAGAGATCCACTGCCACCATCACCTCCACCATCAGCATTTCATCAGCCCGGAGGAAACGCCTTCCCCGCCTGCAGCGTTGCCCTGTGCCACCCATCTGGGTCACCACATTCACCCGGCACAGCTCTTTGACCCAGTCAGCCAGGACTCGCTCCATGAAGACTCTGTGCGGGGTTTGGTGAAGCTCAGCTCGGTGTGAACTGGTTTCAATGTTGTTCTGCTGAACTGGACAAAAAGCCATATTTAACACACATACAGCAGCCTCTACTGGATGTTAATAATACTTTGATGGAGGCAGCAGCCCTTAACAACTTCTTGAGTACCAAGTGAAGGCCAAAGATTGTCTTCCAACTCCAGGATTACACATGCAAGCTGTTTTCAATAGTAGCTGCACTAAAAGTGGCTTTCGGGACAGTGATTACCCACTTTTTCAGTCTTGGTTCCAGAAGTATTTTTCCCATTCATTTTCTTCATAGACATTTAAAACGATCTTCAGTGAAGAGTTCTAAACCATGAAACAAACCAACCAGCTCTGAGATGAAATCACAACATTACAAACTTTGATTTAAAGCAAAAATGTATATAAAATTGAAAAAAAGACAGGTATCAGACTGTGTGTTTATATTCTTTAATGAGGGAATGAACTACTCATTTCACAAATATTGTGAATGACATAATCGAATCAAAAATGGTGGTACAATACCACACCTTTGACTTATGGTCATTAATTATACATACGCACACAATATGTACAGTATATGTAAGTGATAATCCACGGCTAGGTGTGTGTTAAGTGATTTTAATGCACAACATGGAGGTGAAGAACCACATCCATGAAGTGCATTCAAATCATTTAGCGCACACCTAGCTGTGGATTATCTTGCTTATACCATGGTCACTTACCAGCATTGAATATTTACAGCTGTCATTGGTTTTTGCAGCGCAAATTTCAACTGGAAGAATAACAAAAACGGCTAACTTTATCTACGGGTCGCTAGATCTTGTGTTCTACCCATTCTAAATCAGACACAGAGATGAAGCAGTGTGATAATATTACATTTATTTTGAATAAATTAAAAGCTGTACAAATAATTTGAGTTTTTTGGAGACCACACACTCTGTAAAAACTGTGAATTGATATGCACAATCCAAAAATAATAATAGCCACAGAATGTAGAAAGGTTGGCACTCCTAAGAACACGTAATATTTGATTTCCATTTTTTGTAATTTTCAAAATAATGAGGAAAATCCGGCACTTAGGATGTGACAATTGTAAAAGTGGCACTTACAGTACATGATGAGGGGAAAACCCATTCAAAACACTCTGAAACCTGCAGACTTTGACCTCTGAGACATCTGTATGGTATCCATTAAGAATTAAATTGTGATATGGCCTTGCGTGATTGTTAAACCGCAGAAGGCTGCATTTTATAAAACAGTCTGCATTCAGTGCTTCAGTCAGTGATGCGTGATCAAGCGCCGCCCTCTAGTGGGTGTGTGCTAAGCAGTGCAGCAATTTTAGATGATGTTTATCATATTACATTTAAATGTTCTTGCCTCGTGTTGTGGGTCAGCGAAGGACGCATTTGATAGGTCCCGGTTTCCTTCTCTCCCCCTCTGTGCAAAATAGAGTATATCTGAATGTCAAACCATTGTTTCCTTACTAGGAAAATGCTGGTATATTCTAATTATCTCCAGGTTGGACTCAGTAATACAGGGCTAATGTACACTAGTCTCTCTTCTGATTTTTTCCTGTAGCACTTCACTGTTGATTTAAAGACAGCATTGGATGACTCAATGATGCTTTGTTTTGTGATATGATGGTTAATCCCGGCTCTGAGACTCATCAGACTTGATACAATATAATCACGTCCAGAGGTCATTTGAACAGGCATAAAAATCTCACAGTGTCTCATTACGGAGGACTGCAGAGTAGGCGCATTAAGATTGAACGGTGATTACAACAGACTGGAACTACCTTTGCATTAAATGGTTTTAATGCACATATTACGACCAATCAGAATTGAGTATTCGAATAGACCATGGTATAAATATATATATATGCCTCACAGCAGGATCCAGTCTTGCCTCCTGTGAGAACATCTCGAGTCTATATTGGACAGATTGATGAACTCAATTGAAAAATGTAGGCAACAGTAGGCTTATGTTTAATGATAGGGGAATAAAGCAAACAATATCTTATATTCTAAAGCCACTTTTTGTAATGACTAATAAATGCTTTACTGGTCTTTAAGGTATTTGAATTATCTGAATTATTATATTAATTAAATAAGTTACATTTATAGTGGTAATAATTAAAGGCAATTATAAGTCTCATATTATGTATATATAGTGAATTATCTTCACTAAGGAGGGGTCCAACAAATATTGATGTGTGATTAATTGCGTTTTGATCAATTAATCGGCACATCATGTAATTTATTCGATTACAAATTTTAATCGATTGAAAGCCCTATTAAGTATATATAAAAAATAAAATGTAAACTCAAATAACCATGCCCCTAGACTGTACGTAAATTCAGAAGGGGTACTATACTGTATATACACTATATATTACTGTGTGTGTGCATGTGTGTGTATACTGTATATTAGGGCTGTCAATCAATTAACATTTGTGATCAAATTAATTACATAAGCCAATTAATTATATTATTTGCATATCAACATTTGCTGAAAAGGCCCCCAAATAATATAAATATAATAATTCAAAAGACATAACATT
This sequence comes from Myxocyprinus asiaticus, assembly GCF_019703515.2. Lineage (NCBI taxonomy): Eukaryota > Metazoa > Chordata > Actinopteri > Cypriniformes > Catostomidae > Myxocyprinus > Myxocyprinus asiaticus. The sequence continues at coordinate 40,411,998 of NC_059368.1, read as the reverse complement.
ATTGTGGCAGATGAGTTATGCATTGATCAGACAATACGAAAAAAAAGTAGCTTTAGAAGTTAACATATTGTTTGTTTTATTTCCATATCATTGAACATAAGCCTATCGCTGGCCTTCAGCCTAGTTACGCAATCCATTTTGCGATTGAGTCAATCTGTCCGAGATAGACCTGAGGGCTATTCTCACAGGACGCATTCTTGAGTTCCGTCTGTACAAATTGCACCTCACTGTGGTTGCGTCACATTTCACTGGTTTTCAGGGTCTCTAGTCATAAACACTGTCATAAAAGACCCCTGCATTCTGGTGGCATTTCAAGCTTGAATTGGTTAGTAGGAAAATTCTTTATTACAGCATAATCAATTGTGTTAATTTTTTATTTTTTAACACATTATATTTTATATAATTAATCACACTGAATTAACGTATTAAATCAACAGCATATATATATACACACACACACACACACACACACACACACACACACACACACACACACACACCATTAAAACCACCTGCCTTATATTGTGTAGGTCCCCCTCGTGCTGCCAAAACAGCACCAACCTGCAACTCAGAATAGCATTCTGAGATGCTGTTCTTCTCACCACAATTGTACAGAGTGGTTATCTGAGTTACCATAGACTTTGTCAGTTCCAACCAGTCTGGCCATTCTCCGTTGACCTCTCTCATCAACGAGGCATTTCCGTCCACAGAACTGCTGCTCACTGGATGTTTTTTGTTTTTGGCACCATTCTGAGTAAATTCTAGAGACTTTTGTGCGTGAAACTCCCAGGAGATCAGCAGTTACAGAAATATTCAAACCAGCCCGTCTGGCACCAACAATCATCCATGCGATTATCAAATCAGCCAATCATGTGGCAGCAGTGCAGTGCGTAAAATCATGTAGATACGGGGCAGGAGCATCAGTTAATGTTCACACCAACCATCAGAATGCGAATTTTTTATCTCAGTTATTTTGACCGTGGCATGATTGTTGGTGCCAGATGGGCTGGTTTGAGTATTTCTGTAACTGCTGATCTCCTGGGATTTTCACACACAACAGTCTCTAGAATTTACCCAGAATGGTGCCAAAAACAAAAAACATCCATTGAGCAGCAGTTCTGTGGACGGAAATGCCTTGTTGATGAGAGAGGTCAATGGAGAACGGCCAGACTGGTTCGAACTGACAAAGTATACGGTAACTCAAATAACCACTCTGTACAATTGTGATGATAAGAATAGCATCTCAGAATGCTATTCTTAGATGCGGGTTGGCGCTGTTTTGGTGGCAGAGGGGGACATACACAATATTAGGCAGGTGGTTTTAATGTTGTGGCTGATCGGTGTGTGTGTGTGTGTGTGTGTGTGTATGTATATACACATATATATATATCTATATACACACACACACACATACAGTACTGTGCAAAAATTTTAGGCACTTGTGAAAAATGTTACATAGTGTGGATGTCTTCAAAAATAATGACATAAATAGTTTTCATTTATCACTTAATGTCATACAAAGTCCAGTAAACATAAAAAAGCTAAATCAATATTCGATGTGACCACCTTTGCCTTTAAAACGGCACCAATTCTCCTAGGTACACCTGGACACAGTTTTTCTTGGTTGCTTCTTGGAGAATTCGCCACAGTTCTTCTATCTGTTTAGGCTGTCTCAGTTGCTTCTGTCTCTTTATGTAATCACAGACTGATACAATGTTCAGTGGGGGGCTTTGTGGGGACCATGACATGTGTTGCAGAGATCCCTATTCTTCTAATCTTTTCTATTTGCAAAAGTAATGTTTGGGAGTCTATCATTTATATTTCCTATTGACACACTAAAGCTGAAGATATAAAAAACCATCTTAAGACAAATGCTTTTTTGAAACATCTTAAGTGCCTAAGGCATTTGCACAGTACTGTAAATATATATATATATATATATATACACACACACACACACACACACACACACACACACACACACACAAACACACACACACACTCTGGTGGCCAAAAATATTGGCACCCTTGGTAAATATGATCAAAGAAAGCTGTGAAAACAAATCTGCATTGTTTATCCTTTTGGTCTTTCATTCAAATAATTCACTAAAATCTAACCTTTAATTGAAGTAAAACAATTGAAAGAAGGGAAATATCTAATTATTAAATAAATATTTTTCTCCAAAACACATTGGCCACAATTATTGGCACCCCTAGAAATTCTTATGAGTAAAATATATCAAGTATATTCCCATTAATATTTTAATTTCTTTAGTGCACCTGGGTGACTAGGAACATGAAATTGTTCAGCCATGACTTACTGTTTCACAGGGGTATAAATATGAGGTAACACACAGGCTAAATTCCCTTAATCATCAATCACAGTGGGTTAGACTAAAGAATATAGTTCTGATGTGGGGCAAAAGGTTGTTGAGCTTCACAAAATGGGAAGAGGCTATAAGGAAATAGCCAAAGCATTTAAAATACCCATTTCCACCATCAGGGCAATAATAAACAAGTTCCAATCAACTGGAGATCTTAAGAATTGGCCTGGAAAAGGACGTGTGTCTATATTGTCTCCACGCACAGTGAGGAGGATGGTTAAAGTGGCCAAAGAATCCCCAAGGATCACAGCTGGAGAATAGCAGAAATTAGTTGGGTCTTGGGGTCAGAAAGTCTAAAAAAAAAATATCAGACATCACCTACATCACCACAAGTTGTTTGGGAGGGTTTCAACAATAAAAGCCTCTGCTCTCATCCAACAACAAACTCAAGCATCTTCAGTTTGCAAGACACTACCGGATTTTCAAATGCGACCAGGTTCTATGGTCAGATAAAACAAAAAAATAGTTTTTTGGCAGCAAACACCAGAGATGGGTTTGACACACACAGAGATGAAGTACCACCCAATGCCCACGGTTAAATGTGGTGCTGCATCTTTAATGTTGTGGGGCTGTTTTTCTGCCAGAGGTCCTAGACATCTTGTTCAGATACATGGCATCACGGACTCATATCAAATACCAACTGATAAAAAATCAAAAACTGGCTGCCTCTGTCAGAAAGCTTAAAATGGGCCCTGGTTGGATCTTCCAGCAGGACAATGATCCAAAACAAACATCAAAATCTACACAAAAATGGTTCACTGACCACAACATCAAGGTTCTGTCATGGCCATCCCAGTCCCCAGACCTGAACCCCAAAGAAAATTTGTGGGGTGAACTGAAGAGGAGAGTCCACCAACATGGACCTCTGAATTTGAAGGATCTGTAGAGGTTCTGTATGAAGGAATGGTCTCAGATCACTTGCCAGGTGTTCTCCAACCTCATTAGGCATTATAAGAGAAGACTCAGAGCTGTTATCTTGGCAAAGGGAGGTTGCAAAAAGTATTGAATAAAAGGATGCCAATAATTGTGGCCAATGCATTTTGGAGAAAAATATTTATTTCATTATTAGATATTTCCCCTGTTTCAATTGTTTTACTTCAATTAAAGGTTAGATTTTTGTGATTTAAAAAAAAATGAAAGCTCAAAAGGATAAACAATGCAGATATTTTTTTCACAGACTTCTTTGCTCATATTTACCAAGGTTGCCAATATTTTTGGCCACAAATGTGTGTGTGTGTGTATATATATATATATATATATATGAATAATGTGTGTGTGTGTGTATGAATTAGTGGGCCGATTTGCCATGATTTACATTTCCATGATAACAGCAAATTTTCTGATTGGTAGATCTCTCTTCAGGGTTATCGGTAGTGTAGTTCTTCACTGGGAATTTGGTTATCAAATTAGATTTTTTTGAAAACACTGACTTGTGGCTTCTACAGAAGCATACATTATTGTTTAACAATCTCAGAGCTCGTGGTAGGTCTGCCTTGAAAGGCGTATACATTATCATTAAAATGTACTTTCTCTGCAGAGAAAATAAATGGGAGCTTTAACTCTGGAACCCGATTGTTGTGCTCCATTGTAATGGCACAAATAGGGTGTTGCCTTTTGTAAGATGTTAGACAGTCCATAGGCAGGATAATTTGTATGGACAGTGTTCCTATGTGACTATATCTGTTCATTTGTGGTCCTCAAATATAACCTGGACTTGTTGATATGACAGAGAATTTCTTCACTGTTAGTCTGTATGTACAGCCTGTGATTGCCAGTTTCAGAAACTCATATTGTCTCAAAATCTGATGCGTTTGGTCATACAGCGGTAGAAAAAGACAACTTTAATGCAACATCACTGCCTTTATCTCTCTTTGGGGTTCTGTTGACAATATTAGTGGTATTATCTATGATAAATATGCTTTAGTTATATATTTGGGTATCTAATGCATCCATTCAAACCAGGTGACACTATGGTCATGTGATTATGTGCCAAAAGCAGTTGGTTTCATTTGCAAATTTGGAATATTGTGGATGTTAATAAATTCACAACTTTTTAAGGAAACCCTCACAGCTTTGTTTACTCGCCTCATTAAAAAGCATGAACAGAGCTGAACACTAATCCACTGTGAAGCATGTACTACATGTGGACTATATTATATAATAAAATCACAACATTTGCACTTTAACGATCACACTGGGTCATATAGCAAACTGTCTATCCATCAAAAAAACAAGTGACGCTTCCGTCAAAACCACGTCAAAATAAAAGCACGATTCAAAATAAAAGCTAGGCTCCTGAAATTGAAGAAACTGCAACAGAAATATATTACAACTGTATAGTAAAATGTAATACTCACTGTAGTAATATTAAAAATAATAATTATAATGATACAAATGAAGCAATATATCACAAGCAAGAGTGCTTTTGTACTGAATAGAAGTTTGTTAAAAAAAATGCAATGGTACGTTGAAAAGTAATTCTATTTTCACTTGTAAAAAGTTTTAAAAATTAATTTGATTAGACACCATTTTGATGAAGAAATTAAACTTTAAAACACTGAATTCTGGAAAAATAATAATAATAATAATAATAATAATAAAAAAGAAAAGATCTGAGAAAAAAAATTAAATAGATTTCAGTAGGGCCCTGCTTAAAAACACTTAAGCAATTTAAGTGCGTCTTAATTGAGACGCACTTGAAGAAAATATGCATATCTTTTAATTTATTATTTAAACTGAAATGTAACTTTAAATTGGCTAAGGAGTGTTCAATAGCACATTACCATATTAGCACATTTCTGCTGTGGTATCAAGAACCATGAAACTTCACTGGTATCGGTACCAACTACTGAAACACTAACAGCTTCGGTTGTCAAATGTTAGTTATGAGCGGCTCAATTGTTTGGTTGGTATGGTGGTGTTGCACTAAAGTCTTTTTAAGGCAAGTTGGTCCTCTCAGCAGTAAGTTTCTCCAAAACTATGTAAAAATAAAAATTTTATTAACAAATTTCAAATTAGTAATATAATCTGACATCAATGGTATCAAACATTTTGCTGCTTTAGCTTAAATCACGCAAAAGGACTTTCAGTCCACAGCTGCCATACTGAGCTTTGCGAATTGTCCCGTTAATTTTTCTGTGGGTGGCCCTTCTCCTCCGCATACCGTCTTTGACCAAAGTCTTGCATGTAATATTTCCACAAATACTTCTGGTGGCTTCCAGTGGACAATAAAGGAATATTTCTGGGTCAAAACAAGTTAAAGCTGAAGTATGTACTTTCTGCGCTACTAGTGCCACCAAACGGAATTGCAAAAATAAACATTGTATTCAAAAGAGCTTTCTGAATATGCCCCCTGTAATCAGAAATGAACAGATAGTCCCACCTCCAACACACGCCACTGGTCGAGTCAATGTTATTGTCTCTCTTGAGACGGGTTGCTCAAAACCACCGACAAGGCACCACTCACCATAGCACTTAAGTATCTTTTAATTTTATCTCCTTATTTTCCTTGTACATACTAACATGTCTACTTCACGAATAACATATGCCTTCAAGCACATCCCTGTTATCTGTTACAGACCATTTACATGATATAGATGCAAGACAAAACGCAACCCACACAACCTACGTCCTCTTTGCACTTCAGAACCTGCTCCGCTCTCTTTCTCAGTGGAACTCTGGAACTGCGAGTCAGCTGTGAACAAAGCTGACTTCATTCCAGCCTTTGCCACACAGTCCACCCTCAGCATCCTGGCACTGACAGAAATGGGGATATGTCCAGAGGATACAGCAACACCTGCTGCTCTCTCCAACAACTTGTCCTTCTCTCACACCCCTCGACACACCGGTAGGGGTGGGGGAACAGGTTTGCTCATTCATAACAACTGGACTTTTTCACCACACTCTTCTCTATGTAACAATACTCATTTTAAATTCCATGCTATTACTACAATGCAACCCACAAAAATACATGTTGTTGTCATTTATTGCCCTCCAGGTCAGCTGGCAAACTTTCGAGGAGTTGGATGTCCTGCTGTCCTCCTTCCCGGAGGATGGTAAGCCACTTGTGGTTCTTGGTGATTTCAACATAAACCAAGACAAGCCCCAGGCCATTGAACTGAATGCTCTTCTGGCCTCATTTGACTTGGAAAGACTAAGCACCACAGCAACTCTGAGATCAGCAGTTACAGAAATGCTCAAACCAGCCCATCTGGCACCAACAATCATGCCACGGTCGAACCTCATATTTACACGTAACTGTACCAACTCAAATATTCTCGTTACTCCTTTACATGTCTCTGATCACTACTTTGGTCAATTCAACATGCCTCTCCCATCTACATTAAAACAGACTCTACCTTTGGTTTCCTTTTGCCGTATCCTCCATTCTCTTTCACCCTCTCGCCTTTCACCTGCCTCTCTTCCCACACAAAATGTATTTTCCACCCTTGATGTAAACACTGCCACAGACACACTAAGCTCTACTTTAACAACCTGTCTAGACAACATCTGTCCTCTCTCCTCAAGGTCAGCACGTACTACACCACCCAGCCCCTGGCTCTCTGACGTCCTTCGTGAACATCGGACTGATCTCAGGGCAGCTGAGAGGAGATGGCGAAAATCTAAAGATCCAGCAGATCCAGGTAAGTATCAGTCTCTTCTTGCAACTTTTTCAGATAACGTTAAATCAGCAAAAACTTCCTACTACCAGAACAAGATCAACAGCACCACAGACACTCGCAGATTGTTTAGAACATTCAACATACTTCTCTGCCCTCCTCCTCCACCACCTGACACATCACTGACAGCAGATGTCTTGGCCACATTTTTTACTAATAAGGTTACAACCATCAGCAATACATTCTCAGCACCACACCTTGTCAAACACCCATCTCCTGTATGCAACTCTTCTGTCTCTATGTCCTCTCCTCTGACTGACACTGAGGTCTCTAAACTCCTCCTCTCCAACCACCCCACCACCTGTTCCCTTGACCCCATTCCTTCTCACCTTTTACAGGCCATCTCTCCGTCCATCTTACCTGCACTCACTCACATAATTAACACATCTACTTACAGGCACTTTTTCCACTACATTTAAGCAGGCTCGAGGAACCCCGCTGCTGAAGAAACCTGCACTTAACCCCACACAAATAGAACACTACAGACCAGTCTCTCTCATCCCATTCATGGCAAAAAACACTTGAAAGGGCAGTTTTCAATCAAATCTCTGCCTATCTCTCACAGAACAATGCTGCTGGATGACAATCAGTCAGGCTTCATAAGTGGACACTCCACCAAGACTGCCCTGCTGTCTGTCACTGAGTCGCAGAGACAGGCAAAAGCTGAATCCAGATCATCCGTCCTGATTCTACTGGACCTTTCTGCAGTCTTCAACACAGTCAACCATCAGATCTTACTCTCCACCCTCTCTTCGCTGGGCATCACAGGAACTGTGCTTGACTGGTTTAATTCCCATCTCTCAGGTAGGTCCTTCAAGGTAGCCTGGAGAGGCGAGGTGTCCAAGCCACATCAGCTACTTACTCGGGGTACCTCAGGGTTCAGTGCTTGGGCCACTTCTCTTCTCTATATACACAACATCACTGGGACCCATCATTCAGGCACATGGTTTCTCTTACCATTGCTACGCTGATGACATGCAACTCAACTTGTCTTTCCAGCACAACGACACCACAGTGACTGCTCGAATCTCTGCCTGCCCGGCAGACATCTCGGCCTGGATGAAGGAACACCACCTGCAGCTTAACCCAGCGAAGACTGAACTCCTTGTCTTTCCAGCCAACCCTGCTGTTGAACACAACATCACCGTGCAGCTGGGTGCAACTACAGTAACGCCTTCCAAAATGGTCAGAAATCTAGGGGCAACCATTGATAACAAAATAAATTTCACAGACCACATCTCAAAGACCGCAAGATCATGTAGATTTACACTACAATATCAGGAAGATAAGACCCTTCCTCTCTGAACATGCCACACAACTTCTTGTTCAGTCACTTGTCATAACTAGACTCGACTACTGTAACGCTCGCATTGCAGGCCTCCCTGCATGTGCAATTAGACCCCTGCAAATGATCCAGAATGCAGCAGCATGTCTGGTCTTTAATCAACCAAAGAGAGTGCATGTTACACCACCCCTTGTCTCTCTGCACTGGCTGCGGGTTGATGCACGTATCCAATTCAAGGCTCTGATGCTGGCATACAAAACAGTCACTGGGTCTGCTCCAGCATACACAAAATCATTTCTGCAGAGCTACGCACCAACTAGAAGCCTGCGGTCGGCTAAGGAATGTCGCCTTGTTGTGCCAAAACAAAGAGGCACCAAAACACTTTCCTGGGCTTTCGGCTTCATCATACCACGTTGGTGGAATGACCTTCCCAACTCCATCCGTGAAGCTGACTCACTTTCTGTCTTCAAAAAACGGCTAAAAACACATCTTTTCCATGAGCTTAACCAGTCACAAAAAAAAAAAAAAAGAAATTTCCTTGTTGCACTTTAATCTGTTTTGAATGCTATTCTGATGCTAGTGAAACTTTGTAATGCAGCACTTTTCATACCACTGTCTCCTTAAGATGATTCGCTTATGTTTTCCTCTCTTGTAAGAAAGCGTCTGCCAAATGAATAAATGTAAAACAAGCAGAAATTATAGCGCCACAGACACAGTGTTTTCAGTTTTCAAGAAAATTAACCTATGAATGGCTTACTTAAAGTTGTCTGTGCATCTTAAGCTGGGAAAGGAGAAAGTATTTTAACACTGATAAAGTTATAAACTTCAGGTTTAAGCTCAATCAACATTTGTAGCATAATAAGATTCCAACAAAAATTATTTCGCCCCATGTTACAGTAAGGCACTTACAATGGAAGGGATTGGGGCCAGTCCATAAATGCTAAAATCCACATTATTTCAAATGTATAGCCACAAGACGTAAACATTATACATATTAACATGATTTTAGTGTGATAAAATTGATTACTAAGCTTTTCTGTGTAAAGCTATATCCAATACCGGGATGACAGCGTTTCAACTAAGTTGTAATATTGGATATAACTTCACACAGATAAGGTTATTAAGCGATTTTTATCACAATAAAATCATATTGACACATATAAAGTTTACATCTTCTAGTGATCCCTTTGAAACTGTGTGTATTTTAACATTTACGGACTGGCCCCATTCACTTCCATTGTCAGTGCCTTACTGTAACAACAATTTGGGCTTTTTCTTTAAAAAAAGCTTTTTTTTTTTTTTGGTGGAAATCAACATTAAGCCACAAATGGTGTTAATTAATCTTAATTTATAGTGGGAAATAAGAATATTCCTTTAATGCTTTCTGCTGTGATTCATAAATCCAACTGTAAAGAATGTTAGACATGGAAAAAGAAACCCTGTTACAAACACAACCATTGGTACTACACATTGTAAAATATATAACATTTTTATTATAATAGATTATATAGTAATGTTGCTTTTTTGTCATACATTGTCAAATAGACCTAAGAAAAAAAAACTTACAGGTACAAATTACCTTGATATAATTCTTCAAAATAACAGTAGCACAAATCAATTGCAGGCAGTTGGAATGTTGCATAGTTCTGCAAATGCTACAAACAAAATTCATTTTATCTAGAGATGCAAACAAAATGCAAATCAAGATGACATTTGGAGTTCCTGCAGCCTAATCTTTTAAGATTAGATCTCATGAATACATCAAATATGGAAATTGTGAGATGATTTCGTTAACTGATATATTCAATAGATGAACTGAAACAGAATATTGATACTATTAGTTTGATATTCAGTACAGTAGGGCTACTATAATGCCTTTGTGGCATGGTGCAGGCACTGCATTAGTTAACATGCTTGTCTAATGTAATAGATTACAACTCTCTGACAGAAAGGAAACTGAAAAGTTATTTGTTAACAATTGATTTAAAATGTAAGGTATAAATCAGGATCAGCCTTGCTTCTGCCCTAATAGTCTGAAATGAGCTAATTTATCTGTAATTATTCAAAAGGATGGAATTAGCCTGGAATAACTCTATAATCAAATGGCTAGAGAGACAATTCCTGTCACACAAACCTTAACATCCTGCCAGGTGCCAGTTTTTACCATTTATCTGTTATATCACTGGTCGGTGACCTTTTTGACATGAAGTGCCATTTTTAATCAATCTCTCATGAACTCATCCGGGTCTCCTCACTTGCCCAACTCCAAATTTGGTCTGTTCTGGTCTGTATTAACCAGCCTACTATTCTACCATGACTTGTTTTGCTCATATTTGGTTAAGTTCAAATCTGACATGTGAGCATAGACATTGCTAGAGATGTGCTCTTTTCAAAGTAATTTTATTTTGGAGGTCACCATGTTGCTATAATGTTTCCTACTGCTGGATACACTAACACTATTGGTGGGCTGGCACAAATGGCCATAGATAACTTTAGAAAATCTGATCATAAATGAGATGTATCACCAGTAAAAGTAAGATGCCTTTCCATTTTGACCACGAATCAGTTTTCTTACATCTAAGAAGGAACACTGTGGAAGGGAAAGTGTTTGTATTCAAATTGTAGCATGAAGTACATAATGCATCACAATATGAACAAGATAAATTTATCAATGCATGAATCAAACTCACTTAGAATACTGACAATTTCTGACACGGTTTTTCATGCATCACTTTTTTTAATAATCTCTGAAGTGACAAACCATAAAGGACTGTGAAATCATGATGAAATGTTGAAACATAAAATTTTGAATTCTGATTGGCTCTCGCTCTTGACTGACCTGCTCTCTCCTTGCCATCTCAACTGCTCACCGATACTGGGTGGGGCTATAGAAGTGATAAGGTAAAGTAGGCAATGATTTGTTGTTGTGGAGGTGGTCAGATGCAAATGTCTACCACAGTGTGACATCACAATCTAGAGGAAGTAGAGAACAAGTCGTTTTGGCAGCTTGGTTTCAACAAATGCTCTTTTTGCAGTGAGGAGGAAGTTTTGAGTTCTGAAACTAACTGTATGTTTTTATAATACAATGACCTCTTATATGTCAAAAGATCAAGGAAAATTTGATTCCTCATGTCATGACCCCTTTAAAGTACTTGTAAACCTACTGAATTTCTCGCAGGAGACGGATCACATGTGCTGCAATGTCTCTTATTAGTCTCTGCATCGGGTCACTGCTCGTTTGGACAAAGTTAAACTTCTCAACTTTTCAAGTCGATTGACATGCCCACATCATGCCACCAATAAATTTTTCACTATCACTTGTGATGACAGAAAACTCTCATTAAAAATGAATTACTTTGGTCGATTGTTTTGCTGAAAATTAATCTGTATGAACGGCCATTTTGACCTGGATCTTTCAATTAGATTTGGCTGACGTAGAATGCTGTTAAATACACAAATTCATTAAGATTTCAAAAAACAAACAAAACAACAAGGTATGGTTTAAATCTGCTAATAGTTAGATAAAGATTGTTGAGAAGTATAATTTCCAGTCAGATTGGACTAGGTAGGGATTCAATTAAAGTTAAAACTATTTAGGTTTAGTATCATAGCTTTGATTGCTTGAGGCTTGGGTTGATTAAATGTACTTGGTAGGAGAACACATGAGAATGGTCTTCAGGCTGGAGCTGCTCACCACATCTTCACATCCTTCAGCTCTAGATCACCTAGTATCTCCAGCTCATCCACCTGACTCAGATCCTGCATGCGGTGCTTGTAATTAAGCTGGTGGAGCCCGTTTACTGCCACTTTAAACTGCTGAGCTTCACACAAGATGATCATCTGCCATGGAAAAAAAAAACAGGTGGCACATTCCACAAATATGAGATACTTCTGTATATTTTCATGTCCCATTACTTTTTTAAAGCTTTAATTTTGTTGGGAGAACTATTAGACATGTTAGCTAAAAAGTAGTTTCAGAGGCAAAGCAAGTTTTTTTGATAAGAAAAAAAGATATACCCCCCAAAAGATTTTGTTTCTTAAGAATAATGTGTACTGGTCAATCGTTTACAACAAGCCACGAATAACCATGAACGTGCATTAAGTAAGTATATAGAGTCAATTTATTTCTTGTTGAATTGGCATGAAAAGCTTTTGTGACAGGTGAATTCTGGTACCTCAAAGTACTGGCTGGGAGAGAAAGGAAAACTGGGCAGGGAGAGCTCCTCTGACCCCCAACATCCTGACAGGAAAGAGTTTCGGACGAAGACTCCAGCCTTGAGGCGAGGGTTTAAGTGCAAAGCAATGTCTTCTGAGTTACTGACACGCAGGTTTACAGCAAACCTACCGAGATGGAGAAAGGATGTATAAATCAATAAAGATATCAATAAATAGATGAGACATCAATCAATAATTTAATCAGAAGTGGATTAAATAAAACAGCAAAAGCATGCTTTTTCTAGGTTGAAATACACGTGGTCATGAAAAATGAAACTATAAATATTATATATAGTAAATATTCCAGTGCCGTTCTATCAGTCAAGGTTGACTGTACGATTCAGTGGAGATGTAACATATTATGAGCAGAAGCCATATTTGTGGTTAGATTATCTGCACATTGTACCTGTTTGGGGAAGCACTGATCCGACCCTTCACCATAATGGAATCTCCTGGACTCAGTCCTTTCACAAGTTTACTCTTGAATGGAAGATTCTGGAGACATAGAGAAGCACATCTAACACATGGGTTTCAAACTCAGCATGACAAAAGGCAGCATTGTTTACACCTTCTCAACAGGCTTCACAATTTGAGGTATCGTACACGTTTGTAGCACAAACGGTGTGAGTTGCACACCAACATTAAAACAAGTATGAGTAATAGTACTTGCCTTAGCAAACACATCACTAATAAAATAATTCAGATCTACAGGCCTCTTGACAGTAAGGTGCTTGTTTGTTTAGTTGGGATCTGTATTACATTTTGGCTTTATTGGTCTGGTAAAGACCTGCGTTTGAGGGTTAATTTGACCGAATAATGTCCAAGTCCTGGTTTCTGTCCAGACTGCGATGCATCTTTTTCAATTTGAGTCATTCATCCTGAAATCGAATTATCTAGTTGGATCTGCAGACAAATGTAATGCTGCCACATAATACGGATATACAGGTGCATCTCAATAAATTAGAATGTCGTGGAAAAGTTCATTTATTTCAGTAATTCAACTCAAATTGTGAAACTCGTGTATTAAATAAATTCAGTGCACACAGACTGAAGTAGTTTAAGTCTTTGGTTCTTTTAATTGTGATGATTTTGGCTCACATTTAACAAAAACCCACCAATTCACTATCTCAAATAATTAGAATATGGTGACATGCCAATCAGCTAATCAACTCAAAACACCTGCAAAGGTTTCCTGAGCCTTCAAAATGGTCTCTCAGTTTGGTTCACTAGGCTACACAATCATGGGGAAGACTGCTGATCTGACAGTTGTCCAGAAGACAATCATTGACACCCTTCACAAGGAGGGTAAGCCACAAACATTCACTGCCAAAGAAGCTGGCTGTTCACAGAGTGCTGTATCCAAGCATGTTAACAGAAAGTTGAGTGGAAGGAAAAAGTGTAGAAGAAAAAGTTGCACAACCAACCGAGAGAACCGCAGCCTTATGAGGATTGTCAAGCAAAATCGATTCAAGAATTTGGGTGAATTTCACAAGGAATGGACTGAGGCTGGGGTCAAGGCATCAAGAGCCACCACACACAGACATGTCAAGGAATTTGGCTACAGTTGTCGTATTCCTCTTGTTAAGCCACTCCTGAACCACAGACAATGTCAGAGGCGTCTTACCTGGGCTAAGGAGAAGAACTGGACTGCTGCCCAGTGGTCCAAAGTCCTCTTTTCAGATGAGAGCAAGTTTTGTATTTCATTTGGAAACCAAGGTCCTAGAGTCTGGAGGAAGGGTGGAGAAGCTCATAGCCCAAGTTGCTTGAAGTCCAGTGTTAAGTTTTCACAGTCTGTGATGATTTGGGGTGCAATGTCATCTGCTGGTGTTGGTCCATTGTGTTTTTTGAAAACCAAAGTCACTGCACCCGTTTACCAAGAAATTTTGGAGCACTTCATGCTTCCTTCTGCTGACCAGCTTTTTAAAGATGCTGATTTCATTTTCCAGCAGGATTTGGCACCTGCCCACACTGCCAAAAGCACCAAAAGTTGGTTAAATGACCATGGTGTTGGTGTGCTTGACTGGCCAGCAAACTCACCAGACCTGAACCCCATAGAGAATCTATGGGGTATTGTCAAGAGGAAAATGAGAAACAAGAGACCAAAAAGTGCAGATGAGCTGAAGGCCACTGTCAAAGAAACCTGGGCTTCCATACCACCTCGGCAGTGCCACAAACTGATCACCTCCATGCCACGCCGAATTGAGGCAGTAATTAAAGCAAAAGGAGCCCCTACCAAGTATTGAGTACATATACAGTAAATGAACATACTTTCCAGAAGGCCAACAATTCACTAAAAATGTTTTTTTTATTGGTCTTATGATGTATTCTAATTTTTTGAGATGGTGAATTGGTGGGTTTTTGTTAAATGTGAGCCAAAATCATCACAATTAAAAGAACCAAAGACTTAAACTACTTCAGTCTGTGTGCATTGAATTTATTTAATACATGAGTTTCACAATTTGAGTTGAATTACTGAAATAAACTTTTCCACGACATTCTAATTTGAGATGCACCTGTATAAGTCACTCACATGTGGTACCATTTTAAAGCTTAGATTCTGAACTTTTTATAGAATACCATTACTTATGCATTCATGTCACAAAGTAACAAAATAAAGCCTGAAAACCTCTGCACTGCAAATGAGCCCCACCTAGAGGTGATGTGGAAATATTAATATAAACGTTTTTCACATAGCACTTATATTCCAGGTTCAATACAAGTTAAGCTCAGTTGATAGCATTTGTGGCATAATGTTGATTACCACAAAAAGTTAAATTTCAACTCCATCCTTTTCTTTAAAAAAAAAACAAAAATTGAGTTACAGTGAGGCACATACAATGGAAGTGGGGTAAATTTTTGAATGTTAAAATCCTCACTTTTTCAAAAGTATAGCCACAAGACATAATATGTGTGTAAAATGACTTAAGTGTGATAAAACGTATTAATGTTTTCTGTGTAAAGTTACAGCCAATTTTACAACTTTGTTGCCATGATGATGTAATGTCAACAAACCCTAAAATGACTAGAAATGACAATTTAAACAATTTCACGGCTCAAATAATACATGAATTTTAACAGAAGGATTAATGTAATTGCATTTATACAATAATAAGCCTCAAATTTCTGCCTTTAAACCCTTTGAAAATTGGTCCCCACTTCCATTGTAGTGTCTTAATGTAACCTTGGTTTTTGCTTTTTTTTTTTAAAGAAAGGGAAGGATGGGGCCTGGTAGCTCAGCGAGTGAAGACGTTGACTACCACCCCTGGAGTCACGAGTTCGAATCCAGGGCGTGCTGAGTGAATCCAGCCAGGTCTCCTAAGCAACCAAATTGGCCCAGTTGCAAGGGAGGGTAGAGTCACATGGGGTAACCTCCTCGTGGTCGCTATAATGTGGTTCGTTCTCAGTGGGGCGCATGGCGAGTTGTGCGTGGATGCCGCGGAGAATAGCGTGAAGCCTCCACACGTGCTATGTCTCCGCGGTAACGCGCTCAACAAGCCACGTGATAAGATGCGCGGATTGACGGTCTCAGATGCGGAGGCAACTGAGAGTCACTACGCCACCAGAGGACATAGAGCGCAGCGCATTGGGAATTGAGCATTCCAAATTGGGGAGAAAAAGGGGAGGAAAAAAGAAAAGGAGGGACGAGTCTAAATTAGTTTTTGTGGTAATCAACATTATGCCACAAATGCTATTGATTGAGCCTAACTTGTATTGAACCCAGAATACTCCTTCAAATGTTTTCCTAACACCACAGTTCGAATGATTATTAACAGTATCACAAACTAAAATATGATCTCTGTAAGATCACAAAGACAAACATCTCATGTCTGCTCCGATCACTGCTTCTCTAAGCTCCAAGGAGCCAAAACTCTATATCAGCTTTAACCTTGGTCTGATTTTTTTTTTTTTTTTTTCAAAATGTGCAATTTTTTCACTTATCTGTAATCTTGCTTGTTTAAATAATCCAATGTTTTATATTAGATGTCCAACAAATTTGCAGTCAAGCAGAAAAAGCATGCATAAACAAATTATCTGCAAAATATGTTAACAACTATTAATGATAAAATGTTTGGATCTCAGCTTTCCAACGACGCCTAGATTGAGTCTTTCTAGCAAGTCAGTCCGCTGTCAGCCATCTTTGGAATGCTCTCGGGAGGCTATTTCCAGTCATGCCAGTGCAGCTCCTATCTACTTGAATGGGGGAACACCGAAACCTCAAAAACGGTTGGTCAAGAACATATTTCAAATCAGCAATACAATTGTATAATATTGATATCATAAATTGTCCTTCTTTACCTCATATTATGCTTAAAAATGCAATTTTCCCGGCTTGTATAGCTAATGCGCATGCTTGAGTTGACTGACAGGCGATGTCTGTATCTAAAAGGTGATTGGCTCTTTTACGTGTCAGACGGGACTTCCTTTCTACATCCGTTGACCATTGGGCGCTAGAGCTTCTTGGTTGGGCATTCCAATTTCTCCCATTCATTTAAACAGAAGTGACCCATCTCTGCTAAATAGTCTCTGTTCTAGTCCAGAGGCTGAGATATTCAACAAAACAGTGGGGAACATGCATGTGATCCAAAATAGACTGGATGTCTATGGTGTGAGTGTTGAGCTGCGTTAGAGTGCAACCTACATTTCCGATATGTATATTGTGATGGAAGGTGATTGAGGAAAAAAATATTTTCATCTTTTGGAATGAAATAAGACTTTTTGCAGGGAGATACATCTAACAGAACCAGAATTACATGCTAACAAATTTAGGGGAAAAAAAGAGATACTTAAATTATATACGTAAAGTATGTATGTGTTTTAGGTGAGCTTTTAAATTTGGGTGTGAACAATTGTAGGTGGCAGCCAAAAAATGCTGAGTTGAACTAGTTGAGAATTTAGCAGGTTATCATGTACTCACCAGGTCACCTGATTCCGACAAGACAGTCTATTGGATGAAAGTGGAGGTTTATACAATATTTAAGATATAATAGAGTAAGAGGAGGTAATGTAATCATACAACAGTTTCAGCAACACTATCAATGTCATTACAAAATGAAGGCATAAGATTTACAAACATTTAGTTTATACATTTATTTAATATACAGCAAGTTAATTTATAGTTGTAATCTATCTTGACTATGTCAGAAAAGAATGTGTATTCACTTACATAAGACTTCTTTTCACTTCTTTTACTCTCAGCTGCACTTGGTGATGTGACAGGGCTCTGAAAAATATCATGTTTACATGTAAAAAAAAAACAAAAAAAACAACCATTAAATCAAATAAGCTATGTTTAATTATGATTTAACAAAAAGGTTTAGTATTTTAGTATGTGTTGACCAAATAATCAATGTGATCGTCATGTACAATCTACCCTACAAACTACATTTGATTGAATACTACACTCTGCTGTACTACATTGTCAGTATTTACCCATATCCAGTAGGCTACTGTCAGTCCTGCTAAAGTTTCAATTTTTATTTAAACATGCTACTTGAAGTGGAGTGCCAATGCATAAATGCTCTAATGTTTTAAAAATGATCATTTAAAGTTTGAATTGAAAGAATGTATTACCTTACTCACTGAACTGGGAATAAATCCAATGGCCTGAATTTGAACCTTCCCAGATATAGCCAGCGTGTCCACCTTCTTGAGCTCTAACCTGTGCTTGTACTCCAGCAGGTGAGAGCCATTTACTGCCACCTGGATGCAGTAAACACAAGTAAACCAAAAGTGTTTATTTAAAACAGTATTATTTGTAAAATTATTGGCCTTTAAATGAAATGAATACATTTTATACAGAGAGCTACTTTTAGGAAGGTTCAGCAAGAGAGACTTTTAGTTAGGTGAATTTTGGCGGCAGTGTTTTATATATGTGTGTGTATGTGGAAAAAGAAAGTACACCCTCCTTGAATTCTATGGTTTTACGTATCAGGACATAATAAAAATCATCTGGTCCTTAGCAGGTCTTAAAATTAGGTAAATACAACCTCAGATGAACAACAACACAAGTCATATTACACTGTGTCATGGTTTATTTAACAAAAATAAAGCCAAAATGGAGAAGCCATGTGTGAAAAACTAAGTACACCTTATGATTCAATAGCTTGTAGAAACACCTTTAGCAGCAATAACTTCAAGTAATCGTTTTCTGTATGAATTTATCAGTCTCTTACATCGTTGTGGAGGAATTGTGGCCCACTCTTCTTTACAATGTTGCTTCAGTTCATTGAGGTTTGCGAACATTTGTTTATGCACAGCTCTCTTAAGGTCTCACCACAGCATTTCAATCAGGTTGAGGTCTGAACTTTGACTGGGCCATTGCAACACCTTGATTCTTTTCTTGTTCAGCCATTCTGTTGTAGATTTGCTGGTGTGCTTGAAATCATTGTCCTGTTGCATGACCCAATTTCGGCCAAGCTTTAGCTGTCAGACAGATGGCCTCACATTTGACTCTAGAATACTTTGGTATACAGAGGAGTTTATGGTCGACTCACTGACTGCAAGGTGCCTAATAAGACCTGCACCCCTGAGTCTTCTCTTTACTGTAGTACATGAAACTTGTGTTGAGCGGGTAGAATTCAATGAAGCTGTCAGCTGAGGACATGTGTGGCGTTTATTTCTCAAAACAGAGACTCTGATGTACTTATCCTCTTGTTTAGTTGTACCTTCCACATCTCTTTTTGTCCTTGTTAGAGCCAGTTGTCCTTTGTCTTTGAAGACTGTAGTGTACACCTTTGTATGAAAGCTTCATTTAAAGAACCAAATAGCTTTCAGCTGTGTTTGATATGATGGCAAGTGATTTTCTAGTACCAAATTAGCAATTTAGCATGGTTACTCAAGGATAAGGTGTTGGAGTGATGGCTGCTGGAAATGGGGTCTGTCTAGATTTGATTAAAAATGACTTTTTTCAAATAGTGATGGTGCTGTTTTTTACATCAGTAATGTCCTGACTATACTTTGTGATCAGTTGAATGCCACTTTGGTGAATTAAAGTACCAATTTCCTTCCAAAACAGCTAAATCTGTACATTATTCCAAACTTTTGGCCGCCAGTGTGTGTATATTGTGTAGGTCCCCCCCGTGCCACCAAAGCAGCGCCAACCCGTATCTCAGAATAGTATTCTGAGATGCTATTCTTCTCACCACAATTGTACAGAGCGGTTATCTGAGTTATTGTAAACTTTGTCAATTCGAACAAGTTTGGCAATTCTGTTGACCTCTCTCATCAACAAGGCATTTCCATCTACAGAACTGCTGCTCACTGGATGTTTTTTGTTTTTGGCACCATTCTGAGTAAATTCTAGAGACTGTTGTGCGTGAAAATCCCAGGAGATCAGCAGATACATAAATACTCAAACCAGCCCATCTGGCACCAACAATCATGCCATGCTCCAAATCACTGAGATCACGTTTTTTTCCCCATTCTAATGGTTGATGTGAACATTAACTGAAGCTCCTGACCGTATCTGCCTGATTTTATGCACTTCACTGCTGCCACACGATTGGCTGACTAGATAATCACATGGATGCAAATGGCAAAAATGACAAATTATGCATTATTTACTGCATATATTATATATTACTTAAAGGTGCACTCAGTAATACTCCTAAAGAAATTAATTGTAATTTTGAAACATATGTATAAAATCTCTCTTTTATTCTACATGGGGGAGGGGCGCCCTCATGGGGGCTGCCACTTTAGAATCACATGACTGAATACTACTCACTTAATCTCAGTAACCGTCTTTTTTTTTTGACACTTTCACTCTTGGACTAAATTAATCATGGCTGATTGTGAATAGTGAATTTCTACAATGGCATCTGTAACTGAAAACTACTGATTTTGAATAATGCTGCATCCACACCTCTAGGTGTCACTGTAAGTCCAAGATGACATGAGCAAAAAGTTACTGAGTGCACCTTTAAATCATCAGAGTGGTTAAAGCTTCTTTTACTGATCTCGTGTGAATTCTACTCATAGAATGAAGCATGAAGTCACTGATAACACATTTTAATGTCGTATTAATTGATGTTTTACATGTAGTCTTGATATTTAAATACTCCTCTAAACGCCTCCCACAGTGGTGTGGCGGGTGTCTGAATGTTTGCAAACAGTATGTCGTCGCTCAGCTGTTCCGAACTTCTTTTTGACTCTGAGTGAAGGATGAAGCACATTGCCGTGAGTGTTCCGGGCCTCATACATTTCTTACCTTGAACAGATCTTTCTGTACGAGTATGATGATCTCAAAGGCAGCGCCGTGTCTGAAGGGCATCAGGTAATGGATCTCCTCTCGTCCCCAACACTCCTTCTCGAGTGTGTTACAGACAATGTACGGCGACCACTTGAAGCGAGGGTTAAAATGAAAGGCCACGTCTGCCCTAGGCTTCATGCTGTACCCGCAGGTCAGGTCAATCTGAAATCTAAAAGTGAATTTACAGTTTACAATGTTTACCTCACTGTTTGGGTAAGCTGTAGACAATACAGCAAAATTCAAATGTGATATGAAAATAGAGCTTCTTTGATACATAGATTCTTCTTCTTTTTCCATGTTTTCTTGCAATATTCCTCATGCCAGGTTTGACATCAGTACAAATGCCAATAGATCTTGCATATGCCGTAACTGATCTCAACACATCAATGCTGTTTCTCAATGCTAAGAGTGCAAAGAACGGACTTGCGTTCTTATAAAGACCTGTTTTGCCAAGCTACCTTGAAAGAACAATCTCGGAAGGCCAGGAGGATGTAGATTCTATCTATGCGAGTTTTGAGATGTGCTATGATATTCAACAACCTCATTTCTTTTGGCGGTGGATAATGATATCGAATGGGTCCACAAGAACATAAGGACACACACTGAGAAACAGCACAAGTTTAAATTTGCACAAGTCTGAATGATATTTGAGAGCTACAGGAGTGAATTATTTATTTTTTTCCAGAAAATAATGACTTAAATTACAGTCTGTGCAGCCTCACACAAAGCTACTGAATGGCTTCAGAAGACTTTAAGAATTTAGGGCACAAAACATTTATCTTCTTTTCATGGCACTTTTTTTTCCCCCTTCTTTATTTATTTATTTATTTATGTATTTATTTTTTCAAGATTGACAGCCCCTGGACGCTAAATGCTTTCAAAAACCCTCCTTATGTGTTTCAAGGAAGAAAGACAGTCATACATGTTAGAATAACATGAGGGTGACTATTCCTTTCAGCATGGCTGTGCGTCTCACTGCTGAACTGAAAGAAGACTGGACACATTAAATATTACTGCAGTGCCACAGTAAACGACAGAAAGTTCAAGGTTCAAAGTTCTAATATGAAACCAACTTCAGCTTTGTCCTTACCTGTCAGCATTACTGAGCACACTGCCCTGAATGAGCACCATCTCTCCGGGATGTAGTCCACCCAGGATAGTCCCAGCATAAGGAATCGTCTGAATGTAGAAATTTAAATCATGAGACTCAGCTAAGACTCAGCTGTGCACTTACTTCTGGTTTGGCCAACCCATAATTCTATCATTTAAAGCCTGGACGCTTTCTAAACAGTAAAACAATTAAGGCGTTAACTGCTGTGGAAGTATATGAAGGTAAATAGACTAAAATAGTCAACTACAGTGATAGAATAGATAGAACAGTCAACTTCAGTGAACTCCAAACCTGGCAGACTACATACAGTAGATAACAAGCACTGACAAATAAGTAAAAAAGGAAAAGTACAGTAAACCTTACTGGATTCAATACTGTTTGTTTCGGATTTGCGACAGACATGTTGTCGATACTGTTATGACAGAAGTCTCTTTATGATGTTAATATGTGTTGTCCGTTCAGATGATGACGAAAATATCAACACTTTCTGCACTTTCACTTCCGCATGTGTGAAAGGCGCGTAGGATGAGAGTGCGAAATGAGCGCGACGCATTCAGTGACCAATCAGACCGTGACATAAGCGCGACGCGTTCAGTGACCAATCAGAGCGCGACATGAGCGCGACGGGTTCAGTGACCATTCAGAGCGCGATGTGAACACGACGCGTTTACTGACCAATCAGAACGCGACATAAGCGCGAAGCGTTCAGTGACCAATCAGAGCGCGATTTCATTTTCACTTCACGCTGTAAAATTAAATTATTTATATAATAAACACTTATATTGAGAACTTGGTGTAAATAATTACAATTCACAAATATAGAGGAAAGATTTCAATTCAATCATGAATGAGATAAATATTGAAAATATGTCGAGACGTTTGTACGCATTTTTTTTTCTTAAATTAATGCTCGTCTTTACCCCAGTATAGATGATTTTATAAACTACAACGTCAAGAGGTGTGCTCTTATAATATGAACGTTTTCACGTGTTTCAAATTTTAACTAAGTCCAAACGAAGCACATGACACGGAAGTGCCTATAATTGATAAACATCCTCATGAAAGGCTTCATGCAGCAGTTGATTCTCATTCATGCACACACTCGATCATGCTCGCACACTGTCTGCTATATATAATCTTTTGTGTTCTCGGAGACTTGGCTGAGTTTTATGTTATAAATGATCGAATCGGATTAGGGAGGGAATTTGATGGAATTGGTGGATTGAGCGGAGGAGGGGTAAAGTAAACTATGTTCACTTGAAGAAGTTATGTTTCAAAACTGCATACTGTCAAAGTTTGTGGATTGGGTCAGTGGTGGTGTTGTGGTTGATAAAATGTAGTCTTTGTTCGCAGGCCACTTCACGTCTTCTTGTAAACTATGACGAACCGTATCGCAGTGAAATACTTGACTTCTTGTTCAAGGTACTGAGTCACATGAGCTAAACACACATGATATTTTATGACGGACATGCATTGAATAACCTGTTGTTTTATTGCGTTGTGTGATTGGTTTTCTACAGCCCAATTTTGGAGCTTCATTGCACATCCTAAAGGTAGAAATTGGAGGTGACGCCCAAACCACAGGTAAGTCTGTCTGCCTGCTGTGTTTTTTTTTTTTTTTTTCTTCTCTCTCTCCTCGTCTCCCTCCCAAGATCAGGGATGCACAAATAATATCGATCCAATAATTTTGTGGGCAGTGGTATATTAAAAGGTCAGAAATCTTCAGGTCTTAGATTTTCTGATCTGCAAGTGCTCATTTTATTCTCTTCATTTCAGTTTCAAGTGATTTCACATAGAAATAAATCTCAGACGAGAACAAAGTGTTGTACAATACCTAGTCTCAACAACTTATGTTTACCTGAAACACATCATTCAGTATTAATGCAACATTACTTGTATTTCTCTGCTTGACAGATGGCACGGAACCCTCTCACATGCACAGTGGGGATGATGTGGATTTTTACCGTGGATATGAATGGTGGCTCATGAAAGAAGCCAAGAAGAGAAATCCAAACATCAAACTGATTGGTAATCAGTTAGTTATACACTTATGTCCATTTTCTTTATAAGAAACATGTGGAATGTAGAGCTCATTGATATTGAAGTTGATTTAATGGTTTAATTTTGAAGGTCTGCCCTGGGCGTTTCCAGGATGGGTTGGTCAGAAGACCCAATGGCCTTACTTTTTCCCAAACATTACTGCTAACTATGTTGTTTCCTGGATTATTGGGGCAAAGCAGCATCATAACTTGGATATCGATTATGTTGGGGTATGCATACAGTGACTTATTGTGCAATTAAGAGCAATCTGTTTACTGGCATCTGTTTTAGAAGAAACCTTCATTTGAACTTCCTCATTTTTCAGATATGGAATGAAAAGGAATATGATGCAACATACATTAAGGTAAGAGAGTGTTAATTCTTTTTTCCTTATTCCAACTAGCCTAGCTATACTTGATGAGCTTTATCGTCATCATCATTGTCAACAGTTTGATCTGTCTAAACCTAAGTCTATCAATTACTCAGGTGCTGCGATACACTTTGGACCAAAATGGTTTGACTGATGTTGGAATCATTGCTGCAGATGGGGACTGGGGTATTTCTAAAGCCATTGCCTACGATCCGTATCTAAATGATGCCATTGAGGCGATCGGGTGAGAAATTTGGCATTACAAACTCAAAGATTTGACCAAAAAGCTGTAAAAGGAATAATTCATCCATAAATGAACTATTTCTGGTGTAGAATGCACGCCATGGAACCCAAAGACGATTTTATTTTTTTATTTTTTTAAGAAAATCCTGGCCACTCTTTTTTTTGTGAGGGGGAACTGGGTCTGTCAAGCTCCAAAATAAAGATGACTTGGAAGAAGGCTTCTGAAGAATTGGAATATAGGCTATGAGTTGTTTGGACAACTTTTAGAGTACATATGGCACTATAGTCAAAGTCTTCTGAAACTGTACGATAGCTGTGTATGAGGAATGGACAGAAATTGTAGTCATAATTCACTGAAAATCTTACCATCTACTGTAGCTCTCAAATTAAATGTGGTGCCATTGACATCAATTATGTCTGACCACGAGACATGCTTAAAGCAATTGTGTTTGGCATCAACATGCCATTTTTGTAATCCATACAAACTTCTGTAGTCCATTTTAGGACTTTGTGTGAGGAAACAAACTGGAAAGTCAGTATTCAAAGTTATTGAATGGCTTCAGAAGACTTGATATATAGTCCATGATTTGTATAGGCTAATTTTATCACTTTATTGGTGCTTTTCTGTCATTTTAGAGCTTGACAGACCTAGTCCTTTTTACTTTCATTATATTTAAAAGAGCTGCCAGTATATTCTTTAAAAATACAACTTTTGTGTTTCACGTATCAAAATCATAGGGGGTTTGGAACAACATGAGGGTGAGTGAATAATGACAGAATTTTCATTTTTGGGTGAACTATTCCTTTTAATGGGTTATTGAAAAAAGGTTGTCCGAGGTGATACAAATGAGAGAATCGGGTTTTAAATATTTTGCATATCAAGTTTGTAGAAATGTTATTTTTGCGTCCATGTTGGTTTCATACATTTTTGAAAAAGATTTAAGGCATTTCCTACAAAAATTGATTTGACTATAAAATGTCAATTTAAAACTTATTTATATACAAATATCATGAATTTGCGTCACAGATATCAAGATTTAGTCTTAGGGTTACTCCATTTGACCTCAACAAAATGTTAAAATGTTCATAAAAATGTCATTCTTGAGGGTCTAAAGGGGTCTTCTCTGGTTTATTTATATATAATATAATTTTATCAAATATATAAACAGAATGGCTACCTGTATGTTGGTTACACCACCTGACTTTGGTTTGGTGTACAACATTGTTTCAAATATAAATAACACAAAAAACAGCTTATTTTATTTAGGAAAGTCATAACATTTTATTCCAAACTATTTTTTTTTTTCCTATAATTTCAGCTTTTAATTTTTTTTTTTTTTACTGTCAGTTATATCGCAGACATTTTTACTTTAACCCCCAGAAAAAATATCAACATGACTTTGAACTCAGAAAATGAAAACTTTTTCATCGTAGTTGATGTGTATTCAAGTAATCGTTTTGTGTGAATTGAATTTATGTATTTTTAAATAGATCCAGACAAAAAGAAATGAGCGTCACTTGACCCTAAAATGCTGTCAAACACAGTTCTACAGAGTTATGTTGGGGTGCTTTCACACTAGCACTTTTGGTGCGTACCCGGGGTAGAATGACGTCAAAGTTCGGTTTGTTTGGATAATGTGAACGCTGTTTTCCGAACTCGGGTGTGCACCCACGAACCGCATCTGGGTCCACTTGAAGAGGTGGTCTGGGGTATGGTTCATGTGAACTCCATTACGGTTCACTGCTGATATGAACGCAATCATACCAAATCGTGAAAGTGTACCACTTGTGATGACGTATAATTTGCTTCTTTGCAGGCTCCCGATCGCAACTATTATTGTATAATGCATTTCTCACACCTGCTTGTGTCCAGGTACACCGCCTTCTGAGAGCAGCTCACATTCTTCACATTTCTTGCAACACATCCGCGGGCTCGCGGCAGACAAATGCTAATATTCATCACATCATTACACATTCATTGCATCTGCAGGAGACAAACACTAGTGTTGTTCTGTGCGTGGTGAATTTTGGTGGTAAATCCAAATAGACTAACTTTAATACTTCACTTAACACCGTGACGTCTTCTCAAGATGTTACCTAGATGTGGTAAACAGCTGCCGCTTGTACTCACGTTGATGACATAATCAGACCGTGGTTCAGACCCAAAAAATATCATGTGAACAGAGACCAGCGGGGGCAGGGGGAATGGGGGAGGAAACGAACTTGGGTTCGGTCCAAGCAGTCGAACCAAGTGTGAAAGCACCCTTACTCTATTTACAGTGTGCACTACCCAGGCACCAACACTGTTAAAGAAGCGTTGTTGACGGAGAAGAAGCTTTGGTCCTCTGAAGATTACAGCACGTTCAGTGACGACATTGGTGCTGGATGCTGGGCGCGAATTCTAAACCAGAATTACGTGAACGGCAGAATGACTTCGTGAGCTATTTTCTGACATCTTTGACTTGTTTATGCAATACATATCGTCATGTTGATGTGTTCAGAGTAACAGTACTTTGTTTTAGGACTATATCCTGGAATCTAATAGCAAGTTACTATGAGGATCTGTCCTTTGGTGGAGATGGGCTGATGACAGCAGAGCAGCCCTGGAGTGGACATTATGTAGTAGAATCTCCAATATGGATTACTGGTAACACGTTTTCAACTCAACAGTCACCCAAGTTCTTTCTATTACTGTATATGTTTGTGGCATTTTTAATTTGCTCAAAGGAATAGTTCACACACACTTAACGGTTGATTTTATTAGCAACAGTCTAATTCTACGTCTAATACTGCATTCTTCTACCATAATGGAAAAAATAAATATTTTTTAAAGAATGCTATTTAATTATCCTATAGCACACACAACCCAGTTTGCGCAGCCAGGCTGGTTTTATCTGCAAACTGTGGGGAAACTCACACGAGGAGGAAGTTATGTGGCCTTAACAGACCGCAGAGGGAATCTTACCATTGTCATCGAAACCATGGTGTGTGGATGGTCATTTATCAGGTCTTGTGAAGGTCACAAGTTTTAGTGAGTCATATATTTTGATCTCCTTTCCACTTTTTACAGACACACAATCACTCTCTGTGCATTCGACCCCCTCTACCGCAATTTGACGTCTCCCCTCAGACAGTCACGTTTCAGCTCAAAGGTTCTTTTGTAAGTTGAGTTTTATCTGTTCTAGTTATTTGTTAATCTTAAAGGAATAGTTATAGTTACTCACCCTCATTACAAAACCTGAATGACTTTATTCTTTGCAACACAAAAGCAGATGTTATGCTGAATATGAGCAGGCCCTATAAAATCCATTTAAAAACTTTCAAATTCAATTGTATTTTTTCCCAAATTCTGTATGTTCTGTTTTACATAGAATTTTAATCAAATGAAAACAAAACAATTACTGTACCATTGCATTATTTTTTATCAAATAATCCTCACAGCCCATTCCAAAACACAACATTGGAATTCCTTTTTTTTTTTTTTTTTTTTTTTTGGGTCAAATGCATTGCCGTGCAGCGGAGCATCACAGTATTTATAAAGGCATTAATGAAAACCTTTATATTTAAGCAAGAGTGCTGTTGTACTGAATAATGTAATTGCTTTTGATGAATTATTAACATTATTATTTATTATAATCAGAATTTTATTATTATTTCTACATTGAATATTACATTTTACTATACAGTAGTACTATCTGTAGCATTTTTTTCCAGTTTCACGCATGTAGTTAAATTAAGCTTTTATTTTGGCAAAAAAAACAAAACAAAAAACCTTTTAGAACCTTTAGTTTGTATGTTTGACAACAGCTTCTCACGTCTGGATAAGCATTTCACTGTATAGCCTAATGTGGTCATTAAACCGCAAAAGGCTGCGATTTAATTCTGTAAATATATACAGTATTCTGCATATGATGGCCGCTTCACAGTGAATATGCACTCTGCTTTCTGTCATTTACAGTTGTGCTCAAAAGTTTGTATACCCAGGCAGAAATTGTGAAATTTTGGCATTTATTTTGAAAATATGACTGATCATGCACAATACTTGTTGACCCCTCTCCAAACATAGCGCTTATGTTTGTGGTGATAAAGCCCTATTTTGGTCTCGTCACTCCAAATTACAGTGTGCCAGAAACTGTCAGGCATGTCAAGGTGTTGTTGGGCATATTGTAACCGGGCCTTTTTGTGGCATTGGCTTCTTTCTGGCAACTCGACCATGCAGCTCATTTTTGTTCAAGTATCGTCATATTGTGCTCCTTGAAACAACCACACCGTCTTTTTCCAGAGCAGCCTGTATTTCTCCTGAGGTTACCTGTGTTTTTTTTTTTTCTTTGTATCCCGTACAATTCTTCTGGCAGTTGTGGCTGAAATCTTTCTTGGTCTACCTGACCTTGGCTTGGTATCAAGAGATCCCTGAATTATCCACTTCTTAATAAGTGACTGAACAGTACTGACTGGCATTTTCAAGGCTTTGGATATCTTTTTATATCCTTTTCCATCTTTATAAAGTTCCATTACCTTGTTATGCAGGTCTTTTGACAGTTCTTTTCTGCTCCCCATGGCTCAGTATCTACCCTGCTCAGTGCATCCATGTGAGAGCTAACAAACTCATTGACTATTTATACACAGACACTAATTGCAATTTAAAAAGCCACAGGTGTGGGAAATTTAACCTTTAATTGCCATTTAAACATGTGTGTGTCACCTTGTGTGTCTGTAACAAGGCCAAACATTCAAGGGTATGTAAACTTTTGATCAGGGCCATTTGGGTGATTTCTGTTATTATGATTTAAAAAGGAGCCAAACAACTATGTGATAATAAATGGCTTCATATGATCACTATCCTTAAAAGACAGTTGTTGTGTGTTTTGCATGATCAGTCATATTTTCAAAATCAATGCCAAAATTTCACAATTTCTGCCAGGGTATGCAAACTTTTGAGCACAACTGTATTACAAGCATCAAGCACGCTGTGTGTATGATGTGTGTATGTGTATGAGCGCACTTTCCCTTTGAAGCGTGCACCACATGCAGACTGTATATTTAATTAAATTGCAGCCTTTTGTGGTTTAATCATTACACTAGGACATATCATGATTTTAATTTTATTAATTGTGCAATAATATGTTCATTTGATCCCAAATATGCCAAATTCCTTGACATTCCACATTTTACATTTTATTCAGTTTTTATGACTGGATTCCGTCCTTGTTTTCTGCATCGCAGAAATTATAAGGCCCAAAATGAACCGCATTCACCTTACAATTTCATTGCATCTTTTTCCCGTTCCTGTTCAGAACTTTTCCTGTTGTTTTTCATGAAAGTCATATGGGATTGGAACAATGTGAGGGTGGCTAAATGATGAATGAATTAAATTTTTTTGGGTGAACTATTGTCTTAAGTCTTAATTTGTTGTTTGTCTTTTTTTTTCTCTAGGCACATGTCACTGAACTTAAAGTGTGGTACTCAAAATTGGATTTTGAGACCAAAAACGATACACTTTTTCAACAGAGAGGTCCTATTAAGGTATATTTCAATTGATATGTCTTTAATGGTGTTCGCTAAGGCAATTATCACTATTGCTGTTGGGTATGTCAATTTGTAGTGGATGGTAATCCACAACAGTTTACCAATTCTCTAAAATTTTTATCAGAATACATTTCTGATTGGTACACATTAATCGCATTACTTATTACTTTTAAGTAACTTTCTAAAACACATTTGACTGAAGTTTTTGTTAAGGTGTGAATAGCACCTGCCACACAGCACAACTATTTGCATTCAGATAGTCTGGTGGAAACTGGTGGTATGGGGTGTAACAACGGTGTGTATGTGCTTTTTTGTTTTTTCATGCGGATGACCTGGGTTCTAATCCCCCTGTTGTCCCAATATTTTCCATCCAGTGTTCTGTCTCCACATAATAATAATAATAATAATAATAATAATAATAATAATTAAAAAAACTAAACTCTAAATTACTTCCTCCACCGCCCCTCCTCGAGATTCCCCCAAAAATGCTAAGTAATTGCCCCGTTTCTTATTGTAAAAATCCCTAACTCCCATCCTTCTGCTCGACCCCTCCTCGAAGGTAGCCACCCTCCACATCTCCGTGCACCACTCCAGGAACGAGGGTGCTCCATCTGATTTCCAACTCCTCAAAATAACCTGCCTACCAATCATCACACTGGTCAAAACCCAGTCCCTCATGTACTTATCGTCCAAATCCATGACCTCCCCATCTCCCAAAATACAGAGTCTGGGGCAGAACAAGACCTGAGTGCCCAACATATCACACACAAAACTTTGCAACTTCAGCCAAAATTCTTGGATCTTACGACACCCCCCAAAAAACATGGGTGGTGTCTCCATCTTCAGAATGGCATCGCCAGCAGGTGGGTGTGTCTTTAAGACCAAGCCTATACAATCTAGAGGGGGTCCAATAAAATCTATGTAAAATCTTGAATTGCATAAGGCGAACCCTTGCATCTCTAGATGCAGGCTTGACGTTTTTTAGAATCCTAGCCCACACTCCCTCCTCCAATAACAAATTTAAATCTTCCTCCCACAATCTTTTGAGAGAATTTAAAGCTCTGTACCCCAGACTCTGAATTAGCAAGGAGTAATACACTGATGCCTCATTACCCTTCCCAAAAGCAGCAATCACCACTCCCAGAGTATCTGCCACTCTAGGGGAGTGCATGCTACTCCCAAAAACGGTGCAGAGCAGGTGGCGAAGCTGTAAATACTTATAAAATTGAGATCTGGGAATCCCAAAATGTTGAATCAAATTTTCAAAAGATCTCAATACTCCACTCTCATATAGGTCACCAAGTGTATTATTCCCCCTCACAATCCAATCTGACCAACAGAAAGGGGACTTATTAATACATAGTTTAGGGTTCAGCCATATTCTCGAGGCTATGTTTAAATAAATATCCGAGGTAGACACTCTGGACACCTTTGTCCATATCGAGTGTAAATGCGAGATAACGGGGTGTGACTTAACTTCTCCAATTAGTTTGATAGGGTCAAGAACTTCCTTTTCAATACAAAACCAGGGAGGGGCTCTCTCAGGTGAAAGCGACCAATGAGCCAAATGTCTGAGACTGAATGCATAATAATAATAATGATAATAAAACAAAATCTTAGCCCACCTTTGTCAATCGGCCTATGTTACTTGTTGAAATGTAACCTGGGATGCTTTCCATTCCAAATGAAGGACTTCTCTATGCTATCAAATTGCTTGAAATAAGAGGGGGAACATCTACAGAGAGAGATTGTAGTAGGTAGTAGAATTTTGGAATACAATTAATTTTAATAACATCAACCTTCCCAATCATAGATAAATGTAATGAAGCCCACCTACCCACATCGCTCAAAACGTTTTATTAAAGGATCAAAATTAACTCATAAATTTGCTGGGAATAAAATACCCAAATACTTAATGCCCTGTTTGGGCCATTGAAAGGTGCCTGGTTGAAAAGCCGTTACTGGGCAGTATGCAGTCAGAGCTAAAGCTTCGGATTTAGACCAATTAACTCTGTATCCTGAAAATTTGAAAAGGAATTGATAATTCTGTGGAGGCTAGGCATAGATCTAGTGAGGTTGGAAATGAATAACAAGATATCATCTGCGTAAAGCAGAAGCTTATGCGCCACACCTCCCACCGTCACCCCTAGAAAATCATCCTCCTTTATCGCAGCTGCTAAAGGTTCCAGGGCAAGACAGAACAATAATGGGGAAAGAGGGCAACCCTGCCGAGTGCCCCTATCCAGAGTAAAATAATCTGAAATTAATCCATTTGTTTGTACCGCCGTTACAGGGTGTCTATAAAGTAACTTAATCCATCCAATAAAAGTATTTCCGAACCCATATATTTCCAAAATCTTAAAAAGATAATCCCATTCTACCATATCAAATGCCTTTACGGCGTCAAGTTAGATGGCAGCAACTGGAGTCTGATCATTCGCCACTGACCACATGATATAAATGAAATGCCTAATGTTGTCAGAAGAGCATGATCTATATGTATAAGAGATGTCATAACTTAATCGGTTAGCCAGAATTTTTGCCAAAATATTTACATCTAGCTGGATCAGGGAAATTGGATGGTAACTTTTACACTCACTTGGGTCTTTGTCCTTTTTAAGAATCAGACTGATCCGGGCTTGTGTCATGGTTGGCATGGTTGGTTTAATGATTCTGTATAAACTTCTAACAAAAGTGGAGCCAGTTCTGTAGCATAAGATCTAAAAAATTCAGTGGCAAAGCCATCTGGCCCCAGAGACTTGCCTGTAGGCAGGGCCTTAATTACCTCGTCAAGCTCCTCCAAGGTTATCTCAGAATCAAGAATTTTTTTGCTCCGTTGTCAGTTTAGGGAGTTCCAATGGTTCCACACAATTTCTAATATCTTCATCAGTAGACAAAAATGTGGAACTATAGAGATCAAGATAGCATTATTAATATCAATGGCTGAGGTAAAAATTTCACTACCAGCAGATTTCACTGAGGGAATGGTAGAAAAAGACTCTCTCTGCTTTATATATCTAGCCAAAAGCTTCCCTGCCTTGTCCCCCCACTCAAAGTATGACTGTCTTGCCCTGAATAGCCAAAACTCCACCTTCCACGACAAAATAGTATTATATCTGTATTTCAAACGGGTCAATTCTCTGAGGCCATCAGACGACATTTGGCGCTTCAGCTCTGCCTCTGCACTTTTAATATTCCCTTCCATATTGTATGATTCGACCCCTAAGAACTGCCTTAAGTGCCTCCCAAGCCATGCCCACAGAGGGTACTGAAGACCAGTTGGTCTCCATATAAACATTGATTTCAGTCTTTAACATTTGTTGGAAATCAGGATTTTGCAAAAGGGATACATTAAGGCGCCAACTATATGATTTATTTTTCTCCGTATGTGGCAACACCTCTAAACTCACCAGGGCGTGATCTGAGACCAAGATATTTCCAATTGAGCAGTCAACAACAGATTAAATGAGGGACTTGGATATAAAAATCTATTCTAAAATAAATCTTATGGACTGATGAAAAAAATTTATATTCCCTACCAAATGGGTTCAAAAGTCTCCAAATATCTGCAAGACCAAGAGTTTTACACATCATGTGAAGCGTCAGTGTTGCTCTAGGGGACTTGCACACTTTTGCTTCACTATGATCAAGGACTGAATCCATCAACCGATTAAAGTCTCCTCCCAATATTATATCATGAGAGGTGCCAGCGGCTTGCAACATCCGTTTGAGATCTATAAAAAAGCCTTGATCATCAACGTCAGGTGCGTAAATATTAGCCAAAATCAACCTTTGCCCCTGAATTTCTCCTAAAACGATAATGATTCTTCCCAATTTATCTTTAATCTGTTTGAGACATTTAAATTGTAGATGCTTATTTATCAGTGTAACGACTCCCCTGCTCTAAAGAAAACATGTCCACCCCATATCTTCCCAAATTTTTCCGCTTCCTGCAGGGAAAGATGTGTTTCTTGAAGAAACACTATATCATATTTCTTACGCTTAAGAAAAGAAATAACCTTCCTTTTTATGGGGTGCCCCAACCCATTCACATTCCATGTGGAGAGAGATAATCCACTCATATTAACAATTGACATATTGATATAATAGAAAAAATTAATTGTGTGTCCAAAAAAAAAAAAAAAATGATGAAGACCACATTCCCCATTAGAGCAACAATAAAACCCCACGCACAACAGCGCCAACCGGCGTCAATCCCTTTAAACTCAGAGTCCATGTACGCATGCGAGAACAATCCGATGGCAAAGTTGTTGCGGGGGTTCAAGTCCGGTGCTTCTGCACAAATTTTGTGAGGCAAAATTACATAACAGAAAATACTTTGTAAAACAGACCCCAGCCAACAGGCAGAATAAACACAAAGAATACTTAGATTCATTCACAGAACTGTCTTGAAGGTGTGCTCCTCCACAAAACAACTTCCAGCTAATATAAATCCGTTCAGTGTCCTCAGACAGACAAACAGTTTTTCAGTGAGCCGGCTGTTATGAGTGCAGCAGATGATGTAATCATTCTAATGTCCCTTAAAAATACTCCACAAAAACAAACTCCAGCCATTAGGCGGAACCAGCACGAAAAGAAACAAAACAGGCATCCCAGTTCCTCGGATGATCAAGAGCCAATCTCACTCGGAGGGCGCATAAAAAAAAAAAGTACATCATGACTTACTCAGCCTGTCAACTTTTATAAAAGACGTCCATTATGTGAGCATGTAGATATTTTGCGGTTGTCCATAGTGTTCATTCTCAATCTGGCCGGGAACTTCAGTGCAAAAGTTTCTTGAAGGAGTCATGCCACAAAACAAACTCCAGCTGCTAGACAGAGCCAATGCAAAAAAAAAAAAAAAAAAAATGGCGCCCAGCTTCCTCAGACAATTGAGTCTCTAAACAGCGAGTCAGTCCACTAATATAAGAAACATCAAATGGCTTACTCACTCCAATGTATTTATAAAGGAGAGTGCCTGTTTGGGACATGTAAATACTTTGCTGCCATCCCTGGTGTCTATTCTCACTTTGGCCGGAAACATCAGTGCAAAAGCGATCTTCCGTTGATTTGTAAGAGTTTCTTACATTCCTTGAACCGATCGCGTTTCTCTCTTGTCGAACTCGCAAAGTCCGGGAACAAGAAAATATTGTGACTCTTCCAAGAAAGCTTTCCTTTGCTCCTCGCCTGGCGCAACACGAGATCTTTATCAGATGATCTCAGAAATTTGGCTAGAATTGATCTGGGCCTGTCTCCCTCAGCAGATCTCCGAGCCGGGTCTCTGTGAGCTCGCTCAATTTCCAGTTTATGGCCTGTTATGTCGAGCAGACTCTGGAAGAGCTCGTCTTTTTCCAAAATGCGTTCCAAGTCTGTTTCGGACACGGGCGGATTAGTGGATAATTCCCTTTCCAACGACTCCAGATAATCGATTCGTTTCTCAACATCTGCGACTCTTGTGACCAACTCAAAGAATTGTTTCCATCACCGTAATCGATCGACATGTTACAGCGAGATCCTCCAAGTCAGCAACAACCTTCGTCAGCATGTTGGACAGTTGACGCTGAATATTTTCTCCCGACGCGCCATCCAAATCGAGTCCCCGGCTCGCAGGCCCATCAGAGGCCTCAGCTTGAACACGTAAGTGTCTTTTAATGTCTCCAGAGTCTGAGGATTTTGACTTCTTTGCCATGTTTACCTCAAAGAGCAAATATGTAACTGGGTGTATCTAATCTCACCGGATTATAACATGAAAATAATTTAAAAACTAGCAAAGTGCGCAGAGCTAGTCACTCACACGTCTGCTTCTCGCATGGCGTCCAGTTTTAGATTCCTGTCTCCACTCTTAATATTTCCATTAAAACTACATATATTAATAAAAAAAAAAATTATATAAAGTTTGATTTCCTAGCAGTGATTTGGTCATGCTGACGGTCGGGGAGTTCAGATAAAGGTTTGTTCCAGGTAAAGTTAACTATGGTTTTACCATAGTAAGATTGTAGTAACCATGTTTTTTTTGGTGGAAGCCATAGTTTTAATGTAATTAACCATGATGTTACTACAGTAATATAATATAGAAACTATTTTTAATTTTGTTGTTTACTATGACTTTACTGCAAAATACCACGGTGATTCTATGGTACCTGTAGTAAAACCATGATTAATTTTTTTTAAAGGAAGTTTAGGTTTAGGGGTTGGTGTAGGGTGTTTGTGGGATGCTAAATAAACACAAACACCCTACAGTGATGCCCCTATACGGTATGTAAGTATTTAAATTGGGGTGCAAATAGTATCTGACAAATCTTTATTTCCTTATTGTTCATTGTCGCACGAAAGTCACACACTTCTCTGCTTTACAACAACTGGTTATGGAGCATATGCCCTTCAGGGGTCACAGAAACGCAAACAGACATACAAATGTATAAATTAAAATAATGAAATGTATTCTAGATATATAATGTTGTTTTTGATATGCGTGTAATACAAGTAATGTACTTAAATGTAATTATCTTTTAAAATGTAATGTTACACTACTTTTTAACATTAAAACTAATTATATTAGTTACAAATTACTTAGTAATCAGATTACACCCAACACTGCTCATACTTTGGGTTAGGAATTTGTCCCATCCAGTTTGTGCTTTAGACATTAATAATAATTACATTTTATTAAAAATTTATTATATTATAATTATAAATTAATTATACAAATAATTTGGTTTAAGGAGAGGTGTGCTACTACTTTAAACAAAGCCATTCGAATTTTGCATGGCGGATAATGAAACGGGTGAAGAAATCCCAAAGATGATGGCTCCCTCTCTGCATTGAAGAAGGGTTACGAGCCATATCTAGTAACCAATATATCATCAAGACTTGTGGTTGGGCTCTTTTGACTTGGGCCAGTAAGCGACCATTTAGAAACCACCCAGAATAGCAGTGCTGTGGCAACCAGCCAAAACACCCTAGCACAGGGGTGTCAAACTCGGTTCCTGGAGGGCCACAGTCCAGCAGAGTTTAGCTCCAACCCTAATTAAACACACCTGAAGCAGCTAATCAAGGTCTTCAGGAGTGCTGGAAGATTACAAGGAGGCATTTTGGAGCAGGGCTGGAACTAAACTCTACAGGGATGCGGCCCTCCAGGAACTGAGTTTGACACCCCTGCCCTAGCATCATGGTGGCAGTTTTTGCTTGGGAAGCACCACTCACATTTTCTTCATTAAGTAAAGCAAACTTTGTCAACAACAAGGACTGCACAAGCATACAGACAGGGTTGTCACCCGGGAATATTTATTGGTCTTTAAAGAATAAAGAAATGTTCCTTCTTGTTCCTCTACACAGGTTTATGATGGTTTCTTCACCTTAAAACTAGATGTTGATGAAGTTTACACAATCACAACAGTCACTACAGGAAACAGAGGCTTTTACAAAGAGCCCCCCAAATTTTCTGCATTTCCAAAGAATTATTCAGATGATTTTAAAATTGGTAAGTGTTTCCCGTTTAAGGAATACACATGCACACTGAGAATTTTATTACTCGCTGAATCCACTGACATTCCTAACAGGAATTTATTTTTATTTTTTTATTTATTTTTTTTTCTCAATACTAAGATAACCCAACATTCTCGGAAGCCCCGTATTTTGCTGATCAAACTGGCGTGTTTGAGTACTTCAGAAATGTCACAGATAAAGGCATGCACGCCTTTACCTTGCGGCAGGTGATCACTGAACGGCCAATCACCTGGGCAAGAGATGCAGACCAGACCATCAGCATCATTGGAGACTACAATTGGTATGTTTGTCTTCAGCACATAGCATTGTGATAACCCAGTGAATTATGGAAGATGATATGCCTTGGAAGACATTTTATGATGTTATATTCAGCACTGCAGTGTTAAAAGTTTTTAATTTACTCATTTATGTACTCATTCTGTTGCTGCTGAGTTGGTTGCCTGTACATAATGTTTGGAATAATGTACATATTTTGCTGTTTCAGAAGGAAATTGGTACTTTAATTCACCAAAGTGGCATTCAGCTGATCACAAAGTATAGCCAGGACATTACTGATTTAAAAGACAGCACCATCACTATTTGAAAAGTGTGGGTGTTTTTTTTTTTTTTATTTATTTTTTTTTTCTTCTTTAGTTTAACACTTATTAATTCACACAATTGACACAGAAAAGCAAAACATATATTCACAGAATCAACATTTAACCCCCATTATTCCCTTGCCCCCTCCCAACCCCACTCTGACCCTCAACAAATATAGGTGCATCTCAATAAATTAGAATGTCGTGGAAAAGTTCATTTATTTCAGTAATTCAACTCAAATTGTGAAACTTGTGTATTAAATAAATCCAATGCACACAGACTGAAGTAGTTTAAGTCTTTGGTTCTTTTAATTGTGATGATTTTGGCTCACATTTAACAAAAACCCACCAATTCACTATCTCAAAAAATTAGAATATTTTGACATGCCGATCAGCTAATCAACTCAAAACACCTGCAAAGGTTTCCTGAGCCTTCAAAATGATCTCTCAGTTTGGTTCACTAGGCTACACAATCATGGGGAAGACTGCTGATCTGACAGTTGTCCAGAAGACAATCATTGACACCCTTCACAAGGAGGGTAAGCCACAAACATTCATTGCCAAAGAAGCTGGCTGTTCACAGAGTGCTGTATCCAAGCATGTTAACAGAAAGTTGAGTGGAAGGAAAAAGTGTGGAAGAAAAAGATGCACAACCAACCGAGAGAACTGCAGCCTTATGATTGTCCAGCAAAATCGATTCAAGAATTTGGGTGAACTTCACAAGGAATGGACTGAGGCTGGGGTCAAGGCATCAAGAGCCACCACACACAGACATGTCAAGGAATTTGGCTACAGTTGTCGTATTCCTCTTGTTAAGCCACTCCTGAACCACAGACAACGTCAGAGGCGTCTTACCTGGGCTAAGGAGAAGAAGAACTGGACTGTTGCCCAGTGGTCCAAAGTCCTCTTTTCAGATGAGAGCAAGTTTTGTATTTCATTTGGAAACCAAGGTCCTAGAGTCTGGAGGAAGGGTGGAGAAGCTCATAGCCCAAGTTGCTTGAAGTCCAGTGTTAAGTTTCCACAGTCTGTGATGATTTGGGGTGCAATGTCATCTGCTGGTGTTGGTCCATTGTGTTTTTTGAAAAGCAAAGTCACTGAACCCGTTTACCAAGAAATTTTGGAGCATTTCATGCTTCCTTCTGCTGACCAGCTTTTTAAAGATGGTGATTTCATTTTCCAGTAGGATTTGGCACCTGCCCACACTGCCAAAAGCACCAAAAGTTGGTTAAATGACCATGGTGTTGGTGTGCTTGACTGGCCAGAAAACTCACCAGACCTGAACCCCATAGAGAATCTATGGGGTATTGTCAAGAGGAAAATGAGAAACAAGAGACCAAAAAATGCAGATGAGCTGAAGGTCACTGTCAAAGAAACCTGGGCTTCCATACCACCTCAGCAGTGCCACAAACTGATCACCTCCATGCCACGCCGAATTGAGGCAGTAATTAAAGCAAAAGGAGCCCCTACCAAGTATTGAGTACATATACAGTAAATGAACATACTTTCCAGAAGGCCAACAATTCACTAAAAATGTTTTTCTTTATTGGTCTTATGATGTATTCTAATTTTTTGAGATAGTGAATTGGTGGGTTTTTGTTAAATGTGAGCCAAAATCATCACAATTAAAAGAACCAAAGACTTAAACTACTTCAGTCTGTGTGCATTGAATTTATTTAATACACGAGTTTCACAATTTGAGTTGAATTACTGAAATAAATGAACTTTTCCACGACATTCTAATTTATTGAGATGCACCTGTACACCTTTGGTCACACTTGAGTATACACAAAAAAAAAAATCAATATATAAAAATTGTGTGTGTGTGTGTGTGTGTGTGTGTGTGTGTGTGTGTGTGTGTGTGTGTATATATATATATATATATATATATATATATATATATATATATATATATATATATATCACACACACACAGTGGTGTGAAAAAGTGTTTGCCCCCTTCCTGATTTCTTATTTTTTTGCATGTTTGTCACACTTAAATGTTTCAGATCATCAAACAAGTTTAAATATTAGTCAAAGATAACACAAGTAAACACAAAATGCAGTTTTTAAATGAAGGTTGTTATTATTAAGGGAAAACAAAATCCAAACCTACATGGCCCTGTGTGGAAAAAGTGATCGCCCCACCTGTTAAAACATAACTTAACTGTGGTTTATCACACCTGAGTTCAATTTCTCTAGCCACACCCAGGCCTGATTACTGCCACACCTGTTCTCAATAAAGAAATCACTTAAATAGGACCTGCCTGACAAAGTGAGGTAGACCAAAAGATCTTCAAAAGCTAGACATCATGCCGAGATCCAAAGAAATTCAGGAACAAATGAGAAAGAAAGTAATTGAGATCTATCAGTCTGGAAAAGGTTATAAAGCCATTTCTAAAGCTTTGGGACTCCAGAGAACCACAGTGAGAGCCGTTATCCACAAATGGCGAAAACATGGAACGGTGGTGAACCTTCCCTGGAGTGGCCGACCGACCAAAATTACCCCTAGAGCGCAGCGACGACTCATCCAAGAGGTCTCAAAAGACCCCACAACAACATCCAAAGAACTGCAGGCCTCACTTGCCTCAGTTAAGGTCAGTGTTCATGACACCACCATAAGAAAGAGACTGGGCAAAAATGGCCTGAATGGCAGAGTTCCAAGATGAAAACCACTGCTGAGCAAAAAGAACATTAAGGCTCGTCTCATTTTTGCCAGAAAACATCTTGATGATCCCCAAGACTTTTGGGAAAATACTCTGTGGACTGACAAGACAAAAGTTGAACTTTTTGGAAGGTGTGTGTCCCATTACATCTGGTGTAAAAGTAACACCGCATTTCAGAAAAAGAACATCATACCAACAGTAAAATATGGTGGTGGTAGTGTGATGGTCTGGGGCTGTTTTGCTGCTTCAGGACCTGGAAGACTTGCTGTGATAAATGGAACCATGAATTCTGCTGTCTACCAAAAAATCCGGCCATCTGTTCGTGACCTCAAGCTGAAGCGAACTTGGGTTCTGCAGCAGGACAATGATCCAAAACACACCAGCAAGTCCACCTCTGAATGGCTGAAGAAAAACAAAATGAAGACTTTGGAGTGGCCTAGTCAAAGTCCTGACCTGAATCCTATTGAGATGCTGTGGCATGACCTTAAAAAGCAGTTCATGCTCGAAAACCCTCCAATGTGGCTGAATTACAACAATTCTGCAAAATGAGTGGGCCAAAATTCCTCCACAGCGCTGTAAAAGACTCATTGCAAGTTATCGCAAACGCTTGATTGCAGTTGTTGCTGCTAAGGGTGGCCCAACCAGTTATTAGGTTTAGGGGGCAATCACTTTTTCACACAGGGCCATGTAGGTTTGGATTTTGTTTTCCCTTAATAATAACAACCTTCATTTAAAAACTGCATTTTACGTTTACTTGTGTTATCTTTGACTAATATTTAAACTTGTTTGATTATCTGAAACATTTAAGTGTGACAAACATGTAAAAAAATAAGAAATCAGGAAGGCAGCAAACACTTTTTCACACCACTATGTATGTATGTATGTATGTATATGTGTGTGTGTGTAATATGTAATATATATATATATTATAAAATATTACACACATACATACAGTTGTGCTCAAAAGTTTGCATACCCTGGCAGAAATTGTGAAATTTTGGCATTGATTTTGAAAATATGACTGATCATGCAAAAAAACCTGCATAACAAGGTAATGGAAATTTATAAAGATGGAAAAGGATATAAAAAGATATCCAAAGCCTTGAAAATGCCATTCAGTACTGTTCAATCACTTAAGAAGTGGAAAATTTGGGGATCTCATGATACCAAGCCAAGGTCAGGTAGACCAAGAACAATTTCAGTCACAACTGCCAGAAGAATTGTTCGGGATACAAAGAAAAACCCACAGGTAACCTCAGGAGAAATACAGGCTGCTCTGGAAAAAGACTGTGTGGTTGTTTCAAGGAGCACAGTACTTGTTGACCCCTCTCCAAATTTAGCGTTTATGGTTGTGACCAGCCTGTATTTCTCCTGAGGTTACCTGTGGGTTTTTCTTTGTATCCTTGGTATCAATAGATCCCTGAATTTTCCACTTCTTAATAAGTGATTGAACAATACTGACTGGCATTTTCAAGGCTTTGGATATCTTTTTATATCCTTTTCCATCTTTATAAAGTTCCATTACCTTGTTATGCAGGTCTTTTGACAGTTCTTTTCTGCTCCCCATGGCTCAGTATCTAGCCTGCTCAGTGCATCCACGTGAGGGCTAACAAACTCATTGACTATTTATACACGGGCACTAATTGCAATTTAAAAAGCCACAGGTGTGGGAAATTAATCTTTGATTGCCATTTAAACCGGTGTGTATCACCTTGTGTGTCTGTAACGAGGCCAAACATTCAAGGTTATGTAAACTTTTGATCAGGGCCATTTGGGTGATTTCTGTTACCATTATGATTTTAAAAAGGAGCCAAACAACTATGTGATGATAAATCGCTTCATATGATCACTATCCTTAAATAAAAGACAGTTGTTTTGCATGATCAGTCATATTTTCAAATTCAGTGTCAAAATTTCACAATTTCTGCCAGTGTATGCAAACCTTTGAGCACAACTGTATTTAGCCAGAAGCTTCCCTGCTTTGTCCCCCAACTCAAGACTTAAGTCTTGCCCTGAATAGCCAAAACTCCACCTTCCACGACAAAATAGTATTTTATCTGTATTTCAATCGGGTCAATTCTCTGAGGCCATTAGAGGACATTTGGTGCTTCAGCTCTGCCACAGCACTTTTAATATTCACTTCCAGTTCCACGAGTTCATGTGCTTTGGATTTTTTGGTGAATGAGGCATACTGTATGATCCGGCCCCTAAGAACTGCCTTAAGTGCCTCCCAAGTCATGCCCACAGAGGATACTGAGGACCAGTTGGTCTCCATATAAACATTGATTTCAGTCTTTAACATTTGTTGAAATTCAGGATTTTGCAAAAGGGATACATAAAAGCGCCAACTGTATGATTTCCTTTTCTTCATATGTGGCAACACCTCTAAACGCACCAGGGTGTGATCTGAGACTAAAAGGTTTTCAATTGAGCAATCAACGACAGATGAAATGAGGGACTTCAATATAAAAAATCTATTCTAGAGTAAATCTTAAATTTATAGTCCCTCCCATTTGGGTTCAGAAGTCTCCAAATATCTGTAAGACCAAGATTTTTACACATCCTGTGAAGTGTCAATGTTGCTCTAGGGGGGCTTGCAAGTCT
Organism: Myxocyprinus asiaticus; assembly: GCF_019703515.2. Lineage (NCBI taxonomy): Eukaryota > Metazoa > Chordata > Actinopteri > Cypriniformes > Catostomidae > Myxocyprinus > Myxocyprinus asiaticus. Next base: position 40,368,543 of record NC_059368.1, on the reverse strand, counting down.
CCTCCCAATATTATATCATATGGGGTGCCAGTGGCTTGCAACATCCCTTCAAGATCTATAAAAAAAAAAAAAAGCCATGATCATCAATGTTAGGTGCATAAATATTCACCAAAAATGACTTTGTGTCTGAATTTCGGCTAAAACAATAATGACTCTTCCTAATTGATCTTTACTTTGTTTGAGATATTTTAATTGTAGATGTTTACTTTATCAGCGTAATGACTCCCCTGCTCTTACTCGAGCAAGCACTATATAAAAAAAAAAAAATGCCCACCCCATATCTTTCCAAATTTTTCAGATTCCTGTGGAGAAAGATGCGTTTCTTGAAGAAACACTATATCATATTTCTTACGCTTAAAAGGAGGAATAACCTTCTTTTTATGGGGTGCCCCAACCCATTCACATTCCACGTGGAGAGAGACAATCCACTCATTAACATTTGACATTTTGACATGTAAGAAAAAATTGATTGTGTGTCAAAAACAAGATTATAAAGACCACATTCCAACATTAGTGCGACCATTAAAACCTGAACATCTTCCAGAACAAAACAAACAGAAAAAAGAACGTACGTATTAACCCCACGCATGACAGCGCCAACTGGCGTCCATCCCTCAACTCAAACAGTCCATGTACACCTACGAGAACCCCTGCGACAACTTGGCCATTGGATTGCTCAAGTCCGGTGTTTCTATACAAATTTTGTGAGACAGAATTACACCGCAAAGGATTATCTATAAAACAAACTCCAGCCAATAGATGGAATAAGCACAAAGAGCGTGTAGCTTCATCCATAAAACTGTCCTGAAGTTGTGACGCTCTACAAAATAAATTCCAGCCACTAGGCGGAACCAGCACAAAAAGAGCTTGTGGAATCCTCAAACAGTCAAGCGAAATGTTCAGTGAGCCTGTCCACTCGGCTGTAACATGAGTACAACAAGATGACCCACTCACTCCATTGACTTTGCAAAAAATACTCAAAAACAAACTCCAGCCAATAGGAGGAACAAGCACAAAGAGCGTGTAGCTTCATCCATAAAACTGTCCTGAAGGTGTGACACTCTACAAAATAAACTCCAGCCGCTAGGCGGAACCAGCACAAAAATAATGCGCAGATTCTTCAAACAGTCAAAGGAATGTTCAGTGAGCCAGTCCACTTGGCTGCAACGCGAGTACAACGAGATGACTTGCTCACTCCATTGACTTTATGAAGGACTTCTGCTTGCTGTGGACATGTGAATGTTTTACGGCCATCCTTAGCATCTATTCTCATTTGGCCAGGAATATCATTGCAAAAGTGACCTTCCATTGGTGTAAAAGTTTCTTGCATTCCTTGAATCGATCACGTTTCTCTCTTGTCCAGTTCGCAAAGTCTGGGAACAAGACAAATCCACCTTGGTTGCTAGCAGATTAGCAGATAATTCCCTCTCCAATGACTCCAGGTAATCGATCCATTTCTCGACATCCCCCACTCTTGTAACCACATCAGTGAACTTTGGCTCCATGGCAGTGATCGATCGACAGATCACAGCAAAAGTCAGCAATGACCTTCGTCAGAATTGCCGACATGTTCAGCATCTCTCGCCGCATTTCCCGCACCTCTCTGACTAAATCGACTCCCAGGCTTGCAGCCTGCTTGGGAGCATCAGCTTGAGCACATACGTAAGTGTCTTTTAATGTCTCTAGAGCCTGAGGATTTTGAATTTTGACATATTGTCCTCCTAGAACAGTTATGGAACAGAGTGTATTGAATCTCACCGGCTTATGTCATAAAAAGTATTAAAACTAGCAAAGTGCGCAGAGCTCGCTGTTCACAAGTCCGATCCACGCATGGCATCTGTCAACATGTTGAAAAAAGTAATTTTTCATCAAATCTAGACAGGCCCCATTTCCAGCAGCCATCACTCCAACACCTTATCCTTGAGTAATCATGCTAAATTGCTAATTTGGTACTAGAAAATCACTTGTCATTATATCAAACACAGTTGAAAGCTATTTGGTTCGTTAAATGAAGCTTAACATTGTCTTTGTGTTTGTTTTTGAGTTGCCACAGTATGCAATAGACTGGCATGTCTTAAGGTCAATATTAGGTCAAAAATGGCAAAAAAGAAACAGCTTTCTCTAGAAACTCATCAGTCAATCATTGTTTTGAGGAATGAAGGCTATGAAATTGCCAAAAAACTGAAAATTTCATACAAAAGTCTTCAAAGACAAAGGACAACTGGCTCTAACAAGGACAGAAAGAGATGTGGAAGGCCAGATGTACAACTAAACAAGAGGATAAGTACATCAGAGTCTCTAGTTTGAGAAATAGATGCCTCGCATGTCCTCAGTTGACAGCTTCATTGAATTCTACCCGCTCAACACCAGTTTCATGTACAACAGTAAAGAGAAGACTCAGGGGTGCAGGCCTTATGGGAAGAATTGCAAGAAAAAGCCACTCTTGTATAGCCAGAAAGAAAAGGTTAGAGTGGGCAAAGAAACAGACATTGGACAACAGATAATTGGAAAAGAGTGTTATGGATCTTAACCCCATTGAGCTTTTGTGGGATCAGCTAGACTGTAAGGTGCGTGAGAAGTGCCCAACAAGACAGACATATCTATGGCAAGTGCTACAGGATGTGTGGGGTGAAATGTCACCTGAGTATCTGGACAAACTCACAGCTAGAATACCAAGGATCTGCAAAGCTGTCATTTGTTGAACGTGGAGGATTTTTTGATGAGAACTCTGAGGTAGTTTAAGTTTTGAACATTTTTTTTTTTCAAATTGTAATCTTTTCCCGTTATTAATGTCCTGATTGTACATTGTGATCAGTTGAATGCCACTTTGGTGAATAAAAGTACCAATTTCTTTCCATAAGGGCAAAATCTGTACATTATTCCAAACTTTTGGCCACCAGTGTATATTGTTATTAAAATTGTATTAGTTATACAGTGGCCCCAAAAAGTATTTGTACACTTGAGCCACTCTTAAAAATATATAAATTTCATTGCATTAGACAACAAATTATTAAACCAAATGGCATTCATTTTAAAGAAGGTTAGCCAAAATACATTTTTCAAGCAAGTTTAATAAGTTTTAAATTATAAAACAGTTTTTTTTTAAAGAAATTTAGATATTGTATTTAATTGTTGTGAATTTGGTGCACTCTTTTCCTTGTTCCATGTTCATCGTAAACTAAATTACCCAGAAATCCATACTTACAACATTACCCATACATCCAAGCTCACTACGATACCCATAGTTCCAAGTTTAAGCCTACAGTTATAAGTAGACCCCATTTCCTTCCTTTTTTTGTTCTTTTGGTTTGTTGAGGTGTGGGTATGATAAGTGAGCCACCTTTGAGTCCTTTTGCATTTGGATGTGTTAATGTATGTAAACCATCCTACCACATCTGAAACATCTGAATCCTGTCATCTGAGTTAATTCTGTCACTCTAAAGAATTATCCTGTTATATCTTCAGAACTTTAAATAAATGAAACAAAGGACTGGTGTTTTTCCCGTGATTTAATCAGAAAAGCTACTGAGTTTTTACACTCCTACTGAACTTTCGATATACCCAACTTATATCTAACATTAATGCAATGACATTTATGTATTCCTATGGCCACGTACACACTGTAGCTAAATTCGGTTGTCGGTTCACCTTTTAGTGCTTAATCCTGTTCTGTACACACACAGTTCGGTAAAGTACGGGAGTGACAACCGCATTCTACAACTGAATTAACTCCCGAAAAATTTAAAAAAAAATCTGAAAAATTGTCAGATAATGACAACTGCATTTTCAAGAGTTCCTCGTAGTGTGTATGGAACTGAACTGTACAACTAGTTGTTAATGGTGCGTATGAGATGAGTCTGTCTAATCCTGGTATAAATCACACTTACAGAGCTATGTATCTTCATTTATTCATTAATCTCTCTCTCCACTGTAGTTTCTCTCATAAGCCCTGAGGTCTCAGGGTAACCCGTACATTACAGTCCAGAGTGCGCACGCCTATTATAACGCTTCTGAAGGCATAGATTTAACAACTGGTGCCATATGGATTACTTTTATGCTGCTTTTATATGCTTTTTGGAGCTTCAAAGTTTTGGCCACCATTTACTTGCATTGAAGGGACCAAAAGAGCTGAGATATTTTGCTAAAAATCTTCATTTCTGTTCTGCAGTAAAAAGAGATACAATACACATTTGGGATGGCATGAGGGTCAATGATGAGAACTTCAACTGTATATTGAAGATTCAATTTTGTTGTTCCAGATATTTGCAAATCTCTGCCTATCACATGCAAAGATGATTTTGTAGAAGTTTTACTTTAATCTAAATGGTGTTTCACTGGCACTACCTGTTTAACCAGGAGAGACCTCAATGTGTCCTGTGATGTCCTCATTGAAACTCCCAACACTGGAGGTGTGTTTCTGGCAGCAAGGGTTGATCAAGGAGGAGAATCCGTCAGACAAGCCAAGGGTGTCTTTTATTGGCTTTATTCAAATGGCACATTTAAAGTGACAAATGACATAAGTGAGTAGCCATTTGCACATCTCTGTCTTTGAATAAAGTGTGTTCATGTTTAGGTATTTGAAATTTCATTATATAGACTTTGTAAATGCATCATCTTTTTTTCATATTCCAGTTTTATACAATACAATTCCAATATTATTGTATTTTTATTTATATTGTTACTTACTAAAAGGACAGGTATCTTATCATTTTATGTTTTCTTGTTTAAAATACCTGAGCTAACTATTGTAAATGATCAGTAATAATTTATTAGTATTAAAATTATATATTTTTTCACATTAAAGGTGGACAAAGAGTTCTTGCTGAAGGGCTGTCAGGCACAAAGGCAGGCATTTGGTATACATTAACCCTTAGTGTCAAGGTAATATCAGCATTGCTTATGGAAGCCCTGTAACAATTTATCATGGTTTTGTTCCTAAATGTGGATCTTTTGATTTGCAGGGATATTTTGCCTCTGGGATGCTGAACGGATACCCGCTGTGGAAGAATGCTGTTGTCTTGAAACCCAAGAGTGGCTGGGTTGCACTCGGAACTTACTCTTTTGAATATGCACAGTTTGATAATTTTCAAGTGAACGCGGATTGATTTCTGTTCTGTTTGATTCCTCATGTCCATGTTTACATGATTACTACACACATATCTGGATTGCGTGCACACCCTGTGTGTGTGTGTCTGTGTGTCTGACAGACAGACAGACAGACAGACAGACAGACACTAGTAGCTGATACAAAGTTACCAGTTTTATTTTTAGCGTAATAACTAGCAACATTGGTTTTTGGCGGTAAATGTAATTACCATGGTGATTTTTGTAAGGGTACACATACAGGTGTCTTAATGTGTTTTTGTTTAATGCCAAAATCACTTAACTTCATGAACGTGTTTAATTTTGTAATTTGAATGTAATTTGAAATTATAATACATTGTAGATGCATTTTCTGATTATATATATTATTTATTTTCTTTTTTTTTTTCTTCTTCTTCTGTGTCACTAAGCAAAATGTTTTGCGAATATTTTTTAAATGAAAAGGGAGTTCAAGTCAGGGTTTTATGAAATAAAAGAAAAATTGTTCGTTTAAAAAAAGTCGTTGAAATCATTGATGTATGGTCGACATGGCAACCGCTCAACAAACATGGCCAACAGCAGCGTGAGCCGCATTAAACGAGTCTTTATCAACAGCATTGACACATATTCATCTAAATATATTGCCCAGGTAAGAGTTTTCTGACTGAGTGAATATAATGAATAACACGAATGAAGTTTAATGTTGGTTTGTTCAGTTTTTGTCCTCATGTGTCGTCGGGCAATCTCTGAATGATGGCGATGAAGAGGAAAAACAGGAACAGTCTTCACAAGACGCAAGTTTTCAGATTGTCGGAACAGTTGCGAATAATGATAAGGGGAAACAAAGTTTTGCACTGGAGCAATATTCGGTTAGTTTCATCCTTCATTTTTAAGGCAACATATTCATAACTTTTTAATATTGGGAAGCCGTAACATTGTTATAATAAATCATGGATGTCTACATATTCAGTATTTTTTGGCATCGTATGCCTCAGCTGTGTGCGCGTAAGGTTTTCAAACTGGGGTCCAGGGGGCCGCAATAGGGTACTAGAGTTCCGCGGAAAATTTCTGATAAATTTAAAGTGTAAAAAAAAAAATTTTTTTGTAAAAGTAAACATTTACCAAAATGGAAATTATTAAAGTTTCATTTGTTTATCTAAGGACTAAAACTGATTTCAATAGAATTAAGACAATATTTTTCTTCACATTATAAACTCAGTTTAAATGGGTCTTTACACACAAAAATATATCAGTGCCTTTGTTTTTGTTATTCAGCATATATTCAGGGGACTTTGGCATCAAAGAGTTTGAAAACCCCTGCGTTAGAGGATTTTCGGTGTAGAATACCTTACTATTTCTGCAGTAGGGTAGATCGAATGCAGTTCTTACACTGTTTGCTTTTTGCTATAGGCCATGGGTTTTCAAACTTTTTGATGCCAAGGAACCCAAAATTTTATGATCCCCTTGCTTGGGACCCCTGAAAATAGTAAACGTGATTTTATAAAGACTTCTTATTTGCTAAATTAAATAATTGCCATTTGTATTGTCATTGTACTTAAGCAAAATATTAAATTGACATTTCTTTCATACTTTCTTTTGAAGTAATGTTAGATGCATAAGCCAGAAATAAAAAGTTAAATTCAGTTCAAATTTAATTTGCTGATTGCGCCCCATTTAGTGAGCCACCGGCGCCCTCCTTTACATGGCGCACCTATGCGTTGCATACCTTGCATACACCGATCAACCACCTGCCTAATATTGTGTAGGTCCCCCTCGTGCCGCCAAAACAGCGCCAACCCGCAACTCAGAATAGCATTCTGGGATGCTATTCTTCTCACCACAGTTGTACAGAGCAGTTATCTGAGTTAATGTAGACTTTGTCAGTTCGAACCAGCCCATCTGGCACCAACAATCATCCATGCGATAATCTAATCGGTCAATCGTCTGCCAGCAGTGCATAAAATCAGGCAGATACGGTCAGGAGCTTCAGTTAATGTTCACATCAACCATCAGAATGGGGAAAAAATGTGATCTCAGTGATTTCGATCGTGGCATAATTGTTGGTGTCAGATTGGCTGGTTTGAGTATTTCTGTAACTGCTGATCTCATGGGATTTTTACGCACAACAATCTCTAGAATTTACTTTTGAATGGTGCCAAAAACAAAAAAAACATCCAGTGAGCAGCAGTTCTGTCGACAGAAATGGCTTGTTTATGAGAGAGGTCAACAGAGAATGGCCATACTGATTCAAACTGACAAAGTCTATGGTAACTCAGATAACCGCTCTGTACAATTGTGGTAAGAAGCATAGCATCTCAGAATGCTATTCTGAGATGCAGGTTGGCAGCATGAAGGGGACCTACACAATATTAGGCAATTGGTTTTAATGTTGTGGCTGATCGGTGTATATTGTTTTTGTGCCTCTGCACAGCAGTGGTAAGACGCATTCTTACCTCATTTCATCTCATATTTCAGTGTCTGAGTAGAGAGGAGCTCCTGCAGTGTCTAATGCAGTGTGATGTTATTGTGTATAATATCACTGAACACACTGATTTCATAGACGAGGCTTCATGGGCCATTTCAGGTGACAAATCCCTCACATGTATGCATTGTTAATTTAGGCTGCATCTCAAGACATATTAAGGCATGTTCAGATTGTGCCAAAAAATGCTGTCTAGTTTGGCAGCTCACTAGTTTTTGAGACATGGCCTTGAAGGAATAGTTCTCCCAAAAAATTTAAATCTGTCATTGTTGACTCACCTTCATGTCATTCCAAACCTTTTATTTTGTGGAACACAAAAGTAGAATTTTTCTGGAGAATCGCTATGCAGCTGTTGCCATGCAACAATGGTTCATTGTGACCAGGAGTTGTCAAGTTCCAAAAAAGGACAAGAACCCATAAATATAGTAAATATTACTTGCACAATCTATTCCAAGTCTTCTGAAGCCTTACAATAGTTAAGTGTGAGGAACAGAGTAAAATTTATGTCATTTCTAACTAAAAATCTGACTAAAGAAGTTTGCATTTAGCCTGTCCCTGTATCTTGATGCCAAATTGACTTTTGGTTCTCATGTGTAATTAATTGTTTTACGAGAAAAAAACAAAAACATATTGGTTTTGAATGACATGATGGTCTGTGAATGATAATAGAAGTGTAATTTCTGGGTGAACTACTCGTTTAGGGCCCTATTTTAAGAGCACTGGCGCATTGTTATGTTAAGTCATATGTGCAAAGTCAATGGGCACGGCAATGAAGTTTTGCTATTTTCAAGCAAGCATGCGCTATGTCTCGGCGCAAGTGGGTTTGGTGAAATTTCATGTGCAATGCGCTACTGGGCTGAGTCAAGTGCACTTTAATTCTGAGATTCTTCTCCGGTTATTGCACTGTTAGCGTCCTATTATGTAGTCCGTTCCCTGTCAAGCACCGGTGATATAAACAAAGGCTGCACATTGACAAGAAGTTGGTAGTGTGAATGGACTGAATGCAATATAGTGGGGGAAAAAAATCATACCAAATCCAAACATTTTACCCTCTCTACTTCTTCCACCAGCCCCTTTTGCACAATGGGTGGAAAAATAGCAATACAAATTAGATCATAAAAACTAAAATTATAAATTTATTGTAAATTTAAACATAATAATTTTAATTGAAAAATAAACCATGACCTATCGATAGTTTAACACAAATTTCATACATTTTTGTTTCATAAAATGGCTACAGCTGTGATTGTCATAATTTGATGTTCCACTATATTTTCAGAGTTTGGACATTTATTACCACCTTCTGGTGGAATCTCTAAACTGCAAATGTAGGAACTGAATTTAGACTTTGCACAGATGTGGTTCTGCAATGTCTTAGTGCAATGATCTATTTCTCAGGAAAATAGCAAATTGCGCTTTGCGCCACTTCATTACCATACAAAACACTCACAGTTTGCGCAAACACTCTCACCCATGCACACTTGCACTTTGCACTGGCACGAATATTGCACTTAGAATTAGCACACTCTCAAAAATAGAGCCCTTAATGTCATTTATTTTAATGTCAAATGATTTCATTCATACCAATATATCAAATGTTGTGTATTGGTTCTGTATTTACCGAAGCTCTGCACTCTGAAATCGAGCATTTCGAAGCCCCAAAAATATTCATCCTTCTGTCAACGATCATGACATGGGCAATGACCAAACCTGCAGATCCTGTGAGTGCTGCCTTTATATTATAATTTGCAGTGACCATGAACAGACAAACTTAATGTTCTTGATACTCTTTTGTGATTTTATCCTAAGGATGATTCTGAGATCCCCTTGACTGAAGATAATTACAGAAGAAGAAGACCACATCCAAACTTTAAAGAACACACAAGCACAGAGAAACTTGTGCTTAAACTGGGGAAAACTGTAATGATAAATCCACAATCAGGCCTGATACATTTCACATATTAATTGAATACAAAATAACTTAATATTGAAACAAGCTTCCTGGTTTTCTGTTTTAGAGAAAGTCAAAGCTGGCAACTTATGTTGTAGCGGCAGGGCTGCAGTATGGCATGGGAGAGAACATGTTCCACTTCTTCTTTAAAGTACTGGACTTACTCTAGATTGAGGGCAGCAAAATTGTCAGTAACTATGTTTACATGCACTGGAATCAGAATATCAGAATACGATTTTCCGCCAATATAATGTTTCTGAATATCTGAACACGACAGCTGGCACATGCCTGTATTAATCAGAATTTGGTCATATTCTGATTATATGAGCATCATGTCATTGCATTAACCTGTTTGTCATAATCAGATTAAGCCAATATTCTGCTTTCTAAAAATCTAAATTTGACAGCTGGTATATGCCTGTATTAATTAGAATTCTGTCATATTCTAATTATGTCAGCATCATGTCAGTGCAATAACCTGTTTTTCATAACCAGCTTAAGGCAATATTCCGCTTAGAAATCGTAATACGACAGCTGGCATGTGTTTGTGTTAATCAGAATTTGGGTCATGTGAACACATTTAAATTATTTTTTACATTTACATTACTGGTCAAAAGTTTTGAAACACTTGACTGAAATGTTTCTCATGATCTTAAAAATATTTTGATCTGAAGGCATATGCTTAAATGTTTGAAATTAGTTTTGTAGAAAAAAATACAATTTTGCCACCATATTAATTTTTCATTATAAAACTAAAATATAATTTTAAAAAAGTTTTTGAAATTGATGACTTGGACCAAATAATGAAGAAAAGCAGCCAATAAGTGCCCAGCATAGATGGGAACTCCTTCAATACTGTTTAAAAAGCATCCCAGGGTGATACCTCAAGAAGTTGGTTGAGAAAATGTCAGGAGTACATGTCTGCAAAATCTAGGCAAAGGGTGACTACTTTGAAGATGCAAAACACAGTTTTGTTTAGTCACAACATAATTCCCATAGTTCCATTTATGTTATTCCATAGTTTTGATGACTTTACTATTATTCTAAAATGTGAAAAAAACAAAAACAACAAAAAAAAAAACAATTATATAATAAAGAATAAGTGTTTCAAAACTTTTGACCAGTAGTGTATATCTGATCATGTCCAATCAAAGGTAACTTTTATATTGGAAAAAAAAAGTTAACAATTTAAAGAGAAAGATCAAGCTTGTAAATTTATGTTTTGGATTAAAGGCAGAATATGGACCATTTTTTGCCCAAAAATGAAAAATCTCATCATTTACTCACTCTCATCCCATCCCAGATGAGCATGACTTTCTTTGTTCTGTAGAACACAAATTAAGATTTTTAGAAGAATATCTCAGCTCTGTAGGTCCATACAATGCAAGTGAATGTTGGCCAGTTCCCGGTTGCATAAAGCACCTTTAGTGTAATTTTTCCCTTAAGATCACCCTAATGTTTCCCTTAAACTTAAGGGTATTGCAGGAAATAACCCTTAAGTGTTACTTAAGGGGTTTTATCCACCTTTTTCCTGAACATGGAAGTGTTCCACGATTCGACTGTTTTCATTTTCCGGACAGCCAACAATGGCACATGTAGAGCCTGAAATTCATTTTTACCCAAAGTAACACTTCAATGATTTTTGTTTTTCTCTGGATCGCTCGTTTGGGCAGTTTTTACTTGGCGTCTCAAGACCAGAAATACAAAACAGGCAATTAAAATCATCATGGCGCCGCACAGTGGTTGCTCAGGAAAACTGTGGATAGGTTAAACGTCACAATCTCTTACGATTTCCTTCAAGTATTTCCTTTTTCCTTAAGTTCACCCTTAGAAACCGTTAAGTGTTGTATAAAGCCCCTTAACTGCCATTTTCCTGAGTATTTCTTAAGGTTAGGAAAACTTCACCTTAAGTATAGGTTAAGAATTTCAAGGTTTCTAAATATGAAGAAATGGCTACGTTTATACAACCAATTGAAGAGTATAGTGTGCCCAGTCAAATGTTTCACAATAGGGAGAGCGTCTCGGTTACGTACGTAACCTCGGTTCCCTGAGACGAAGGGAACGTGACATTGCATTTATTAACGCATATGGAGAGTGCCTTCTTACATGACCTAGTTGAAACCTCTCTACAATAATGCCAATATTCTAATATTGGCTATGGTGTTTGAGCCCCACCTGTTTTGGTGTGAAACTGTCCGCTATAAAAACAGGTGCACAAACACCATTTCCTCAGAATTTCTGACTGAGAACAAGGAGCGCATCACTTGTGCCTCAAGAACTCTGATTCTTGTAGTGCGGCTAGCATTCGCAACGTTTTGTTCCCTTCGTCTCAGGGAACCGAGGTTATGTACGTAACCGAGACATTCCCTTACGACTCCGTACACTTGACATTGCATTTATTAACGCATATGGGGACCAGAATCCCATCACGCCGCACTACACAACATAACCTCCCAGAAAGGAAGCATGACACCGCAGTCTCGTGGGATGGCAACTGACATGAGTATGCCGCATTGAGTGACCCTCATGTTGGGCCAGGAGGAATATATGAACTATAGTCATATAGTATGACTTAACTCATTCACGAACCCAGTCGGGAAGGGAGTTTATTTATAATGTAAGTGCTTGTGACTTATGGTTAATTACAACGGCCTGAATGCAGGTGGTTGTGTAAAAGATGGAGAGCTCATCCTTAAAGGGAGGAGCATAAGTATATACATTTGGCCAGTGAATAGCAAGCGCTCTAAACAGAGAGGACTTGTGAAGAGAGGGACGTTTCGTCTAGGTTGTAAAACCTTGCGAATGTGTTTTGAGAGGACCATCCTGCTGCAAAACGTGTCTTGTAAGGACACACCATTCATCCATGCCCATGAGGAGGCCATGCCTCTAGTTGAGTGTGCTTTAACACCAATTGGGCAAGTCTTACACTGCGACTCATAAGCCAGGCAATTGCATCGACAATCCAGTGAGAAAGTCTTTGCTTGGAGATGGACATTCCTTTTGTGCATCCTCCATAGCATACAAAGAGCTGATCAGACAGTCTGAACTGGCGTGTATGCTCAACGTATCCATGTAGTGCCCGCACAGGACATAACAAATGCAATGATTGTGCCTCTTCCAAATTAAATGGAGGAGGGAAGAATGCTTGAAGGTGAACCACCTGCATTCTGAAGGGCGTGGTTAGGCACATAGTCTTTTCTAGGTTTGACAGTGGCTTTTAAAAAAGACCGGGGCCAAATTCCAGACATGAATTGTCAATTGATAGTGCATGTAGGTCACTGACCTGCTTTACTGAGGCCAGAGCCAGCAGCAGTGCGGTTTTAACGGAGAGCATGCGCAAATCAACAGAGTCCAAAGGCTCGAAGGGGGGGCCTGTGAGAGCTTATAGGACTAAAGTTAAGTCCCAAGTCGGGACTGTAGCCAGGCGAGGTGGGTTTAATCGTCTTGCTCCTTTAAGGAACTTTATGATTAAATCATGCTTGCCTATAGAGGCGCCGGCTTCATGTGCATGATACGCAGATATAGTTGACGGAGTGAGTCCTGCATCTAATCGCTCTTGGAGAAATATGAGAATTCCATATATGGGGCAGTTTACTGGGTCTATGCCATGTGATAGACACCAATCAGTGAACACTTTCCATTTTAGCACATAGAGGTGTATTGTGGACGGCGCTCTGGCCTGTAAAATGGTGTTCATGACGTGTCAGTTCTGCTATGTTTAGCGCGCTCCGTTCAGGGGCCACACATGCAGGTTCCACAGCTGGGTCTGGGGATGCCAGATTGTGCCTTGCGTCTGAGAGAGGAGGTACCTCCTCAGCGGTATTTCCCATGGTGAGCTATACAGCATCTCTATCATTTCCGGAAACCATGGCTGGTTGGGCCATTTTGGCGCAACCAATAGAATCATGTAATTGCGTCTGCTCCCAGCGGGACTTGTGACTTCGAGTACCAGAGGGGACTGTGGGTATTCCCCACCGAGGCAAATAGATTGATTTCTGCTTTGCCGAATATTTCCAAAATCCGCAATACAGTTTGAGGATGAAGTCTCCATTCACCCTGTATCACCCCTTGGTGTGACATATGTCGCTCTCAGGGAGATGAGATGACGCTCGCTCCATAGGAGGAGGCGACGCATCAGTCTCAACTGTGGCGGTGAATGGATGCCGCTGCCATAAATCCCATTGCTTTCTGAAGCTTTCAGTGGAAGTGTTCCCCCAGTATGTACTCCCCAGTATGTATCCGTGAGGTGTCTCAGAGGGGCGAGAACCACATCGATACACTTCGTGAATGTGCAAGGAGCCAGAGACAGTCCCAAGGGCAGGACTTTGAATTGATACGCTGTTCCCTCGAACGCGAATCTCAAAAACATCCTGTGATGTCGTACAATTTGTATATGAAAGTACGCATCCTTCAGATCTATCAACGCAAACCAGTTGTGTGGGCATACATGCAATAAGATCAGTTTTTTAGTAATCATTTTGAACGGGCGCGTTGTGAGTGCGTGATTTAAATGTCTCAAATCCAGGATCGGCCGAAGCCTGCCGTCTTTCTTTGGGACAAGAAAATAATGGCTGTAACACCCTTTTTGGGCTTGAGAATTTGGTACAATCGCTATCGCACTTTTCACGAGGAGATTGTGTATTTCAGCTCGTAACATTGCCGTATCTTCGGACGAAACCATAGAAGACAGAACGCAGTTGTAATGGGGTGGCCGGCATGCAAATTGGATCATATAACCATGTTCGATCGTTTTTTGCACCCATTCTGAAATACCCGTTAGGGCTCGCCACGCGTCCACGTAACGGGACAGAGGGCAATGGTTTGTTTACCATATGATATAATGCGTCGCTCACCATAGGGAAGCGGTCGCGCATAATGTGTGTGCTTTGAAGAGCTCTTTATTGAGAATGTGTGAGCATCTCGTGCATTTGCAATGAATGCTGTATTCTTTTTTGCATTTATTGCATTTTTTATTAAATTTTTTTAGTGCAAGACACAGGAACAACATTTTGAACAATATTGTGAACAACAATATTCCTTTCCTGACAAACAGTAGTGGGGAGATGGGGAACAGTGTTTTGTGTCTCCAATCGAGCCTTTTTTGGAGCAGACCCAGAGGGAACCACGGGCTCTGCTTTCCACTTCAAAGGGTTGTGCCTGTCAGGAGTGCTACACAGGTGCCGGTGAGGCAGCAGGTATGGGCCTTTTAGATGGCCACTGGCTCGAAACAGAGTGAGGGCAAACTGGCTGTGATGTACTCTGTTTGGGCATAAAGTGTCTCATAGCCTGTAACTGTTGCTGAGTCGCGACATAACGCTCAGCAAACTTATTCACAGAGCCGCCAAAGAGGCCGGCTGGAGACACTGGAGCATCCAGCAGAGTGGCTTTTTTCTTGTCACTCATTTCTGTGAGTTAGCCATATATCAAAATCAAATCAAATCAAATCAAATCACTTTATTGTCACACAGCCATATACACAAGTGCAATGGTGTGTGAAATTCTTGGGTGCAGTTCTGATCAACATAGCAGTCGTGACAGTGATGAGACAGTACCAATTTACAATAACATCAAATTAACACAGCACAATTTAAACATCTGATATACACATAATTACACTCAACAGTATACAAATAATAACATACACTGTACAGTATACAATACGCACTATATAGATACACATTATTCAATAAAATAAAAAATAAAAATATATAAAAAAGTATATATAGAATGTACAGTATTGTACTGTATTGACATTCAGGCTGTCGGTTGATGGTCAGTTGTTAAGAGAGAATATAATATAATAATAATATAATTTATGACAGTCCGGTGTGAGATATAAGAGTAAGGGTAATAAAGTGCAGTGCTGATGTATTTTGATCGTGGGAGATCAAGAGTTCAGAAGTCTGATTGCTTGGGGGAAGAAGCTGTCATGGAGTCGGCTGGTGCGGGTCCTGATGCTTCGATACCGCCTGCCTGATGGTAGCAGTGAGAACAGCCCATGGCTCGGGTGGCTGGAGTCTCTGATGATCCTCCGAGCTTTTTTCACACACCGCCTTGTATATATTTCCTGGAGGGAGGGAAGCTCACCTCCAATGATGTGTCTGGCAGTTCGCACCACCCTTTGCAGTGCTTTGCGGTTGTGGGCGGTGCTATTGCCGTACCAGGCGGAGATGCAGCCAGTCAGGATGCTCTCTACAGTGCAGGTGTAGAACCGTGTGAGGATGTGGTGGTTCATTCCAAACTTCCTCAGCCGTCTCAGGAAGAAGAGGCGCTGATGAGCCTTCTTCACAACGACTTCAGTGTGGATGGACCATGTGAGTTCCTCAGTGATGTGGACACCCAGGAACTTGAAGCTGCTGACTCTCTCCACTGGTGCTCCATTCATGGTGATGGGACTGTGTTCTCTGTCTTTTCTTCTGAAGTCCACCACAAGCTCCTTTGTCTTACTGACGTTGAGGGAGAGGTTGTGCTCGTGACACCAGTGTGTCAGAGTGTGCACCTCCTCTCTGTAGGCTGTTTCATCATTGTCAGTGATCTACCACCGTCGTGTCATCAGCAAACTTAATGATGGCATTGGAGCTATGTGTTGCCACACAGTCATGTGTGTACAAGGAATACAGAAGTGGGCTGAGAACACAGCCCTGTGGGGCTCCAGTGTTGAGGGTCAGTGATGAGGAGATGTTGCTGCCTATTCTAACCACCTGGCGTCTGCTTGACAGGAAGTCCAGGATCCAGCTGCACAGCGAGCTGTTTAAGCCCAAAGCCCTGAGTTTCTCATCTAGCTTGGAGGGCACTATGGTGTTGAATGCTGAGCTGTAGTCTACAAACAGCATTCTCACATAAGTGTTCTTTTTTTCCAGGTGGGAGAGAGCAGTGTGTATTGTAGATGCAATGGCATCATCAGTGGAGCGGTTGTTGCGGTAAGCAAACTGCAATGGGTCAAGAGAGAGAGGCAGCACAGAGCAGATGTAATCTCTGATTAGTCTCTCAAAGCATTTGCTGATGATGGGGGTCAGAGCAACAGGACGCCAGTCATTTAAGCAAGTTATTTTTGATTGCTTTGGAACAGGCACAATGGTAGATGTTTTAAAGCATGTGGGGACTATAGACAAAGAGAGGGAAAGGTTGAAAATGTCCGTAAAAACACGCTCTGATGACGCGGCCCGGAATGCCGTCTGGGCCCGCGGCTTTGCGGATATTTACCCGTCGGAAGGATCGGGTTACATCCGCTACAGAGACGGAGAGTGAACTAACCTCTGTAGCTTTAGCCGCGAGAGCTCTCTCTGTGAGGGCGGTGTTATTTATTATTTATTTATTATATGTTAATCCGGAACTGCCAGGTTGCCCATGGACTTGCCGATGGCCTGCACAGTGAATTTCATGGCATGCAGCGCTAAGTCTGTAACAGTGCGGAGCTCTTTGAATGTCTCTGGATCGAAGCCATGCTCATCCATTTGCTTGAGGAGCTTGGTTTGAAATACCTGGGTCACCGCCATTGCGTGGAGTGTTGGTCCAGCTTGTCCTGCCACTGAATAAGCTTTTCCCGCCAGTGCAGACGTTTGTCGACACGGTTTGGAAGGATGTATGGGGCGTGTTTTCCACGGCCTGTTACTCACTGGGCAGAGGTGTGCCGCTACCACCTCCTCCACAGGGTTTTCTTCCCCGTGATCCACATTAGAGAGGATGGCGTCACTGCTTGAGAGCGCCGAGAAGGGCATGCGCCAGGACTTAGACAGTTTGTTATAAACTTCAGGGAAGAATGGGGCAGATTTGCGGGACGTTGCCGTTTGACAGTGTCCGGACTGCAGGAACCATTCATCAAGGCAAGGCTGTTCAAGTTCCTCTGGGGGAGACCACTCAAGGTGAAGCTCTTCGACCGCCCTTGTAAGGACGCGGAGTATCTCCCTGTCAGTGGCACGTGCACGTTCCTCGCCCTCGCTGGGGGTAAGGGCGGCAGCATCATCCACTGACCACTCGCCTGATGCAGTGAGAGACATGACATCGTCATTATTATCCCCAGCGTCAGAACAGCTGAACGAGACGAGGCCGCCTGCTCTTCCAGAAGGCCGGAGCTTGTCTCGCACATAGCGTATTTGAAAAAATGCGCTTCGTAGAGATTGAGGGGCTCGCGGGGTGTGTGCCACCATGAGGACCATCTCAAAGTCGTCCTGCTCAACCTCGTGGCCTCAATGTGCCTCCTTGTGTGAATCCTCGGGTATCACAGAAGAGGTGGGTGGGAGTGCACATGAGGCTGAATCGTCCCTTAGAACGAGGGGGATTTGCGAGCAAAGCGTCTTGAGACTCATGCCCTCACAGGACAGTCTGTCTCCATGAGAGCTGTCTCTGCGTGGGCCGGACAGTAAAGGCAGCTCTCATGCTGATCTGATGGTGGGATGTGCCTCTTGCACAAGGAACACTTCTTTAAAAAGACGCGAACACGTAAGTGACTCTTTTAGATATATAAATATATAAATAAATATATATTTATATTTATATCACACAATATACAATACACAATTGCTTTGTAAGGATACACAAACCCTGCCGAAGCGCTGCGGGGAATCAGGATGCTTAGGCCCGTTCACCAGCGAAACATCAAGCGGCAAGGCAGTGTGATGTTCGCTGAAGCACTGCAGGGGAGCGGAAAGTCTTTCTGCAAAGATTCCGCCCGCTGACTCGTGTATATCGCCGGCAAGGGTAGAGGGCTTTTAGATGAGATGATCACTGTCTTGAAGGAAGAAATTCTGAGGAAATGGTGTTTGTGCACATGTTTTTATAGCGGACAGTTTCGCGCCAAAACAGGCGGGGCTCAAACACCATAGCCAATATTAGAATATTGGCGTTATTGTAGAGAGGTTTCAACTTGGTCATGTAAGAAGGCACAACCCATATGCAGTAATAAATGCAATGTCAAGTGTACTGAGTCATAAGGGAACCTTTTCAAGTTTAGACCATTTTAGCGATGGAAAAACTGTTACAGGAGTACAGATTTGATGGTTACGCAATAAGAGAAATTGCTTACAAGCTGGAGGGTGATCTAATAGCAACACACACAAACCAGAAATGTACCCATTATTATCTGCTCTCTGCATCTTTATAAACTGTACGAATGGATGCATTAAAATCATACCGCAAGTTCATTTGTGATATATCGCAAATTTAGATTTATATATATATATATTTTACACCCCTACTGACCAGACCACCACTAAAATTCTTATTTTGGTGTGGCGAAGTTCTCTACACAGTATACATCACACAGGAAAAATGTGTATACACAAAAAAAGTGTTTGAATCGATAAAATTTGAGGATTATACCTCAAATACAAATGGAAATCAATCCACATATCCATATCCTCCAAAAAATTTGTTTGAAAAAATATTTATGCAGCAATCATAAACGACTGTGATTGGTGCATCCTGAAAAGTGCTGTGAAAACTAACAGGTGACACGTGACAACGCCGTTTATGCACTGCTTCAGAAGAGGTTGTACAATAATTTACACATTAATAATGATACTGAGAAACTTTAGTCAAATCATTTTTATTTGTATAGTGATTTTCACAACACAGCTTTACAGAAAATCATGCTTTAACAGAAAATGAAACTGTAATATCTATACAGTTTTAGAGTCATCATTGTGTAGTTTGATCAAATATGATTGTAAATTGTGTATAAAAATAAATAACTAAATAATAATTGTATTTAGAACTCCAGTAAGCAAGCCGAAGGCGACTGTGGCACGGAACACAAAACTTCATATGATGTTGGTTAATGGAGAAAAATAACCTTGGGAGAAACCCGGCTCATTGTGGGGGCCAGTTCCCCTCTGGCAAAACAACATGAATATAATGCCAATATTAGTTATTTGTGTGCAGTGCAAGTCATGGATTAAAATTAGTAAACTAAGTAAGTGTTAAGAGCCAATATTTTTTATGAACTGTAAGATTAATGACTAATGTCTTTGAGTTCATCCTGGATTAACTGCAGAAGCTCACATAGATGCATTGTCCTTTGTTAGTTGGTTGATGAACGCTTTTGTTGGCAATTAATTGATAGTCTATATATTTCATTTTAATAGTGTAGTCCATCATTAGACCAAAGTGATGCAGGCAGAGATCAGTGAGGTGCATCGCAGGTCAACCGGCAGATAATTTCGTTGAGGTCTATTCTAAGTCCAAGGTTCAGGCAGTGGCATATGAAGTATCCCATGCCTTGTGGTTGGAGTTGCCATCAGTTCATCCCCTGAAGTCCATCGTAATAGACTGAAGTGATGTCTGGCTGGCACCGGCTGCATTTAGTCATCATCTCTCAGAGACAGATAGCAGTGGAATCTGACACCAAGCAGGAACGGAGCTGGATCTGGCCGGCTTTGGTAACCTTGGGATATGAATCCCGAGGTTGAGACAGGGGAAACAAATGGAATAATATTAGCGTAGATGCCATTCAGTTTTTTGCAGAGTTATAGATCATGAAAATGTCTCTGGTTCTGGCAGACCTAACTAAAGCAGCCTAATTGTGGGTTGATGGATAAATTAGATGAATGCCTGGCTAAATAGATGAGTCTCCAGTCTAGACTTAAACTGAGTGTGTCTGCGTCCCAAACAGTATTCCATAGTTTAGGAGCCAAATAGGAAAAGAATCTACCTCCTTTTGGGGATTTTTATATTCTAGGAACTATTAACAGACCAGAAAGAAATATAGCATGGTAGAAGGTCACTTAAATACTGCAGAGCTAGACCATTCAAAGCTTTGTACGTAGTTAACAAAATTTTACAATTAATACGAAATTTAACAGGTAGTCAATGTAACAATGATAAAATGGGGCTAATGTGATCATATTTCTTGGTTCTAGTCAGGACTCTGGCTGTTGCGTTTTGAAATAATTTAAGTTTATTTATTGAACTTGCTGGACATCCTCACAGTAATGCATTTAATAGTCTTTATAATATGTTTATTTTAAAGTTAAAGTATTTTCTATGTGGTAAAATTGCCCAAGTGTTGGTCAGGACCATTTCCGATCTTCTGAAAGTTGGCAGAGACATGTCGAGTCCATGGTAACAGTAGTTTATCACAGTAAAATCTTGCTCACTGTAGTAAATTCCTCAAAAGTTTCCCTTACCTAAGAGAAGTGTCTAAGGAATTATATGTAACACCCTCAACTCATTCCCTCAGGTAAGGGGAAATCACGCTTTAAGTGTTATACTTAAGGGAAAAACTTTAGGTGTTTTATGCAACCAGGCACAGAACTTTAGAGCTCCAAAAAGCACATAAAGGCAGCATAAAAGTAATCCATACGACTCCAGTGGTTAAATCCATGTCTTCAGAAGTGATACAATAGGTGTGGGTTAGAAACAGATCTATATTTAAGTCTTTTTTTTTATTTTTTATTATAAATCTCCACCTTTGACCAGTTCGACCAATAGGTGGTGATATGCATGAAGAATGTACAAAAAAAATAAAAGAATGTGGAAGTGAAAGTGACTATTCCTTTAATCTCAAAAGTATGTACATACAAATATGGTCAGTATTAAAATCAAAGTTTTTACCTACATTTTGTCTTCCCCTCAGTCAGCTTGGCTTGGAGAGCTTAGCAGCATTCCTATTTTTGGGCCTGGGACAAATATCATTCCTACCATTCACATATACGACCTTGCAAGGTTTGAGAAAATTCATAACAAGTCAATCATTGTTGCATATGTGTTGATTGATGTTTTTAGTCTTGTTTACATTTCCATATTTTGTCATTATTTGTATCTTTAGAGTGGTTCAAAATATCATCGATCGCAAACCAAAGACATACTACTTCATCGCTGTGGATGAATCCAATAACACTTTTGAAGACATTGTGAAAGTATAAAATCATTACACAATCCATATTTCTAGCCCTGTGTAATTTATCACCTTCTGGTGTACTGAATGTACAGTAATTACTTAGTGGTGTTTGTTAAGGCAAGTGTCACTGTTGCTATTGCTCGTCTCATACTTAATGGTTTAAGGGATTTCAACAAACCCCTAACCCTAAGTATTAAACTTTGGTGTGTAACTCACACCATAAATGTAGTTACTAAGCATGCAGCTCTATCTTTCCTTAGGCCATTGCCTCTGCCCTGGGCTCTGGTAAAACAGAAAAAGTTACCAAGGAGGATGCCTATGGAGCAAAGGCATTTATGGTATGCTGTTTCATTTAAACACACATTTTTTTTCTATGTTATTAAATAGAATAGGATCATAATTTCATACTTTGTGTATTTTCGCAGGAAACTGACCTGCATTATCTGAATGTCAATCTTCGGGCTGAGTCTGTTTTCTTAAAAGAGAGATTCAACCTCCGCTGGGATTGTGAAACTGGAATAGTTGATAACATATTGCGTGTGGTGGAGGAATACAGACAAACACGGCAACTGTTGGTGAGAAATACAGTGTGCGTTGCAAGATGGTGTGCTTTGACAGCACTTGTTGATGGTTAACGCTGTGTGTAACTTCCAGCTCCAAGGTAGAGAATGAACAGTTTGTGAGCTCAGCAGACTTGATAACCATAGTGTATGCCAAATGCCATAGTTGCTACAAAAGTCTGAGACAACACTGAAGAATCTAGGATTCAAAAATTCATTTAAACCTGAAAATGGAAAGGATTTGGAAAGCTTTATATAAAAAGAAACATTATGACGTAAAATAAATAATAAATATTTTTTTCTTCCATTGAAGCACGCAGTACAGTATACTCTTTGGAACATTCTCAAATAATGCTGGATAACTTGATCATCATGTTTTGCATAAACTTGTGGAGTCCATGTTTACAAGCATGCTTAGAAGTTTCTCTTGTTTTATTGTTTTCAGCCAATAAAAATCTGTCTTCTTGGGCCCCCTGCTGTTGGAAAAAGCTCAGTTGCTGTAAAGTTGTGCAAATATTACAAACTTCAATATATTAACGTCAAGGAAGCCATTGAAGAGAAAATCAGACAACTGGTGAGTGAGAGCTACATAAGAGCTTCTATAAGATTTATGAAATATGGGAGGGGATATACAGTGGCCACAAAAATATTTGTAAATTTAAGTCACAAATATTAAGGGATAGTTCACCCAAAAATGTAAACTCTCTCATGATTTACTCACCCTCCTGGCATCCCAGATGTGTAAGACTTTCTTTCTTTTGCAGAACACAAATTAGTTAAAATAATAAAACAAAGATATACTACTTAAAATTATTTGGACACTTTCTGGTTGTAAAATGTTAGTGGAACATGTCCATAGTTAAAGTGAAGAATTACACCTGTGGTTAATCTGCTGTAACTACATGCACTAAAAATCCCCTTGGCTTGGGACCTGTTAGTTAAAGGTGCATTCAGTATTTTTTTTTTAAATATATGTCAAAGTAACTTACATTGGCTTACAGTGAGGCCTAGTGGCCTGGAAGCCATATATATATATATATATATATATATATATATATATATATATATATATATAATATTTGGACACATAAGCATCACTGATGTCTGAATGTAATTAGGGGAAAAAATTACTGTTCTAATTACATTCAGACATCAGTGATGCTTAAGTGTCCAAATACTTTTTGGGGACATTTCAGGATTTCTCATATGTAATATGATGTAATATGAATGTTTACGTTTTTAGGAGGAACAGCTTGAAGGAAATGAGATAAGTGAGACTGAGGAACTGCTCACTGCTGCTCAAAAAAAGCTTGAAACTCTAAATAACAACATGCTTCAGAATGACGGTATCCATGAATGAAGCTTTGACACTATACTTTACATTATAGATTTATATGTCTATAAAAGTATGTGAAAAGTTGTTCACCATTGTTCCCAAAACTTTTATTGTATAATGATTGTATATATCAGAAAATAATACATGTAATGAATATATGATATAGCCAGTGTTACTTAATTAGATGTGTTTTGTTTTCTCATAGGCAAGTTGGATGACCAACATGTAATACCTATCATAAGAGAGAGGCTAAACGCAATACCTTGCAGGAATCAGGGGTTTGTTCTGGATGGCTACCCAAAGAGCTATACGCAAGCTAAAGATCTTTTCCATGGTTAGCTACAGCATATTCTTCTTAAACAAGAAAATCTCAAATGGAAATCTGAAGTCTTCATCTGTAGCTTGTAAATGTTTTACAGATGAAAGTGTGGAGGCAGAAGATATCAGATCTACAATACCCCAATATAACAAGATGTTGATTCCAGGTAGGTCATATACAGACATAATTCACTTCTTTTATTTTTTTTTTAAATTATCTTGGATGTGGAAGACAGTTAAGAGTTCATTCTTAACTAGGGGAGACCAGGGTTGGTTGGCTACAGGGGTTGGTTGGCACAGAGTTAATTTCTGGTAATTTTGTGATTAATTTCACAAGTGTAAGATCTACAGTTAATATTCACCTTCTTGCCCTACACTGATTGATTCTATCAGGGAATTTGAACACTGTAAAAACTCTCCGTAATTGTTGCGGTAAAAGAATGTAAAAATGCTACAGTTAAAAAAAAAATTGAATCAGTTAATGGGTAATTACCAACCGTAGCATACATGTTAAAAAGTAGTGCTTTTCATGGTAAACTATTGTTGAACATATGGTAAAAAAAATTTTTTTAATAATAATTGGGTGTTTCCAGAAGTCCCTGCGTGACCCATGACATTTCATTACATTTTTATGGGAATAGTTATGTTTCTTCTTATTTTTAATATCAGTTGTGTACATTGGGGTGTTCTGTGTTATATTTTATGTAGTTTAGTTAATGTTTATTGCATTATTTTAGCATCATATGTGTTACCTTGATGGTGATGTGTGTTTGGGTGAGTGACACTGTGCACTGTCTCGACATGTGTATTAATCATTGCTCCTGGAAGTGTCACTCTATTTTTATGGTAAATTTCTGACAACCACGTTGCCAGTTTTTTGTTTGTTTTTTTACAGTGAAGGTTCAAATCTGTTAGGGTGAAGAAGGGATTAAACCCTTGTGTTAAAATATTATAGAAATAATACAGTGAGAGATTTTTCACGATCCACTCAATTACCGATTGATAAAATCAAGTCCTGTCATTAATTTTTTTCTTTATCCTGTTTCACAAAAATTTCACATTATTGAAGTAAAATTCCATAAAGTTCATCCAGCTCAACTAGTAGGGCATGGCGCTGCCAACATCAAGGTTACGGATTCAATTCCTACAGAAAATGTATATCCTAAATGTACTTTAAATCGCTTTGGGTAAAATTGTCTGCCAAATGTGTACATGTAAAATGAGTTGCAATGTAGTTTCATGCTGATTTTATCAACCATTGGCCCTTTCCTCTACAGAATTCATCTTCTCACTTGATGCCACTGATACATTTCTTAAAGAGCGTGTTCAGAGTCTTCCACAGAGTGTAGCAGAAGAGATGCACTATACCCAACATGAGTTTACAGACAATCTTGCAAAATTCCGGGAGGCTTCGGCAGAAGACGAGTCTGTGCTGGACTATTTTGATGAACTGGAAATCCACCCTGAACACATCGGTTAGGCACAGAAACTGTCACTTATTCTTGTGCTCAGTGAGAAAATAGTACATAAATAAGTTGACTGTTTTAAAGCAGCTTAATTTCAAGAATTTCACTCACTATTGCACTGGTGTATATGGTTGTGTGACAATAAAAGTGATTTGATTTGATTTTTGTTGATGTTGTTGTTGTTGTTGAGAATAGTATTTGCTGCTGTACTTTCCAGTGATCGCCAGTGTTGATGACTGTGAGAATGTGGCCGTGTTGAAGAAAATATTTAAGACAGTGGGGCGGCCGCTAAACTACGGTTTGACCCCAGAGGAAATGGAGGAAGAGAGGAAGAGGAAGGAAGAGGAGTGGCACCAGCAGCTCAAACAGGATGAAACTGAGAAGGAACTCAGGGAGATTGAGCATAATGCAAAAATAACTGCTCAAATAGAGGAATGGGTAAATTTTGACTCATTTTCATGCAAATTAACAATCCTTTGCCCTTACCCTAACACTGAAGATGAACCACAACCACAAGAACAGTTTGCATAAGTCAACAACAGTTTTCTCCTGTAATATTTACTGTTTACACCTCTAGTCAAGTATAATCATATTCTATCACTACTTTAACCCATTAAATTACTTTCTCTGTTATAAATACCATATATATATATATATATATATATATATATATATAATTTTTATTTTTTTGTAGATCAAACTTAACCCAAAACCATTTCACATTTCTTAAAATTTAGCCTTAAATTCCAAAGGTGATAACAAGAAATGGGAGAAATATAAATGCAATGGGGGTCAGATTTGATTTCTTAGTAAGGAGGGCTAAAGGTCAATCTATAAAAAGTTAATAAGAAAATGCATTGTTTTTTACATAGGAATGACTACATTGTTGAGCTTGTTATGGATGTGTATCTTCAGAACAGGAATGTGATGGAGGTGAAGAAGCAGGAACATGAGCTGTTAGAGATGAGATCCATCCCCATGAGACATTACCTGATGAAATATGTCATGCCCACTGTCACACAAGCACTGGTGGAGTGCTGTAAGATCAAGCCTGATGACCCTGTGGATTTTGTGGTAACACTTGTCTCATGATATTCATATCATGTGCTCTATAAATAAATAAATAAATATTTATTTAAGCTTACTGGATGTCATACTGTCTTTACTCTGTTTCAGGCTGAATACCTCTTCAGGAACAACTCAGTTGATTAGCCCATTCTGCTATACTAATTTAACATACATTAAAGTCATTTCATGAAAAGTATGTTTATTTGTCTTTATTTAATGCCTTATTGTTACAGTTCAAATAAAATAAAAAAATCAAATCACATTTATTGTCACACAGCCATATACACAAGTGCAATGGTGTGAGAAATTATTGGGTGCAGTTCCGATCAATATAGCAGTCGTGACAGTGATGAGACATATACCAATTTACAATAACATCAAATTAACACAACACAATTTAAAGTCTA
Source organism: Myxocyprinus asiaticus (assembly GCF_019703515.2). Taxonomy (NCBI): domain Eukaryota; kingdom Metazoa; phylum Chordata; class Actinopteri; order Cypriniformes; family Catostomidae; genus Myxocyprinus; species Myxocyprinus asiaticus. Next base: position 40,342,037 of record NC_059368.1, on the reverse strand, counting down.
ATATACACATAATTACACACACAACACAATATACAAATAATAACATACACTGTACAGTATACAATACGCACAATATAGATACACATTATTCAATAAAAATAAAAAAGTATATATAGTAGTATATATAGAATGTACAGTAGGTTGTATTGAACTGTATTGACATTCAGGCTGTCGGTTGATAGTCGGTTAAGAGAGAATATGTATAATAATAATATAATTTATGACAGTCCGGTGTGAGATATAAGAGTAAGAGTAATAAAGTGCAGTGCTGATGTATTTTGATCGTGGGAGATCAAGAGTTCAAAAGTCTGATTGCTTGGGGGAAGAAGCTATCATGGAGTCGGCTGGTGCGGGTCCTGTTGCTGCGATATCGCCTGCCTGATGGTAGCAGTGAGAACAGCCCATGGCTCGGGTGGCTGGAGTCTCTGATGATCCTCCGAGCTTTTTTAACACACCGCCTTGTATATATTTCCTGGAGGGAGGGAAGCTCACCTCCGATGATGTGTCTGGCAGTTCGCACCACCCTTTGCAGTGCTTTGTGGTTGTGGGCTGTGCTATTGCCGTACCAGGCGGAGATGCAGCCAGTCAGGATGCTCTCTACAGTGCAGGTGTAGAATCGTGGGAGGATGTGGCAGTTCATTCCAAACTTCCTCAGCCGTCTTAGGAAGAAAAGGCGCTGATGAGCCTTCTTCACAACGACCTCAGTGTGGATGGACCATGTGAGTTCCTCAGTGATGTGGACACCCAGGAACTTGAAGCTGCTGACTCTCTCCACTGGTGCTCCATTGATGGTGATGGGACTGTGTTCTCTGTCTTTCCTTCTGAAGTCCACCACAAGGTCCTTTGTCTTACTGACGCTGAGGGAGAGGTTGTGCTCGTGACACCAGTGTGTCAGAGTGTGCACCTCCTCTCTGTAGGCTGTTTCATCATTGGTCAGTGATCAGACCTACCACCGTCATCATCAGCAAACTTAATGATGGCATTGGAGCTATGTGTTGCCACACAGTCGTGTGTACAGGGAATACAGGAGTGGGCTGAGAACACAGCCCTGTGGGGCTCCAGTGTTGAGGGTCAGTGATGAGGAGATGTTGCTGCCTATTCTAACCATCTGGCGTCTGCTTGACAGGAAGTCCAGGATCCAGCTGCACAGCGAGCTGTTTAAGCCCAGAGCCGGAGTTTCTCATCTAGCTTGGAGGGCACTATGGTGTTGAATGCTGAGCTGTAGTCTACAAACAGCATTCTCACATAAGTGTACTTTTTGTCCAGATGGGAGAGAGCAGTGTGTATTGTAGATGCAATGGCATCATCAGTGGAGCGGTTGTTGCGGTAAGCAAACTGCAATGGTTCAAGAGAGAGAGGCAGCACAGAGTTGAAGTCAGAAGTTTACATACACCTTAGCCAAATACATTTAAACTCAGATTTTCACCATTACTGACATTTATTCGTAGAAAACATTCCCTGTCTTAGGTCAGTTAGGATCTCTATTTTAAGAATGTGAAATGTCAGAATATCAGTAGAGAGAATTATTTATTTTAGCTTTTAATTCTTACATCACATTCCCAGTGGGTCAGAAGGTTACATGCACTTTGTTAGTATTTGGTAGCATTGCCTTTAAATTGTTTAACTTGGGTCAAATGTTTTGGGTAGCCTTCCACAAGCTTCTCACAATAAGTTGCTGGAATTTTGGCCCATTCCTCCAGACAGAACTGGTGTAACTGCTTCAGGTTTTAGGCCTGCTTGCTCGCACATGCTTTTTCAGTTCTGCACACAAATTTTCTATTGGATTGAGTTCAGGGCTTTGTGATGGCCACTCCAATACCTTGACTTTGTTGTCCTTCAGCCATTTTGCCACAGATTTGGAGGTATGCTTTGGGTCATTGTCCATTTGGAAGACCCATTTGCAACCGAGCTTTAACTTCATGGCTGATGTGTTGAGATGTTGCTTCAATATATTCACATAATTTTTCTTCCTCATGATGCCATCCATTTGGTGAAGTGCACCAGTCCCTCCTGCAGCAAAGCACCCCCACAACATGATGCTGCCACCCCCATGCTTCACAGTTGAGATGGTGTTCTTTGGTGTGGAGCGGGACGTGGTCATGTGTCTGTCACTGGGGAGAGAGGAAGCGGTAGGGCCATGACCTGGTGATTAATGATACGTAACACCTGTGTCTCATTGCAGTGACGACAGAGATGAGCTTGAAAAGGCCGCCGAGAACGCCAGTGAGGGAGAGAGTGTCAGCGACAGAGAAACACGAAGCTGTGAAGCTGAAGTGAATATTTATAGTGAACCTAAAGCATATGTTTGTTGTTAAGCTAAATGGTATACGTCGATTGTGGAGCTGAAAAGCCAAAACTCTGATTGTGAAGCTTGAAAGCCAGAACTCTGATTGTGAAGCTGAAAACGCTGAATAAAAAGCTGACTTACCTGGACTGTCACCCTACTTCCCACTTCCTGAATCCTTCTACATTTGGCTTGCAAGCCTCACCCTTTTTCCTCCAAACATAATGATGGTCATTATGGCCAAAAAGTTCAATTTTTGTTTCAATAGACCAGAGGAAATTTCTCTGAAAAGTAAGATCTTTGTCCCCATGTGCACTTGCAAACTGTAGTCTGGCTTTTTATGGAGGTTTTGGAGCAATGGCTTCTTCCTTGCTGAGGAGCCTTTCAGGTTATGTCGATATGGGACTCGTTTTACTGTGGATATAGATACATGTTTACCTGTTTCCCCCAGCATCTTCACAAGATCCTTTTCTGTTGCTCTGGGATTGATTTGTACTTTTCGCACCAAACTATGTTCATCTCTAGGAGACAGAATGCGTCTCCTTCCTGAGCGGTATGATGGCTGCGTGGTCCCATGGTGTTTATACTTGCGTACTATTGCTTGTTTCAGATGAACGTGGTACCTTCAGGCATTTAGAAATTGCTCCCAAGGATGAACTAACCATGTGGAGGTCCACAAGTTTTTTCTGATGTCTTGGCTGATTTCTTTTGATTTTCCCATGATGTCAAGCAAAGAGGTTAAGTTTGAAAGTAGGCCTTAAAATACATCCACAGGTACACCTCAAATTCAGTACACCTCCTATCAGAAGCTAACTGGCTAATTGTCTAAAGGCTTGACATCATTTTCTGGAATTTTTCAAGCTGCTTAAAGGCACAGTTAACTTAGTGAATGTAAACTTCTGACCCACTGGAATTGCGATATAGTCAATTAAAAGTGAAAATATCTGTCTGTAAACAATTGTTGGAAAAATTACTCGTGTCATGTACAAAGTGGATGTCCTAAATGACTTGCCAAAACTATAGTTAGCTGATATGAAATCTGTGGAGTGGTTAAAAAATGAGTTTTAATGACTTCAACCTAAGTGTATGTAAACTTCTGACTTCAACTGTATATAGTCACAATAAGCATGAAAAAAAAGAAGCTTTCGACCTAAAGAAATAAAAACTTTTTGCAAATTGTTAAAATGAGTTACACACCCATGAGATAATGGGCCTGTTTTAAGAGAGCTAGTACTATGCGATAAATCTTAAGCGCAAAGTCAATAAGCATGGCCATGAAGTTCTGTTATTTTCGCGCAATGATGCACAAGTGCGTTTGGCGAAATTGCGAATGCAAAGCGCTAATGGGCTGGGTAAAGTGCAATTTAATTCTGAGGTTCTTCTCCGGTTGCTGCACCGTCTGTGTCCTATTATATAGTCCATTCCCTGTCAAGCATCAATGATATAAACAAAGACAAGCACATTCATAAGAAGTTGGTAGTGTAAAATGGGCTACATGCAATGAATTAGAAGAATAGAAATATGGACTTTAATTATTTTGTGCATTAACTGCGTCCTTGTTGAAATTCAGGCAAATTTTTGATATGCATGGAAAATGTGGTTCTCGTCAGGATTTGGATATAGGCTCTTTTAAATGATAGAGAATGCAACTATTAATCATACTGATCAAGTGACAGAATTCATGGCTAGTATTAACAGTGATTGTATCTGCCTTCTTTTGCAGTGACTTAAAAATCACTATGACAACAGGTGAAAAAAAATATTAATACAAATTAGATCATAAATACAATTGTAAATATAAACATAGTTCTAATAATAATAATGGAAAAATAAACCACCTAACTACCTGTGGGTATTGGGCAGGGCCCAATACTCTAATGGCACTTTTCCACTGCACGTTACAGTTCGACTCGACTCGACTCGACTCTGCTCGCTTTACTTTTTTGAGCTTGCTTTTCCATTGCAGTTTAGTGCCGCCTCAACGTGGGTGGGATTATAGGCTGATCGTCATAGTTGCGCCACCTCTACTGCCGTGAAATCATCTTAAACGCGACACAAACATAACTGACCATAAACAATAACACGACCGCTAGCTGTTAGATACTAGCGCATTGTGCTGCATAAAGCAGTTGTTGCATGGTGATTTTACACAAGTGTAACAGTTAAATTGGCCTGGTTGTTTTAGAAGCAAGCTTTCCAGTAGCTGGTCAACTAAATAAAGTGAAGCTTTCAAGCAGAATATAGAGTTAACGTAACAAAACGTACCATCCTCCATTGTGGACTCCAACAACGCTAAGTCCAGGGCACTCTCCCTCCCATTGCTCGCCAGTCTATTGCCATAGATAGCGTCCATTTGGTCGAACCACTTCCACTTTTTTCTGTCTGAACTACTCCGGCTGTTGTGGTCCTTGATGGTTCTGTAGTCACTTAAGTTTTTTTAACTTTTCCCTACACTGTTGGTAGGTCTGGTGGTAGCCGTGAGCGGCTAACAGCTGAGACACTTCCTGAAAGACTTTTTCGTTTCGCTTCGTTTCGTTCGTTGCTAACGAGAGGAACGTCTGCACCTCGTTTATTGACCACGGTGTGGTTTTCCATACAGCCATTTCTTTTTACAATTTGAAAGTCGTGTGAACAAATGATATTGCTGTCGCTGTTGCTAACTTTAAAACTAGCGGGTTGATGTCCCGTGTCGCAAATCCAGTGACGCTGGTAGTTATAATTCTCTCTGACCAATCAGTGATCTGCAGGGTTTTGACGTCACATTTAGTATCTGCTCGGCTCACTTGGAACCTCGACCGAGGTGGTACTATAAAAAGTATCAGGTACCAGGTACTATCCACAGTGGAAAACCCCCAAAAAGAGAGCAGAGTCGAGTTGAGTCAAGCTGTACCGTGCAGTGGAAAAGCCCCATAAATGCACCGCGAGGATCGAGGACAGAGGAAGCTTCTCAAGGACGCTTGAGCGAGAAAACAACGGCCCTGTCCAAATACCCACACTTGCGGTTTTTGCCACTTGAGTGTGCATGCACGTGACAGGAAGTAAGTGTTCAAGACTGCCCCATGCCTAAAACATGCCAAAGCTCAGTGCACTTAACCCACACTAAATCCACACTAGTGCGAATACCACTTCGGAGCGATCATTCAGGCAAAGTGTATCCCAGAGTTCATCACATTCAGGGGCCCACACCCCACCTACACGAGCGATCGGTGTATTTTCGCCAAGATGACGTCAAAGAAATCTTTTCAACATAAGTTATTTATTATAATCAGATAGTGAAATGTAAATGAAGCATATATTTATTTTAGAATAAATTAATATATTCAACCATAGACTATGTAACATGTTTGGAATGACTTAATAGCAGCATCATAATTACAAAATATTATTTATGTGTATATGTATATACCTCTTTGTTATCCTTCTTGCCCAATAATCACCTTATTCTGTTTGTTCTTGCCTAATACTGCTGGTGATTTTGGTAATTTATCAGCCAGTGTGGCATACAATATACGGTCTAGTAAAAAATTATTTAAAAAAAATTATTAACTACTACCACAGATTCTTTCTCATCTTTATGTATTTAAAATATACGTTTTAATGCTTTTTATTTGTTGTATGAAACCACATACTGATAAGTTGTGTAAAGCAGTCTTTGGTTGTCTTATATAAATGACAAGCCAAAGCATATACAGGTGCATCTCAATAAATTAGAATGTCGTGGAAAAGTTCATTTATTTCAGTAATTCAACTCAAATTGTGAAACTCGTCTATTAAATAAATTCAATGCACACAGACTGAAGTAGTTTAAGTCTTTGGTTCTTTTAATTGTGATGATTTTGGCTCACATTTAACAAAAACCCACCAATTCACTATCTCAAAAAATTAGAATATGGTGACATGCCAATCAGCTAATCAGCTCAAAACACCTGCAAAGGTTTCCTGAGCCTTCAAAATGGTCTCTCAGTTTGGTTCACTAGGCTACACAATCATGGGGAAGACTGCTGATCTGACAGTTGTCCAGAAGACAATCATTGACACCCTTCACAAGGAGGGTAAGCCACAAACATTCATTGCCAAAGAAGCTGGCTGTTCACAGAGTGCTGTATCCAAGCATGTTAACAGAAAGTTGAGTGGAAGGAAAAAGTGTGGAAGAAAAAGATGCACAACCAACCGAGAGAACTGCAGCCTTATGATTGTCAAGCAAAATCGATTCAAGAATTTGGGTGAACTTCACAAGGAATGGACTGAGGCTGGGGTCAAGGCATCAAGAGCCACCACACACAGACATGTCAAGGAATTTGGCTACAGTTGTCGTATTCCTCTTGTTAAGCCACTCCTGAACCACAGACAACGTCAGAGGCGTCTTACCTGGGCTAAGGAGAAGAAGAACTGGACTGTTGCCCAGTGGTCCAAAGTCCTCTTTTCAGATGAGAGCAAGTTTTGTATTTCATTTGGAAACCAAGGTCCTAGAGTCTGGAGGAAGGGTGGAGAAGCTCATAACCCAAGTTGCTTGAAGTCCAGTGTTAAGTTTCCTCAGTCTGTGATGATTTGGGGTGCAATGTCATCTGCTGGTGTTGGTCCATTGTGTTTTTTGAAAACCAAAGTCACTGCACCCGTTTACCAAGAAATTTTGGAGCACTTCATGCTTCCTTCTGCTGACCAGCTTTTTAAAGATGCTGATTTCATTTTCCAGCAGGATTTGGCACCTGCCCACACTGCCAAAAGCACCAAAAGTTGGTTAAATGACCATGGTGTTGGTGTGCTTGACTGGCCAGCAAACTCACCAGACCTGAACCCCATAGAGAATCTATGGGGTATTGTCAAGTGGAAAATGAGAAACAAGAGACCAAAAAATGCAGATGAGCTGAAGGCCACTGTCAAAGAAACCTGGGCTTCCATACCATCTCATCAGTGCCACAAACTGATCACCTCCATGCCACGCCGAATTGAGGCAGTAATTAAAGCAAAAGGAGCCCCTACCAAGTATTGAGTACATATACAGTAAATGAACATACTTTCCAGAAGGCCAACAATTCACTAAAAATGTTTTTTTTATTGGTCTTATGATGTATTCTAATTTTTTGAGATAGTGAATTGGTGGGTTTTTGTTAAATGTGAGCCAAAATCATCACAATTAAAAGAACCAAAGACTTAAACTACTTCAGTCTGTGTGCATTGAATTTATTTAATAGACGAGTTTCACAATTTGAGTTGAATTACTGAAATAAATGAACTTTTCCACGACATTCTAATTTATTGAGATGCACCTGTAATTTCAATGGTTTGTATTAGTACCTATTAATGGATCACACAGGCTTATAGAATAAAGTTTTTATTTTTATTTAAGTTTTATGCAGTGTATTGAGAAACAAAGTAGAAAGAATTTGCTTATATTTCATATTTTACAGCAGTTATGGACGACACAATGTTAGTGAAATAATTAACTTTTACAATTATTTTCACACAATAAAACATTATAAAAAAATTTACTTACATATTTTCTACAGCACAATACACTTCCAGCAACCAGTAGTGTAATAATAAATGAAAACATGGGTAAAATGTTCAGTTATTTATTGTTTTACGCAACCAGCACCTACATCGTTAAGTCTAACTAGTGTCCCAACGTGCAATCAAAAGTCATACACACACTTGCAGTCTTCACGTCTACTTGCACACTAGTGGCCAAACACAAGAAATACGTAAGACAACTGGGTAAGTAAGCAAGACCAAAACCGCAAATGGGGGTATTTGAACAGGGCCACTGGAGCATCCTTTTTGGTCGAAGCACATGACGCATACATTTATGGAGCTAAATTCATGACTAAAGTCTTTGACGCATGAAGGCATGGTGAATTGCTCTAATCGAAAAAATAAATGCATTGTATTATCAGTGCTTGGATTTAAATGTGTTGCATTTACAGTGCTTGCATTTTGGGAGGCTAAAATTTAACATTGTTGGGTTGTATTTTTAAGCATTGACTATTTCATTTGGAAGCATTTCACAACTAATTTCATTATTAAAAATGTAAAAATAAATATATTCACCGTCAAAAGTTAGTTTCCAAAATATTCTGTTCATTTGAAAATACCATCTAGAGTCGCTTGGCGCTATGCGAGGGTCGGACGTGTGAATGGAGAGCTCTGCACACCTTGCTAGTTTTAATACTTTTTATGTCATCAACTGGTGAGATTCGATATACTCAGATTCTTGACTGTTCTAGGAAGACAATATCTCAAAGAATTCAAAATCCTCGGGCTCTGGAGACATCAATAGACACTTACGTGCAGATGACGTGACGCCATGCGAGAAGCAGAAGTGTGAGCGACTAGCTCTGCGCATTTTGCTAGTTTTAAATTATTTTCATGTTTAATCCGGTGAGATCTGAGACACCCAGTTACATATTTGCTCTTTGAGGTAAACATGGCAAAGTCAAAATCCTTAGACTCTGAAGACACTAAAAGACACTTACGTGTCCAAGCTGAGGCCTCTGACGGGACTGAGAGCCGGGGACTCGATTTGGGAAGCATGTCGGGAGATGAAATTCAGCATCAACTGTCCAACATCTCGGTGATGCTGACGAAAGTTGTTGCTGACTTGGAGGATCTCGCTGTAATACGATTCGATTGAATCGATTGATTACGGCGATGGAAACAAAATTCTCTGAGTTGGTCACAAGAGACGCAGATGTTGAGAAATGAATCTATTATCTGGAATCATCAGAAAAGGAATTATCCGCTAATCCGCCCCCATCCAAAACAGACTTGGAACACATTTTGGAAAAACTTGAATATTTCAAAAATATGAACTGAAGGAATAACATACGAATTGTTGGAATTCCTGAGCATGAAGAAGTCAGAGATATGGTGAAATTCCTGGATGAGCTCTTCCCGAGTCTGCTCGACATAACAGGCCAAAAGCTGGAAATCGAGCGAGCTCACAGAGTCCCGGCTCACAGATCTGCTGAGGGAGACAGGCCCCGATCAATTCTGGCCAAATTTCTGAGATCACCCGAGAAAGATCTCGTGTTGCGCCAGGCGAGGAGCAAAGGAAAGCTTTCTTGGAAGAGTCACAATATTTTCTTGTTCCCGGACTTTGGTAGTTCGACCAGTGAGAAACGTGATCGGTTCAAGGAATGTACGAAACGGAAGATCGCTTTTGCACTGATGTTTCCGGCCAAACTGAGAACAGACACCAGGGACAGCAGCAAAGTATTTACATGTTCCAAACAGTCACTCTCCTTTATAAATACATTGGAGTAAGTCATTTGATGTTTCTTATATTAATGGACGACTAGCTGTTCAGTGACTCGATTGTCTGAGGAAACTGGGCGCCATTTTTGTTTTTTTGTTTCTTTTTGCGTTGGCTCCGCCTAGCAGCTGGAGTTTGTTTTGTGGCATGACTCCTTCAAGAAACTTTTGCATTGACGGAAGATCGCTTTTACACTGAAGTTCCCAGCCAGATTGAGAATGGACACTATGGATGACTGCAAAATATCCACATGCTAACATAATGGACATCTTTTATAAAGTTGACAGGCTGAGTAAGTCATGATGTACTTTTTATGCGGCCTCCGAGTGAGTTTGGCTCTTGATCATCCGAGGAACTGGGAGGTCTGTTTTGTTTCTTTTCGTGCTGGTTCCACCTAGCGGCTGGAGTTTGTTTTTGTGGAGTATTTTTAAGGGACATTAGAATGATTATGTTATCTGCTGCACTCATAACGGCCGGCTCACTGAACAATTGTCTGTTTGTCCGAGGAAACTGAACGCTTTATATCAGCTGGAAGTTGTTTTGTGGAGGAACACACCTTCAAGACAGTTCTGTGAATGAAGCTACATGTTTTTAGTGTTTATTCTTCCTGTTGGCTGGGGTCTGTTTTACAAAGTATTTTCTGTTATGTAATTTTGCCTCACAAAATTTGTGCAGAAGCACCGGACTTGAACAATCCGATGGCAAATTTGTTGCAGGGGTTCTCGCATGCGTACATGGACCTTTTGAGTTTAGAGGGATTGACGCCAGTTGGCGCTGTCATGCGCAGGGTTAATGCACACGTTTTCATAATCTTTTTTTTTTTTTGACACACAGTTTATTTTTCTATTATATCAATATGTCAATTGTTAATATGAGTGGATTATCTCTCTCCACACGGAATGTGAATGGGTTGGGGCACCCCATAAAGAGAAAGAAGGATATTTCTTTTCTTTAGCATAAAAAATATGATATAGTGTTTCTTCAAGAAACACACCTTTCCCTCTGCAGGAAGCGGAAACATTTGGGAAGATGTGGGGTGGACATGTTTTCTTTAGTGCTGACTCAAGTAAGAGCAGGGGAGTCATTACATTGATAAGTAAACATCTACAATTCAAATTTCTCAAACAGATTAAAGATAAAATAGGAAGAGTCATTATTGTTTTAGGAGAAATTCAGGGGCAAAGGTTGATTTTGGCTAATATTTACGCACCTAACGCTGATGATCAAGGCTTTTTTATAGATCTTGAAGGGATGTTGCTAGCTGCTGGCACCCCTCATGCTATAATATTGGGAGGAGACTTTAATCTGTTAATGGATTCAGTCCAGATCATAGTGAAACAAAAGTGAGTAAGCCCCCTAGAGCAACATTGACGCTTCACAGAATGTGTAAAAATCTTGGTCTTGCAGATATTTGGAGACTTTTGAACCCATCTGGTAGGGACTATACATTTTTTTCATCAGTCCATAAGATTTATTCTAGAATAATGTTTTTTTTTTTATATCTAAGTCCCTCATTTCATCTGTTGTTGATTGTTCAATTGGAAATATCTTGGTTTCAGATCACTCCCTGGTGAGTTTAGAGGTGTTGCCACTTACAGAGAAAAATAAATCATATAGTTGGCGCCTTAATGTATCCCTTTTTCAAAATCCTGATTTCCATCAAATGTTAAAGTCTGAAATCAATGTTTATATGGAGACCAACTGGTCCTCAGTATCCTCTGTGGGCATGGCTTGGGAGGCACTTAAGGCGGTTCTTAGGGGTCGGATCATACAGTATGCCTCATTCATCAAAAAATCCAAGGCACAAGAGCTCGTGGAGTTGGAAGGGAGTATTAAAAGTTCTGAGGCAGAGCTGAAGCGCCAAATGTCGTCTGATGGCCTCAGAGAATTGACCCGTTTTAAATACAGATATAATACTATTTTGTCAGGGAAAGTGGAGTTTTGGTTATTCAGGGCAAGACAGTCATACTTTGAGTCAGGTGACAAAGAAGGGAAGCTTTTGGCTAGATATATTAAGCAGAGAGAGAGAGTCTTTTTCTACCATTCTCTCAGTGAAATCTGCTGGTGGTGAAATATTTACCTCGGCCATTGATATTAATAATGCTTTTAAAGAGTTCTATCTTGATCTCTATAGTTCCACGTCTTCGTCTACTGATGAAGATATTTTGTAGAACCATTAAAACTCCCTAAACTGATGACTGAGAAAATAATTCTCTGGATTCTGAGATAACCTTGGAGGAGCTTGACGAGGTAATTAAGGCCCTGCCTACAGGCAAGGCTCCGGGGCCAGATGGTTTTGCCACAGAATGTTTTAGATTTTATGCTACAGAACTGGCTCCACTTTTGTTAGAAGTTTATACGGAATCATTAAAGAATGGAAAGCTTCCACCAACCATGACACAAGCCCGGATCAGTCTGACTCTTAAAAAGGACAAAGATCCAAGTGAGTGTAAGAGTTACCGTCCAATTTCCCTGATCCAGCTAGATGTCAAAATTTTGGCAAACATTCTGGCTAACCGATTAAGTAAAGTTATGACATCTCTTATACATATAGATCAGGTGGGGTTTATTAGGGGCCGCAGCTCTTCTGATAACATAAGGCGTTTCATTAATATCATGTGGTCAGTGGCGAATGATCAGACTCCGGTCACTGCCATCTCATTTGACGCCGAAAAGGCATTTGATATGATAGAATGGGATTATCTTTTTAAGATTTTGGAAATGTATGGGTTCGGGAATATGTTTATTGTTTGGATTAAGTTACTTTATAGACACCCGGTAGTGGCTGTACAAACAAATGGATTAATTTCAGATTACTTTACTCTGGATAGGAGCACCCGGCAGGGTTGCCCTCTTTCCCCATTATTGTTCTGTCTTGCCCTGGAACCATTAGCAGCCGCGATAAGAAAGGAGGATGATTTTCCAGGGGTGATGGCAGGAGGTGAGGTAATTGGTCTAAATCCGAAGCTTTGGCTCTGACAGCGTACTGTCCAGAGTAACAGCTTTCCAGCCGGGCGCCTGCCAATGGCCCAAACAGGGCATTAAGTATTTGGGGATTTTATTCCCAGCAGATTTGTCTGATTTAGTTAGTGTCAATTTTGACCCTTTAATAAAAAGATTTTTTAGCGATGTGGGCAGGTGGGATTCATTACATTTATCTATGATTGGGAAGGTTAATGTTATTAAAATGAATTGTATTCCAAAATTTAACTACCTGCTACAGTCCCTACCTGTAGATGTCCCCCTCTCTTATTTCAAGCAATTCGATAGCATAGCGATGTCCTTCATTTGGAATGGTAAACGTCCCAGATTGCATTTTAATAAGTTACATAGGCCGATTGACAAAGGTGGGCTAGGCCTACCCAAGATTTTGTTTTATTACTATGCGTTCAGTCTCAGAGATTTGGCTCATTGGTCACTTCCACCTGAGAGAGCCCCTCCCTGGTTTGTTATTGAACAGGCAGTTCTTGCCCCTATTTCGCCATTACAAAGCATCTCTATCAAACTAATTGGAAAAGTTAAGTTACACCCCGTTATTTCGCATTTACACTCGGTATGGTCTAAAATGTCCAGATTGTTTAAATTGGACACTTATTTAAATGCTGCCTCGAGCATATGGCAGAACCAAAGATTGTGTATTGGCAAGTCCCCTTTCTGCTGGCCAGAGTGGATTGTGAAGGGGGTTGCTACACTCGGTGACCTATATGAAAGTGGTGTGTTGAGATTGTTTGAAAGCATTTTGGGATCCCCAGACCTCAGTTTTATAGGTATTTACAATTGCGCCACCTGCTTTGTACTATTTTTGGGAGTAGCACACACCCCCCTGAGGATGCAGATGCTTTGGGAGAGGTGATTGCGGCTTTTGGAAAAGGTCATGAGGCATCAGTGTACTACTCCCTGTTAATTCAGAGTATGGGGGATGGAGCTTTAACTTCTATTAAGAAATTATGGGAGAAAGATTTGAATTTGGTATTGGAGGATGGAGTGTGGACTAAGATTCTGAAAAATGTCAAGTCTGCATCTAGAGATGCAAGGGTTCGCCTTATGCAATTTAAGATTTTACAAATATTTTATTGGACCCCCTCTAGATTATACAGGCTTGGTCTTAAAGACACCCACATGCTGGCGATGCCAATCAGAAGTTGGAGACATAGCCCATGTTTTTTTGGGATGCGTTAAGATCCAAGATTTTTGGTTAAAGATTCAGAATTATTTGCGTGACATTCTGGACACTCAAATTTTACTTTGCCCCAGACTTTGCATTTTGAGCGATGAGGAAGTTATACATTCGGGTGACTGTGGCAGCGGGGGCGTGGTCAAGCATCTCTCCAGAGAGAGAGAAAGCGGTAAGGGCGCTTACACCTGAGCTAAATTTTGTCTAACACCTGTCTCTAATTTCAGTGAGCATGGGGAGAGCGACATAAATAGAGACACACCGCAAATAGAAGGGAGAGAGAGCCTGGGCACGACAGTTCTAATGGTTCCACAAAGTTTCTAATCTCTTCATCAGTAGACGAAGACATGGACCTATAGAGATCAAGGTAGAATTCTTTAAAAGCATTATTAATATCAATGGCCGAGGTAAATATTTCACCACCAGCAGATTTCACTGAGGGAATGGTAGAAAAAGACTCTCTCTGCTTTATATATTTAGCCAAAAGTTTTCCTGCTTTGTCCCCCGACTCAAAGTATGACTGTCATGCCCTGAATAACCAAAACTCCACTTTCCGTGACAAAATAGTATTATATCTATATTTCAATCGGGTCTATTCTCTGAGGCTATCAGACAACAAACGGCGCTTCTGCTCTGCCTCTGCACTTGTAATATTTCCTTCCAACTCCACGAGTTCTCGTGCTTTGGATTTTTTGATGAATGAGGCATACTTTATTATCCGACCCCTAAGAACCGCCTTAAGTGCCTCCCAAGCCATGCCCACAGAGGATACTGAGGACCAGTTGGTCTCCATATAAACATTGATTTCAGTCTTTAACATTTGTTGGAAATCAGGATTTTACAAAAGGGATACATTAAAGCGCCAACTATATGATTTCTTTTTCTCTATATGTGGCAACACCTCTAAACTCACCAGGGCATGATCTGAGACTAAGATGTTTCCAATTGAGCAATCAACAACAGATGAAATGAGGGACTTATAAAAAAATAAATAAAAATCTATTCTAGAATAAATCTTGTGGACTGATGAAAAAAATGTATAGTCCCTACCAGATGGGTTCAAAAGTCTCCAAATATCTGTAAGACCAAGATTTTTACACATCCTGTGAAGCGTCATTGTTGCTCTAGGGGGCTTACACACTTTTGGTTCACTATGATCAAGGACTGAGTCCATCAATAGATTAAAGTCTCCTCCCAATATTATATCATGAGGGGTGCCAGCAGCTTGCAACATCCCTTCAAGATCTAAAAAAAAAGCCCTGATCATCAGCATTAGGTGCGTAAATATTTGCCCCTGAATTTCAGCTAAAACAATAATTACTCTCCCTAATTTATACTTAATCTGTTTGAGACATTTGAATTGTAGATGCTTATTTACCAATATAATGACTCCCTTGCTCTTACTTGAGCCAGCACTAAAAAAACATGTCCACCCCATATCTTCCCAAATTTTTCAGCTTCCTGCGGGGAGAGATGTGTTTATTGAAGAAACACTATATCATTTTTCTTACGTTTAAGAAAAGTAATAACCTTCCTTCTTTTTATAGGGTGCCCCAACCCATTCACATTCCATGTGGAGAGAGATAGTACACTCTTATTAACAATTGACATTTTGATATAGTAGAAAAAATAAATTGTGTGTCAAAAACAAGATTATGCAGACCACATTCCCCATTAGTGAAACAATCAAACCCCGAACTTTCCCCCGAACAAAACAAACAGAAAAAAGAAAAACGTGCGCATTAACCCCATGCATGACAGCGCCAACCGGCGTCAATCCCTCTAAATTCAAAAGATCCATGAACGCCCATGGGCCCCCACGACAACTTTGCCATCGGAATGCACAATTTTGCTTCACAAATTTGTGAGGCAAAATTACATAACAGAAAATACTTTGTAAAATAAACCCCAGCCAATAGGCAGAATGAACACAAAGAACATGTAGATTCATTCACAGAACTGTCTCAAAGGTGTGATCCTCCACAAAACAAATTCCAGCTGATATAAAACCGTTCAGATTCCTCGGACAGACAAATGAATGATCAGTGAGCCAGCTGTTATGAGTTCAGCAGATGACGTAATCATTCCAGTGTCCCGTAAAAATACTCAACAAAATAAACTCCAGCCAGCAGGAGGCATAAGCACGAAGAACGAAAGATTAATCCCCAGCTGTTCCAAAGGAGTGTTATTCAACAGAACATACTCCAGCCGCTAGGCGGAACCAATACAAAAAGAAACAAAACCGGCATCCCGGTTCCCCGGATGATCAAGTCAATTCACTCAGAGGCCTCATAAAAGTATATACCATGACTTACTCAATCCGTCAACTTTATAAAAGACATCCTTTGTGTGAGCAGCATGTAGATATTTTGCGGTCATCCATAGTGTCCACTCTCAAACTGACCGGGAACTTCAATGTAAAAGTGATTCAATGAAAAGTTTCTTTAAGGAAAAGTGTTATTCACAAAACAAACTCCAGCCGCTAGGCGAAGCCAACGCAGAAGGAAACCAAAATGACGCCCAGCTTCCTCAAAAGCCAGAGTAAGTACAGCGAGTCGACCCACTCACATGAGAAACATCTGATGGTTTACTCACCCATTGATTCTATAAAAGACATTGCCTGATTGGGACTTTGCGACCATCCTTCGCTTCTGTTCTCAGCTTGGCTGGAAGCATCAATGCAAAAGTGATCTTACGTTGATGCAAGAGTTTCTTGCATTCCCTGAACCGATCGCGTTTCCCTCTTGTCGAACTCACAAAGTCCGGGAACAAGAAAATATTATGAATCCTCCAAGAAAGCTTTCCTTTGCACCTCGCCTGGTGCAACACAAGATCTTTATCGGATGATCTCAGAAATCTGGCCAGGATTGATCGGGGCCTGTCTCCCTCAGCAGATCTGCGAGCCGGGACTCTGTGAGCTCGCTTGATTTCCAGCTTTTGGCCTGTTATGTCGAGCAGACTTGGGAAGAGCTCGTCCATGAATTTCACCATATCTCTGCCCTCCTCATGTTCAGGAATTCCAACTATTCGAACGTTATTTCTGCAGCTTCTATTCTCAAGATCTTCAAGCTTTTCAAGAACCCGTTCCAAATCAACTTTGGTCGCAGGCGGATTAACGGATGATTCCCTCTCCGAAGACTCCAAATAATCTATTCGTCTCTCAACGTCAGTCACTCTTGTAACTAACTCAGAGAATTTTATTTCCATCGCCGTAATCGAGCGACGTATTACAGCGAGATCCTCCAAGTCAGCAAGAACCTTCGTCAACATCACCGACATGTTGGACAACTGACTCTGGATCACCTCTCCCGCCGCACCATCCAAATCGAGTCCCCGGTCTGTAGGCCTGTCGGGGCTTTCATCCTGAACATGTAAATGTCTTTTAATGTCTGCAGAGCCCGAGGATTTTGACTTCTTTGCCATGTTTTACCTCAAAGAGCAAATGTGTAACTGGGTGTATCGAATTTCACCAGATTATAACATGAGAATAATTAAAAATTAGCAAAGTGCGCAGAGCTCGTCGCTCACACGCCTGCTTCTTGCATGGTGTCACGTGACCTCCTGATCTCCTGAGAGTTTCACGCGCAACAGTCTCTAGAATTTACTCAGAATTTTGCCAAAAACAAAAAAACATCCAGTGAGGGGCAGTTCTATGGACGGAAATGCCTTGTTGATGAGAGAGGTCAACAGAGAATGACCAGACTGGTTTGAACTGACAAAGTCCTGGGTGCCTGCCTATATTGCCTATGCCAGGATCTGCTACTGATTTTATAGATTATTAGAAAGAGTCAGATATGTTCTTTACAATCTTGCTTTGCTTTTTTCCAATTACTTTATACATAATTGTAAATGTAATAAGAGGAAGCCTTGTTCTAACCTATATTATTATGGATACCAAATTGATATACATTTGATTTCTTCTAATAGGAAAGCTGTGAAAACTATTAAAATGTTCAAAAGGTACAGTCTCTCCCCTGACATATAACATATTGTCACGTTGTATTTTGTATTATTATTATTATTATTATTATTATTATTATTATTATTATTATTATTTATAATTATAAAAGTTGTTGTCCCTTTAAATTCAGTATGCCTTTTGCAAAATAATAATAATAATAATAAAAAAATAATAATAATAATCTTACTGGTACGTTAAAAAACAAAACAAGACGCAGTTGGGCTGCGTCAGCGAGGCATGCGTCATGGCGTCACTTCCTGTTGCAATTGGCAGTTGTCGTTGCAGGAACGCCATGTTGATGCAAACAAAAGAAACAACATCATTGCTTTCATAACAATTCATAACAGGATGAAAATGATGGTGGAATATAACATGCTGCTCAGCTTTCCATAAACCGGAGCTCTTCATAATGCCGTTGTAAGTATCTCGCCGGAGTAAACGATGAATGTAAACGCGTTGTCTGGGGCCTAATGTCACGAAACAGACCCAAACTCGACACGTTCTTAGAAGCACTTTATAGTGCGCTTTATTTTCTGAACTAGTTTACTCATTCCCCCCCTCCCCCATTTTGACAGCAAACTTTTCTGTATGCAGTTCGTAATGCCATAGAAAGAACAACAGGCCAACAGATGTAGAGATTCAGTTTATAGTATATACGCCGGCTTGTATGCACAGACATACTGAAATCTATTTTGCGTTCATGGGTTTGTTCAACTCTGTGCAGACATGTAGATCAGTAGTTTACATCGTGTTGATTTCGGTCTGTGACCTCTTGTTAACGCTAATACTCTATAAGGGGGCGTTCACACAAAAACATCCTTGCGTTCCTAACGCAAACTCTAAAGACTTCCGTCAGATGCATGTGTAAATGTAAATAAACGATTAAAAACGGCACAGATGGAGCGCAAGAACGCGAATACAACTTAAGACAACTGTACAAACAAGTCTTCTATTTTGCTCCTATTAAGCGGCTATATTTGCCCCGTAACTGATTTTCAGGGTCAGTTGTTTGCATATTTCCTCAAACAGATATCACGCAGCGTGTCGTCCACGTATGTCAACACTTTAGTTTAATCAGTTAATTAAAATGGTCACTACAGTGTCTAAACTCAATTAGATAGGCCTAGTACAGAATATTACGAAACATATCAATTGTTAGATATAAAAACAAAGGAATTCAGTACTGGTGGCATTTTGTCACCACATTCTAATCTAAATATCTCAGTTTTGTCATTTTTCAGTGGCTTTTTTTAATTTATTTTTTTGCATGGAGCTCTAGTTAATTTTTTAACCGTGATACTCTTCAAAATATATTTCAGAGAGTGTAAGATGTTGCGCAATTAGGCTGTCCTAATTACATGATGACAACTTGGATTTCCTACTGATATGTTCACATCCTCGGAAATTATTTAAGCTATTTCTATGGCAATACTCTTAATGCCAAAATGGATCCATGTGTGTTGTTGATGACAGTAAAATAATCAATACACTGATTAATCTCTATTAGTGCCCAACTGATATATCGGTCGGCCGATACTAGCCTTTCACCAATATATCGGTATCGGCGTATATTTTACCGATATGCGCCGATATGAAACCTTTTTTTCAGAACGTAATGCAGAAAACAATGCTTTAGAATTGGTGTCATAGCGTAGAGCTCCGACTCTGTTTACAGAGCTAACTCTGAACTGACGGTGGTTCTGCAGACGGTGCAGTGTTAAATGGTGTGGATTTGAGCGATCTCCTTAAATTGCTAACTAGTTTGTGAAATACATACTGGAAAGTTAATAAAAAAATGACCCCATCATTTTATATAACTAATATAACATTAACCCTGTCCCTGACAACCATGTCTCTCATGTTTATCACATCTGTTTGCTGTTAGCCAGCTATAGTTTGTCAGTGCAGTCAGTAATGCAGCAGATTGAAAGGTAAATATCATTGTGTGTGGTGAGTGTTGATTTCATGCTTTGCTGTTACCTAACTGGTGAGACGCAATGCTGGAAAATAAAGTCCTGTAAATAAATAGAGTTTTACTCTCTGTGGCAACGAGCTTACAGCTAACTAGCTAACCACGTAGCTACTTTCATTGTTGTCAGCGTGTAAACATGTATTCACCAAACTGTTTTGTTCACATGTATTCACAGTTTGGTACCCCCTTCAACCGAACAATTCCAGTCATTGCATTTACAAAATTTAATATTTAAAAGTCTGGTTTTCCAGACATTAAAATAGGATACGTAATAAAAGTAGATTTAATAAATAGTGTATTAGCCCTGTGTAAATAATAATATATAGGAACTGTATCTAAAATAAATGAGGGGTGATAAATACTAATACAACAGGCTGGAAAAATAAGACATTTATTCATTTTAATATCCTGTATATATATTTTGAATGTGTTGAAACTTGACACCGGGCGACGCACCCTAAAAACAGCACCGTTAGATCGGTTTCATGCTGAAGAGCCGCTTAAAAGTAAGTTTTTCTTTTCTTTTTTTCTCTCTCATAAATGTACACGAGTGTAAATGCCAACACCATCACATGAGCTCATTGATGTCATTAAATGAGTCTGCTTTTTTATTCCATCAGTTACTCCTTGTCGGAGGCTGCCGTATATATTTAATTTACACATAGGTTTACGTTTTACATAAATGTAATGGTGCAAAGCTCAAATATTTAGTAGAGCGTAAATTGTGATTTAGTGCCCATTTACGCCACAACAAGGCTAAGTTGTAACGTACGTATAGCTGGTTCAACTGGCCCCTGATGTTTATTTAGCTATTTATTTTATTTTAATTTATTCTTTTATATAAATGGTCAGCATTTGACTGATACTAAACAGTAATGCTGATGTTTATATAGCTATTTATTTTATTTTTTATTTATTCTTTATTTAAATGATCAGCCATTGGCTGATACTAAACAGTACTGATGTTTATTTAGCTATTTATTGTATTTTTATTCTTTATTTAAATGGTCAGCATTTGACTGATACTAAGCAGTTCTGATATTTATTTAGCTATTTATTGTATTTTTATTGATTCTTTATTTTCTCAGTGTTCATTTCTAGAATTTGTTGTCAATGTATAATAATAACGTCAAATGTTCTTTGATAAAAATATTTAAGAAAGCAGCCTTCTGAGTACTTTTGCATAGTCATATCGGTGCAAAATCTGTGAAAAATCCACATAGAAAAGGTCTGTTTTCATTCCAGCTCAAAAATGAGCTATATCGCTCACCATATCGGTAATCGGTGAATTTTCCCTCTCTAAAATCGGTATCGTATCGGTCTCAAAAATCCCATATCGGTCAGGCTCTAATCACTACAGTGGTGTGAAAAAGTGTTTGCCCCCTTCCTGATTTCTTATTTTTTTGCATGTTTGTCACACTTAAATGTTTCAGATCATCAAACAAGTTTAAATATTAGTCAGAGATAACACAAGTAAACACAAAATGCAGTTTTTAAATGAAGGTTGTTATTATTAAGGGAAAACAAAATCCAAACCTACATGGCCCTGTGTGAAAAAGTGTTTGCCCCACCTGTTAAAACGTAACTGTGGTTTATCACACCTGAGTTCAATTTCTCTAGCCACACCCGGGCCTGATTACTGCCACACCTGTTCTCAATCAAGAAATCACTTAAATAGGACCTGCCTGACAAAGTGAAGTGGACCAAAAGATCTTCAAAAGCTAGACATCATGCCGAGATCCAAAGAAATTCAGGAACAAATGAGAAAGTAATTGAGATCTATCAGTCTGGAAAAGGTTATAAAGCCATTTCTAAAGCTTTGGGACTCCAGAGAACCACAGTGAGAGCCATTATCCACAAATGGCGAAAACATGGAACAGTGGTGAACCTTCCCAGGAGTGGCCGGCCGACCAAAATTACCCCAAGAGCGCAGCGACGACTCATCCAAGAGGTCACAAAAGACCCCACAACAACATCCAAAGAACTGCAGGCCTCACTTGCCTCAGTTAAGGTCAGTGTTCATGACACCACCATAAGAAAGAGACTGGGCAAAAATGGCCTGCATGGCAGAGTTCCAAGACGAAAACCACTGCTGAGCAAAAAGAACATTAAGGCTCGTCTCATTTTTGCAAGAAAACATCTTAATGATCCCCAAGACTTTTGGGAAAATACTCTGTGGACTGACGAGACAAAAGTTGAACTTTTTGGAAGGTGTGTGTCCCATTACATCTGGTGTAAAAGTAACACCGCATTTCAGAAAAAGAACATCATACCAACAGAAAAATATGGTGGTGGTAGTGTGATGGTGTGGGGCTGCTTCAGGACCTGGAAGACTTGCTGTGATAAATGGAACCATGAATTCTGCTGTCTACCAAAAAATCCTGAAGGAGAATGTCCGGCCATCTGTTCGTGACCTCAAGCTGAAGCGAACTTGGGTTCTGCAGCAGGACAATGATCCAAAACACACCAGCAAGTCCACCTCTGAATGGCTGAAGAAAAACAAAATGAAGACTTTGGAGTGGCCTAGTCAAAGTCCTGACCTGAATCCTATTGAGATGCTGTGGCATGACCTTAAAAAGGCAGTTCATGCTCGAAAACCCTCCAATATGGCTGAATTACAACAATTCTGCAAAGATGAGTGGGCCAAAATTCCTCCACAGCGCTGTAAAAGACTCATTGCAAGTTATCGCAAACGCTTGATTGCAGTTGTTGCTGCTAAGGGTGGTCCAACCAGTTATTAGGTTTAGGGGGCAATCACTTTTTCACACAGGGCCATGTAGGTTTGGATTTTGTTTTCCCTTAATAATAACAACCTTCATTTAAAAACTGCATTTTGTGTTTACTTGTGTTATCTTTGACTAATATTTAAACTTGTTTGATGATCTGAAACATTTAAGTGTGACAAACATGCAAAAAAATAAGAAATCAGGAAGGGGGCAAACACTTTTTCACACCACTGTATGTCTATAATATCTAAGGTCGCTATCATTCTGGTTGTTTATAAAGATGTTACAACAGTCAAGTAGGAGAATGTTTTGATTTCCAATGAGTGTTTACGAGTTTGACAACGATATGAACAATACTTGGAAAATTGTTATAATGATAATTCCGGCGGTTTCGAAGTGGTACACGTGAGAGGTGAATAAATAAAAACAAAGGCACAAAGACATAACTGATGCTATCATCTATCAATTCTAGCATATGTCATTATGCAAAGACAACTTTTGTCCGTCCTGAAATGTTTTTGAACACTGACATTTTTTAATGTAAAATGTATAAATAAAGAAAAACGTCTGCCAAAATCCCAACCGCAATATCTATTATATGTCTTTCGAAAAGTCACAATATAATTTTCTTTTACCCTGTTTAGAGTCTGACATTTTATCCTTGAGACTAGGGCTGCACAATTAATCAAATAAATAATCGAGATTACAATTACAGCTGCCACAATTAACTGATTGTAAAAAGTGTCAATCAGAGCAGCTCATGTAGGTCTACTCATGTTCTGTCAGAATTTTCGATTTGATTTAGATTTTGCAGTGGTTGAGGATATTAAGTCCCTTGCATGCTTCTGTGTACTGTATATTTATTCAAAATTTGACTAACTGGGGGGCCTGGGTAGCTCAGTGGTAAAGACGCTGGCTATCATCCCTGGAGTTCGCTAGTTTGAATCCCAGGCCGTGCTGAGTGACTCCAGCCAGGTCTCCTAAGCAACCAAATTGGCCCAGTTGCTAGGGAGGGTAGACTTAGAGCGCATTGGGAATTGGGCATTTCAAATTGGGAGAAAACATTTGAATAACTGTTTTGTTTTTTATGCTTATAAGAAGGCCAATTTGAAGTTGAATTTTTAGTCTTCATTAACTGAAAAACAGCAATAAAGTAGGCCTAATTCAGAAACTGTTTTGGATGTGTTGGTGACATAATAGAGTATGCAGTTAATCACCAAAAGTAAGCATTTTAATGTACATTGTATTAATCTAAATTAATAGTAATTACAATATCACGGGAAGAAAAATCAATTATTACAATTTTTTCATTGTGCAGCCCTACTTGAGACAGTGTTGATTTTTATCTGTTGGCTTTTGTTCTCTTCGCATTAATGTTTTCAGTGAATCAGCTGGTTAAGTCACTGGTGATGTTTGAAATGCTTACTGATGTCACAAAAAGCCAAACAAGTTTCAGTTGGGTCTGATTGTGTGATGATTTTTTCTCTCCACAGTCCAATCACCAATCAGGTTCAAACAGCTCAGCAGACCCCAAAGCACTATGGGATCACATCTCCCATCAGCCTGGCGCCACCGAAAGAGGCCGATCTGGTGCACACGCGCAAGCTGACGGAAACGCTCCGACCCTTTGGAGTTTTTGAGGAGGAGCTGGAGCTGCAGCGGAGGTAAATGAGTCCCACTTCGCTGAATTACATGCGTATGGGTCACATCGGTTTGTCCGATTGCATCCGAGACCGTTAGTGATAGGCTTGATTAATTTGCTATGAAAGTATGTTGTCTAAAGTTGTTTATTTTGCCCACAGAATCCTTGTGCTTGGAAAGTTAAATACATTGGTTAAGGTGTGGATCCGTGAAGTCAGTGAAGCTAAGGTATTTTTATGTCCCTTCATTTACAATGCATAAAATGCATTATATGCATATCATTAACCACTCATAGATACTGACTCTTGACTGTATTTACAGAATATTCCAGCTTCAGTGATTGATAGTGTTGGTGGAAAAATCTTCACGTTTGGATCCTACAGGCTTGGAGTTCATACCAAGGGTAAGTTTTCATAGACTGGTGATACATAGCCTTAACTGTGCATCTGTAATATCTCTTCCGCTAACCTAAAGACATCTCTGTGTAGGTGCTGATATTGATGCTCTCTGCGTGGCCCCCCGTCATGTGGAGAGAACAGACTTCTTTTCCTCCTTTTATGAGAGGTTGAAGGAGCAGGAGGAAGTAAAAGACCTGCGGGTATGGTGACTCCTGTAAATGCCGTGTACATATACACCGTTCACACACATTCTATGCGGCTTTCCAATTGATTTTTACTCTTGCCTTCTAGGCAGTGGAGGAAGCATTTGTTCCAGTGATTAAGCTGTCCTTTGATGGCATTGAGGTATTTTTACAAACCCTACTCTGTACTGGATATATAGTTTCTTCATCTTCGGGCAATTTCTTGTACCAGGGGTTGCTTTTTATTAAACAAACAGATTTCAGCTCTTTTCTATTTGTTACAGGAAGGCCACATTAAAACTGACTTGGAAACTTTTTACCAGGCCTTTATAATTTATTTTTGGTACTTTTCAAATACCTTTGTGTGTATGTTTTGTTGTTTTAGCCTTGTCCCAAACCCAGACTTTCAATATTAAACTATAAAAATCCATTATAAAAATACTAATGATTACATGTTTAAAACTATGATCATCTAAACAGACTGAAATAAACAAATTTTTATATTAAAAAAACTATTTCAATATTAATTGTGTGAGTGATTTCTATTACCGGTAATTTTCCACAAATTATGACACTGTTGTGGTGGCATTTCCACCACGGCAAACAGTTTTTAATCTAATCTGTATTTTTGTACATTTGTTTACTTGCTAAATAAGTTGATTAAAGTGCCAGTGTAGAGCATGCTTGATTAAATATTAGACAAGTGATGTTTAAAGAAAACTAAGAAAAATCAATTGAAAAATAACCTGTGAGCAGAGTATTTTTATTGAGCATAATTTCCAATCAAGCTGTACTTTTGTGTAAAAGTGTAAAAATATTATTTGTGTGTATTTAGGATACATAAAATGTTAGCTATGAAATTAGCCTTAGCAAGACAAAGGACTCTGCCAAAACGTTAATGTCATTTCCATCACAGAATTCTGTTGAACACTATACAAAATTTTAGATGTGCTGGAAATGATACTGTGGTGGGAATTTTCATGACTTTTAGAAAAATACGACCTAAATTTCCTGTGGTGCATGCACATTCACTGTTGGACATTGTTAATAGAAAAAAGACACATTGTTAATAGACAAATAATAATAATAATAAAAAATAAAAAAAATGTAGAGAATGAAAAATGTTTAAATGAGAATTTACTTTCTGGAACTTTGCAGTGCTAAAAGTACCTGAAGTTGAAGAAACACTCATATATGTCACGGGGTTCCCACGCATCCTGGAAAACCTGAAATTTTGCAATGTAGTTTTCCAGTCATTGAAAAGTCATGAAAAATTAGAAAAATATCTTGATGTCCTGGAAAATATTTATTTTGTCCTGGAAAATATTTTGATATAATAGATCTGTTTGACTGTTGCTAACAAGGATTTACCTGCTTATACTGCAGTTTCCACATGTAGTATGTGGAAAACATGGACCGAATCAACTCTTTAAAATTACATTAGCTATAAAATGCAGATTGTCATGGAATATGGACAAAGCATATTTGGACAAAAATAAATGTTTGAATACACAATTAATCAAATTAAAATTGTGATATGTCCTAGTGTGATTATTAAACTGCAAATGTGATTTAATTGAATACATATATAATCTGCAAGTGATACGTACTTTAAATTGAATGTGTGAAGCCGGCTGCTCATACACACCATTCGTGATCATCACGTGTTCTTTTGTGTGTGTTTGTGAGATGACATAGAGTAGAGCACTCTGAAGTGTGCAGCACATACAGACTATGTACAGCTCTGGAAAAAATTAAGAGACCACTCCAAAATTAACAGTTTCTCTGGATTTACTATTTATAGGTGTGTTTGAGTAAAATTTACATTTTTGTTTTATTCTATAAAGTACTGACAACATTTCTCCGAAATTCCAAATAAAAATATTGTCATTTAGAGCATCTATTTGCAGAAAATGACAACTGGTCAAAATTACAAAAAAGATGCAGTGTTTTCA
The DNA here is from genome assembly GCF_019703515.2 of Myxocyprinus asiaticus. NCBI lineage: Eukaryota > Metazoa > Chordata > Actinopteri > Cypriniformes > Catostomidae > Myxocyprinus > Myxocyprinus asiaticus. The sequence goes on along the minus strand of NC_059368.1, from coordinate 40,315,492 downwards.
GACCTCGAACAATACAAAGAAAACAAGTTCATATTCATTTTTAAACAACAAAATACTAATGTTTTAACTTAGGAAGAGTTCAGAAATCAATATTTGGTGGAATAACCCTGATTTACAATCACAGCTTTCATGCATCTTGGCATGCTCTCTACCAGTCATTCACATTGCTGTTGGGTGACTTTATGCCACTCCTGGCACAAAAATTCAAACAGCTCGGCTTTGTTTGATGGCTTGTTTGATCCATCTTCTTCTTGATCACATCCCAGAGGTTTTCAATGGGGTTCAGGTCTGGAGATTGGGCTGGCCATGACAGGGTCTTGATCTGGTGGTCCTCCATCCACATTTGATTGACCTGGCTGTGTGGCATGGAGCATTGTCCTGCCGGAAAAACCAGTCATCAGAGTTGGGGAACATTGTTAGAGCAGAAGGAAGCAAGTTTTCTTCCAGGAAATGTGCCTGATTCCAGACTTGCTGAAGCACCCCCAGATCATCACCGATCCTCCACCTGGTCTTCTAATGGTTAGATGGAAACCTGGAGAGGCCTTCATGCTACAGTGTCATGCACCCACTGTGAAATTTGGTGGAGGATCGGTGATGATCTGGGGGTGCTTCAGCAAGGCTGAAATCAAGCAGATTCGTCATGTGAAGGACGCATGAATCAACCCATGTACAAAGTTATACTGGAAGAAAACTTGCTTCCTTCTGCTCTGACAATGTTCCCCAACTCTGAGGATTGGTTTTGTCCAGCAGGGCAATGCTCCATGCCACACAGCCAGGTCAATCAAGGTGTGGATGGAGGACCACCAGATCAAGACCCTGTCATGGCCAGCCCAATCTCCAGACCTGAACCCCACTGAAAACCTCTGGAATGTGATCAAGAGGAATATGGATGGTCACAAGCCATCAAACAAAGCCGAGCTGCTTGAATTTTTGCGCCAGGAGTGGCATAAAGTCACCCAACAGCAATGTGAAAGACTGGTAGAGAGCATGCCAAGACGCATGAAAGCTGTGATTGAAAATCAGGGTTATTCCACCAAATATTGATTTCTGAACTCTTCCTAAGTTAAAATATTAGTATTGTGTTGTTTAAAAATGAATATGAACTTGTTTTCTTTGCATTATTTGAGGTCTGAAAACACTGCATCTTTTTTGCACCAGCTGTCATTTTCTGCAACTAAATGACTATTTTTATTTGGAATTTGGGAGAAATGTTGTCAGTACATAGAATAAAAAAAAATGATAATTTTACTCAAACACATACCTATAAATAGTAAATCCAGAGAAACTGATAATTTTGCAGTGGTCTCTTAATTTTTTCCAGAGAGGTATTTATTTAATTAAATCACAGGTTTACGGGAATTAATAATCACACTGGGCCATGTAGCGAACTGCTTATCTGGAGGTGAGAAACTACAGTCAAAAACATACAGTAACACCAAAATAAAAGCTCAATTTAAATGGACGCACGTTTTTTTGCTTAAATATTACATAAAGTGTCCTGGAAAATTGTGCCTTGAAAAGAGTGGGAACCCTGATGACATGAAATACTTTTCCACCTTTGGGCCGAACAGTTTTGAGCACAGCAAGGAACAATTCCAGTGACATTTCCTCTTGAGCATGGTTTGGTACAGTACGATAACCAACCGTTCCTGGCCCGGATTTCTTGACACAGCTAACTGTGCTGGTGGAACTCCTGTAGTGAAGTAGCGACTCGAGATTGGTCACATGTCAGTTGCCAAGGTAACTCAGTTTTCATAAGTAGCTGGCTAAGTTTGCTAATATTGGGGAAAAGTTAATAAAACCAGTGTACGTCAATGAATCTTCATGATAATATGATGATTTTCTAGTGTAGTACATTATTTTTTTACATGCCTTTTGTGTCAGCGAGGTAGATTACGTGAGCTAGTGCATTAAATAATTAAAAATATTACTCATGTAATATTTCTGTCAATAAAAGTCATTAGTAGTGCTGAAAACTGGAATGCGATCATCCTCCATAGCGCACTTGCACTAATGTTTACCTACAGTATCAGGCTGTTGGCAGCTCTTACATAAACTTAGTTACAACTGATGAATTTAATTACAGTCTAATCTTGATTTCACAGCACCACAGTGGAAAATGAAACCGTAACTGTGGCAACTGACACAGTTCCGCAACGATAACCGGTCAACCCGATGATGCAAAAGCGGCTATTGACAATGTCAGTTTAGCAATAGTTCATCCAAAAGTGAAGATTCTCTCGTTATTTACCCTCATGTCATTTTGAACCCTTATGATTGTATTTCTTCCATGGTACACAAAAAGAGAGGTTTTGAGGAATATTCACCCTACTCTTTTACATGAACCATATTTTGACCCAGTAGGACAAAAAAACGTCTTAAAAGTAGTCTATTCAACTCAGGTACCATATTCAGTGTTCTCAAGCCATAAAATATTTTTTTGTGAGAGAATTTTAATGAGACACATGAGAACCAATGCCTTTTGGCATCATTTATGTCAAACCTGGCACAAATACGTCTTGATGTGGCATAATTGAATGTACTGCTCATGTACAAGTGTGGAGGGGAGGCTTTTCAGTGAATAACGACTTAAATTTCAGTCTGTTTCTCAAAATCAGTTTTGTAGCTTGACAGTCCATGTGGTCACCATATGCTTTTATTGAATTGAAAAGAGCAGTGTGAACAGTCTTCAAAATGTATTCTGTGATAATTCAAATTAAGTAATATGGGTTTGAAATAACATAATGGTGAGTATATGATTACAATATTAATTTTTTGGTGAACTATTCCTTGAAATTTTTTTAATGCGTGTTAAATATTAAAGTAACATGAGGTACTTAAGAAGTGCAAAATATTTGGATTCAGGAATGAAGTACCTGATCATATTTAATATTTGTGATACGTGACAGATTGACATACTGTTTGCCCGTCTGGCGCTACAAACCATACCAGAGAACCTGGATTTGCGAGATGATGGATTACTGAGGAACCTTGACATTCGCTGTATCCGAAGTTTGAACGGTGATATAATTAATTGCTGTGTTCATTTGCTCTTGTTTGCATGGGAATTAGTCTTTCCATGGTAATCTTAATGTATATGCATGCACTTAACTATTGAACTATTAAAAATTGCTTTACTGTTTTTCATGTAATGACACATGCATATGTATCGATTAGGTTGCAGAGTGACTGATGAGATTCTTCACCTGGTGCCCAACATAGAGAATTTCAGATTGACTCTCAGAGCAATCAAACTGTGGGCCAAACGTGAGTAGACGCCTGTCTGTCAGTGTTTTATTGTGTTCTTTTTGTGGCAACATGCCTCAGCTGGTCTGGCAGTGTGAAAACAAGCCCCACAATGACCTTAAATGACCTGCTGTTTGTGGAGCGTTAGTGTGGTGAAGAGCAGCATTGTGTATTGGCAGAATTGTTTGGCTTGCATTTGCTGCCTAGCCACCAGTGCACACTTGCTTATGCTTGCGCTTTGTTAAAAAGAGAAGAATGATTCTTGATCAGCAACCTGGGCTTTAGAAATGCCTCAGTGGTCCACAGTCAGGGTACATGTTGTTTAAAAACTCTTCATTCAATCAGTCAGTTCATGTTCTACTGTGCGTACTGTTGTGAAGGTTTGATGTGATCTTAAATGCAAACATATGAACAGCCTCGTTTTCATTCTTGTGAAATAAAATATGGTCTAAGGTCCATTCCTATGAGATGTGTACATTTCTTAATGTAAATAGATATGACAGATCTACTAGGGGTGGGCGGTATGACCTAATCTTATATATACATACAGTGTGTACACTTTGTGTATAGTTATTTTTTAAACATTTCCGTTTGTGATTTTAATAATTATGTGTTAATGTCTATTTTTTTGATAATCCAGTTAATTTAACACATTGCAAATTAACAGTACTTCTCATTTCATTATTGGCCCTTTTATTTGGAACTCGTTGGATTCAAAGATTAAGATTAATAATAAATAAGTAACTCTGGCATCAGTGCAAAAACTGCTTCATATTATGTAACACTTCAGTGAAAAACATAAGACTTTAAACAGGTAAACTAACAGTTCTGACACTAAATCCTGATTGGATGAGTTAAGTTTGAAGCCGTTGTAAAATAGACAATATATACACCCCTTTGACCGCATATCTGTTGAACACTATATTTATCCCTATATTATTAAACTTAAGTTAATATTATATTAATTAGTAATCTGCAACATTGCTTGGCAACCATTAACAACGCAAGCTCCTCTTCACATTACACCCCCTTAATGACATGTTCTTCCTCGTTGTTACTTGTTTGGGACACGTCACAATTTGTATTTTCACATTATACTGTAGCTGTCGTGTGCATATATACCTGTGGTATAAGCAGTAGTGCAAAATCTCTACTGGTTGACACTTTTTTGCATCATACTGCCCAGCCCTAAGACCTAGATTTGGTTTTTCAAAGTCCACCTGTGTTTATATTTTTGCATTTAGACACCTGGCATTATTTGAAACTCTTACAGGTCATAATATCTACTCGAACATCCTGGGATTTTTGGGGGGCGTGTCTTGGGCCATGCTGGTGGCAAGAACTTGCCAACTCTACCCCAACGCTGTGGCCTCCACCTTGGTCCATAAGTTCTTCTTGGTTTTCTCAAAGTGGTGAGTTCCTCAGACTGACGTTGTTGTTTATCAATGAGAGAACATGTAATGGAAAGTCATATTCGAGCTTTGGTCTTTTAGTGTATTTAAAGCTGAAGTGTGTAACTTTTTCTGTGGTACAACACTTTCTCGTATTCTAGCTTAATAGGCAGAGGACACTAAAAGTAAGCCATTTGTAGGTAAATTGTCTCGAAAACTGTAAACACTGTCTCTGTAGTGCAATAAAAAACATCTTGTTTTTTTTTAGCTGCCCGTCCAGCCCGACACAACATTATTTGCTCAACCAATGACATAAGTTGTTTGTTTGATCAACAGCAGACGGATGGCTTATTCAGAAAGTTAATTTTGCATTCCGTTCAGTGGTGCAGAAGTTAGACACTTCAGCTTTAAAGAGTTGTTCAACTGAAATTCATTCATGTTTCTTTGTTCCTATGTTGTGTTTACAGGGAATGGCCAAACCCAGTCCTTCTGAAGCAGCCTGAAGACTGCAATCTCAACCTCCCAGTCTGGGATCCTAGGGTACTGACTTTGTTTTTTTCTCTTTTGTTGTTGTAAATCGTGCACTGTAGGGCAGGGGTCATACAGCTAAGAAAGTCCCAATAAGTTTAACCATTTTGAGGATGTTTGATTGATATATTGATTGATATATTGATCTGTTTATGTACTTTTTTTAATCAGAAGAATCATCACTCAAAACAAAAAGGTAGATTTGAAATGTTTAATGCAAAAATTTAAATACAGTAAAAAAAGAAAATAAATCAAGGCATGTTGATAAAAGATATTTATAAATGGGATATTTAATCATTTTCAGTTATATGCACCAATTTTTAAAAACAGTATATATATAATAGTCATCAGCGACAATATAAACCTAACATATATTTTTTAATACATGTAAAATGGAATCCAGGAACTCCTGTAAAGTCAATACGTTTTTGAAAGATGATGCAAAAGTTAGTGTTCTTTGACATGGACAGTTCAAAAGAACTGATTTGCAGAACTGATTTATACATCCAAACTTAAGTCTTTATGAAACTTAATGGCCAAACAAAAATTCACAATGTTGATGAATTTTATATTGACTGCCTTAAATCACAAGGGCTTTTACACTTGGTCACTTCATACGTTTTTGCTAATCTGATAGCTGTCCGAAGACCTATCTTGAAGTGCTATCATGAAGACCCCATTAACACCTGGTATTAAAGGGTTAGTTCACCCCAAAATGAAAATTCTCTGATCATTTACTCACCTTCATGCCATCCCAGATGTGTATGACTTACTTTCTCCTGCGGATCTCAAAGATTTTTAGAACAGTATCTCAGCTCTGTAGTTCCTTACAATGCAAGTGAATGTGAATGTTAAAACTTTGAAGCTCCAAAATCCACATACGGGCATCATAAAAGAACTCCAGATGACTGCTGTTAAATCCATATCTTCTGAAGCGATATGATGAGAGGTGTGGGTGAGAAACTGATCAATATTTAAGTCCTTTTTCCTTCATTTTCACTTCTGTTTTTGGTGATCCACAGTCTTCATGCATATCGCCACCTACTGGGCAGGGAGGAGAATTTACAACCAAAAATTATTTAAATATTGATCTGTTTCTCACCCACAGCTATCATATCGTGTCTAAACACATGGATTTAAGCACTTGAGTCATATGAATTACTTTTGTGCTCCCTTTTTGTGTATTTTGGAGCTTCAAAATTTTGGCACCCATTCACTTGCATTGTATGGACCTACAGAGCTGAGATATTCTTCTAAAATCATTTTTAAATCATGAAATAATTTTCATTTTTGGGTGAACTATCCCTTTCAAGGTATGTAGTCAGCGCTAAATACAGGTCTAAATGGGATCTAATACAGTTTGTTAACGGATCACAAAAAAAACACTTATGAAGGTTGTCAAAAACGCATGTGACCACATCACATTTGAGGTGTAAATGCAAACCCATCCTGAATGCGTCCCAGACAGCAGTGAAGCACCACCCCTCACCTGTCAATCAACTGCTGCTCTAAAATAAGCAGCTTTAAAAGGAATGAACAATCCGATTGGAAAATTAAAAAAAACAGATACACACATACTGTAAGTACGAGAATTTCAGTGTGTCTGAGATCAACATGCAGAGACACAGATGATAAGCGTGCATAAAAAAACTCAGGTACTCCACTAAAATAAGGGATAACTCTGCTTGAAATGTTGCGGTTGTGCTTCGATTAAATTACAACTGCATCTGGGAGGAACAGCGTGCTGGTTTTTTTTCTGACTTTTTGCTGTTTATTACACAGTGACCGTGTCATCATGAAATCAGACACCCTCCCCTTAAAATCTGAACACAAGTGGTCACAGGAGACGCATTTAAGTGACCAGGTGTAAACAGTAATGTGTCTCACCAGACCATATGTGACCGCATCACCCGAGACTCATCTTAATGCAGATGTAAACGGGGTCAAAAAGACAGGGTGTAAATACCCCCCAAGATGGATTTGAAATGGATGTAAATCCAATCCAGTCTCTGTAATGGCCCAAACCAAAGGCCTAGTGTTTTTTTAGACCGCAACATAAAAGGAATGAGATGAGTTTAACAATGCATTTAACAGCAAGAGTATGTTTATTTAAAAATAAGATAGTTAACAAACATGCACATCAAATATGCATCCTCATTGCTTACTTATAGAGAAAGAACAATGAATGCCAGCCCAACACAAAACAAAATTTATGGTCTATGCTATGAGCAGACCTGTCTTCCAAAAAGACCGAAAAGAAAAAGAGGCAGAGCCAAAACAAAGTGTTCTGGGACTCTCTGCCTAACCTATTTTACACTCACCCAAAGGAAAAGAAAAACACAGCGGCTTTGGCACTCATAAAATTACAGCAGTAAGGCACCGTTGGGTAAACTTACCATTACCTTTTAGTAACTTGAACTCAACGTTTTCTTTGTCAAAGTGTACTACAAACATAACAGGATGTTTCACAACAAGGGTTCTGATTTCTTGGCAGGTCTGAAGAGAGAGAGAGAGAGAGGGAAACAATCTCTTTTAAACTTTTTAAAATTGATCTAGCTCCACCTCCTTGTTGCAATTAGCGAATGACAGCAACAGATCTTCAGAGGGAGTGGCAGATCCACTTGCAGCTCAATCAGAACCCAGGGTTCAGAGGAAAGACATACACAACCTAAGGCAGAACTCAAAGAGTGTAACACCCTCACCCTTAAAAAACAAACATCATGTTTGTTACAAGAGGAAAGAGAAATCCACAGATTTTTAAATGGAAAAAATTCTGTACAAATAAGTCAAAATCAATCACAAAATCATTGCAAATTTCCTGTGATGAAACACTAAGGGGTTATGATCTGTGTAGGCCACCACAGGCTCTAATGATGATCCAAGGTAAACATCGAAATGTTGTAATGCTAACAGTAAGGCCAAGCTTTCCTTCTTAATTGTGGAATAGTTCAGTTGATGTTTATTGAACTTTTTAGAAAAATAACACACTGGATGCTCTATGTCGGACACATCTTTCATAAGCACTGCCCCTGCACCAACACCACTTACATCAACCTCTAGTTTAAAGGGTAAACTAAACACAGGAGAGCAACTTAAAGCTTTCACACTGTTAAATGATTACTGACAACCATCCAGCCACAAAAACGCAATTGAAAAATTCCTACAAAACCCTCTGTAGTACCCTGCCATTCCTTTTTTTATATATTTATTTTTTTTTTTCCTTTTTCTCCCAATTTGGAATGCCCAATTCCCAATGTGCTTTTAAGTCCTCGTGGTCACGTAGTGATTCACCTCAGTGCGGGTGGCGGAGGACGAATCCCAGTTGCCTCCGCGTCTGAGATCGTCAACCCACGCGTCTTATCACGTGGCTTGTTGAGCGCGTTGCCACGGAGACATAGCGCGTGTAAAGGCTTCATGCCATCCACCGCGGCAACCACGCTCAATTCACCACGCGCCCCACCGAGAACAAACCATATTATAGCGATGATGAGGAGGTTACCCCATGTGACTCTACCCTCCCTAGCAACCGGGCCAATTTGGTTGCTTAGGAGACCTGGCTGGAGTCACTCAGCACGCCCTGGGATTCGAACTAGTGAACTCCAGGGGTGGTAGCCAGCGTCTTTACCACTGAGCTACCCAGGCCCCCAAAAATCTTCGGAGTTCACGGCTAGTTTTAGGTTTTGGAAATTCAGAAATAGCATTTTTTTTTAGCATCAATAGGACAAACCTGTCCCTGTCCCACTTGCTTGGCTAGGCAGGCTATAGTAGCCTTACCAGAATCACACTTGGCAAGATTTAAGGTTAGGATTGCCTTTTCAAGATGTTCAAACACCTCCTCGAGGGTATTTATGTGCTCAGACCACAGTGGAGTTTATTACCATGTCATTTAGATAAGCTTTGCAATTGACAACTCCTAACAACACCTGATTTACTAGTCGCTGGAAAGTAGCTGTGGCATTTTTCATGACAAAAGCCATGACTGTTTATTCCAGAAAGTTGTCTGGAGTGACAAATGCAGAGATCTCAGATGCCTGTGGACTTAAAGGAACTTGCCAATAACCCTTTAAGAGCTTAGTAACATACTTAGCCTAGCCCACTTTGTCAACACAGTCCTCCATTCAAGGAAGAAGAAAACAGTCTGGAAGTGTAACTGCATTGACCTTTCTGCAGTCTGTGCATAGTCTAGAGGTACCATCTGATTTTGGGACAAGAAGACAAGGGGAACTCCGTGGACTACTACTAGGCACTGCCAAGTGATTTTGCAACAGATAGTATACTACTATCTGCATTAATGCCTGTTTAGTTGGATTAATTCTGAAGGGATGTTGTTTAATGGGAGGTCAATCTCTGATAATAATGTCATGAGCTAAGACAGTGTTTTGTGATGGAACATCTGAAAATAATGCAGTATGGCCATCAGTCATCTCAACTACATCTTGTTTATGTGATTCAGAAAGTCATGACAGCATTCTAAGCCATCATCCACAAGAATGGGAATGAGGAGGAGAGGCCTTAGGTGGACAGTGAGAAGAGACTGATATTGCTAAGGCCTCTTTTATAGCTTCAGCAGACTCTGAGGCACTCTCTCCATGAACAAAATAGGGCTTTATCATGTTCACATGATACAAATGCTTCTTACGCTTGCGATCTGGGGTACAAATTAGGTAATCTGTCCACAATATAAGGGCCAGAAAAACGAGCCTGCAAAGCAGAACCAGGGACAGGTAACAACACCAGAACTTTGTCCCCAGGTTTGAAAATACGTTGCACACATTTCTGGTCATAGCGAGCCTTAATTTTAGACAACTGATTGCAATGAAGTTTTTGCCTCAGCACATGCATGATGGCATTCACGGAACTTAGACTGATAGTCCAACAAATTAGAAGTAGAGGATGAACTCTGAGCTAACCATTTCTCCTTGAGCATTTTAAGTGGACCACGCACTGTACCACAAACACCAGTTCAGCTGGATTGAACCCTAAAAACTCTTGGATGGTTTCCCATACAGCAAACATGACAAGTGGTATACCCTCATCCCAATCATTACTAGTCTCTAAGCATTAAGTTCTCAGCATTGATTTCAGAGTTTAATGAAACCTTTCCAAAGCCCCTTGGGACTTTGGATGGTATGCACTAGAGAGTTGGTGGCAGATGGCAAGTTGTTTCAACACTTGAGAAAATAATTTGGAAGTGAAATTTGTTCCCTGGTCTGACTGAATCACACGTGGCAAGCCGAACACAGAAAATAACTTAATCAAAGCTTTCACAATCACATTAGCTGTCATTTTCCGCAGAGATATGGCTTCTGGATACCTAGTTGCAGCACACACTACAGTGAGAAGATATTGGTGGCCTGCTTATGTTCTAGGCAAGGGACCAACACAGTCAACTATTATTTTCTCAAATGGCTCACCCATGACTGATATGGGATGCAAAGGAGCAGGAGGAATTGTTTGATTTGGTTTACCTATCACTTGACACACATGACATGTTTTACAATGTTTACGAACATCCGACTTCATTCCCGGCCAGAAGAATGTCTAAGAATTCAATTGTTAGTTTTAGCGACCCCCATATGACCAGAGAAACTATGGTCATGAGCCAAAACCAGAAAATGTTCTCTATAGACCTGAGGTACAACTATCTGATGAGCTTCACTGGATTCTGCCATTTCGGAGCTTGGAGATGTCCACTGACGCATCAACACATTGTCATTGATATAGTAGCGTACAATCATTGAATCCATCTCTGTCCACAGCAGCAAACAAAGGCACTAGAGAGGGATCTGACCTTTGTGGAGCAACCAGTTTCTCTTTGGACAATGGGAGAGATAATTATTTCCCTAAAACCAACTTTTAGAGTGATGATTCCACATTTTCTTTCTCTCGTCTTGAGAGCTAAGGACTGACTAGTATCAACTTTTGAGGCCTGATCAAGAACAAGTCTGAGAGGTCTAGTACATCATCATCATTCATCTTACAACTCTGAGCTTGGGTTACCACACAGGCAGGAAACAGTGATGGAAATTTTTCCATTTCATCATTTACCTTTGAACTGGTGGGACACTCAGTGTTCTTAAGGACACAGTCATCTTAAATCAATCATACACTTGGCTTTTTTTCAGAGCTGGGCAGTTTGCAATCAAATGGCCAGTCTTGTGGCATTAAAAGCACTCTCGCTTTTCACCTGATCTTATTTTCTCACTAGAAATATCAAGAGTAAGCTTTGAGGCAGCCGGTGACATTCCCAATTTCTGAGGTAACCTAACTTCCCCAACACGTGCAGAAGAAGAGAACACATTCCTGTGTGTGAGGACAAATTAATCTGCAGTGACTACAGCTTGTGAAACAGTTGCCACTTTCTGCTCATTTAAGTACACAACATTACGTTTGGGCAGGCTGATTTTCAGCTCTTGGAATTTTGTCACCTTAGTAGCGTACACCACTTTTCAAAGAGCATGGTTTTCTCTCTAGCAAACTCCACAAAAGTGATTCCTTTTTTTTTATTAAAATTTTTATTGATTCAAATAAACAGGATAACACAAACAGAGCATACACACACTGAATCAGTTTATAAAATTATATGTCCCTTCCCCTGATACTTCCTGGGCCTTACCTGTAAGTTTACACTGCAGCAATAATGTCCAGACTTCAGAAGGCCAATGCAAAGAGGCAGCAATTCACTCGAATGCACTGAAGTATGTGTCTACTTCAGTCTGCTTAAAGGGTGGAACTAAACAAATATGCTTGCTAACATCAAATTCAGTGGAGGGTTCTGTGCCAGGCAGTGAAGCACTTGTATTACGATATCTTTCAAGGCCTCCACTTCTAACTCACCAAATTGTACCTCCTTTTCAAAGTTTAACTTCCTTAATTCAAATTCAGATTTTTTTTTTCAATTTCTTTTATTTTCAATTCCTGCATCTTAAGGTCTGCAATTTTAGTTCTAACTCAAGTTCTTTTAAGCAAACTGAATCTGCAGCACTGACTGGCTATTGAGAAGCAGGAGTAGAGGGCAAACATTCAGCATCAGACTGATTGATTTTACTGTCTGGTTGCTGAGGAGCTGCAGGAGTAGAAAGTAAACCCTCAGCACCAGACTAGGTGTTTCATTCGAAACTCGGTCAAGTGTAAATGCACCTGGCTGTTTGTGCCACATATGTAAAGTTTACTCCGCCCAAACATCGCTACGTCAGCATAGAGAAAATGCGAAACATAACAGCTTCTGCATGTTGAAGGAGAGACCAAATTTATTTTCTTCATTTATTTGATGCAGATCGCAGACAAAACTGAAACTAAATGCTGAAAATGAGCGCAGCTGACTGGCATATGAGCCATCTTACCTACGACAAGCCCCAAGGGGGAAAAAAAACAGCACGCACAAACACACAGTCAGATGCATTGATGCGGCCAATTGTAAATGGAATGTGATTATTCAATCGGAGAGCAATCTGATCAGCAAAAACGCATGGTGACCATATGTAAATATACCCCCAGAGTTGCATTTAGTTTGCCTCAACCTTCACTCTTCAGTTTGAAAATATTGCAATGAGTGGTGATGTCTTATTTAAAGGTGTTTATTAACTTATTTTTAAGATTGATATTTTTGCATATTATGAATTTTTTTTTTTTCTATTACTGAACTCTTTATAATATGATAATTATAAACGGATGTAAGTCATAATCACGCTTTTTGTGCATACTCCTCAAGGCACAGAGCTACAATCTAGCATGTCTTTTGCTGCTTCAAAATATAAGCACAGAGATCTTTCTGTGATATCTAAAATTTTGTCTGAGTGATTTGTCATTTTATTCCAGGTGACCCCCAGTGACCGGTACCACCTCATGCCAATCATAACACCAGCCTACCCTCAGCAAAACTCCACCTACAATGTCTCTGCTTCCACTCGGGCCATCATGGTGGAAGAGTTCAAGCGCGGTTAGTCTAATTTCTGAAGATCCACAGGAACATAATCTCATAAATGAAAATTCTGTAATTTACTCACCCTCATGTCATTTCAAACCCGTACAACTTTCTTCCATGGAAAACAAAGGACAAAAAAGCACCATAACAGTAGTCAACATGACTTACACTAAATTCCAAGGCTTCTGAATTAATTCGATAGCTTCATGTAAGGAACAGACTGAAATTTCCTCTTAAGAAAGTCATGAGTTTGGAACAACATGACGGTGAGTAAATGATGACAACTTTCATTTTCGGTGAACTATTCCTTTAAGCGGAAAAGACACGGTGCAAGGCCGTTACGCCCAGGATTATGTGTCTTTGTTTGACTCACATGTTAAATTGTTTAACTCGTCGCAGGTCTCGCCATCACGGATGAAATATTGCAGAATAAAGCAGATTGGTCCAAACTATTTGAAGCACCAAACTTCTTTCAGAAATACAAGTATGTATTAAGCTGCATATCCTGTTGGACACTCATGGTGAGATTTAATCATTTCAATAAAGATTTATTTCTCCAAAATGCACCCACACACTTTCATAGCCAATGCATAAGAATTATAAGACTCTTATGTAATCAGTGTCATCAATTTGAAATAAAAACAGAATTATGCAAACTATCTTCCACAGTTTATTCTTATTGAGTACAAAATAATGGCTTTTATGACACTTTTTGTCAATTAAAATGTGTATTAGTCCTGCTAAGCAACTTATAGAGCATGCCTGAAATGTACATAACAAATTTTTGAAATGGTTAAATTTATAATAAAAAAAAAAAAGGTAGGTATTTTAGTTTAAGATGCTATCTATTAAAAAGTTTTTACTGATTTTCTTGTGCCATATTTAATAATTTGTACACAATTCAAAAATAAAATGTTTTAGTTCACAATTCGTACAATGTATTTCTTGTTAGTCTGTGTTTTTATAGTGTATTATTTTCAGTTTCCGTCTGTTTAGCATCTAGTCCCTGTGTTTTTGTTCATTTTAAATTTGGTTTGATGTGAAGACATTTGTTGCGTCACGACGTAGAATTTAGACTACAAACATATAGACTCTGGTATTTACATAGTGGAGATTTGAAAGAACATATATTGCTTTGATGTTTTCCCAAGCAACCTAAATATATGTCTTATTTAATGTCTTTTGTGGCTGTAATTTTAATTTAATATCCAGCTTGCTTGAAAACTGATTTTATGACTTATTTATAATTATTTGTTTTGTTTTTGCTGCTATTATTATGAAACATATAAAAAAAAATCTTCCCACCCCACTAAATGAGAGGATGCAGCAACATTTTTTTTTGTTGCAGTGCTCAATTCATAATTGCCATTATTTTTAGTATTTTAGACAATTAACAATTATACAGCGTTGGAATGAATGGATTAAATATAATTAAAATGCCTTATTTTGTTCTGTCCAAACAAGCCTCTTAATCAGAGTGAGAAAAATGTCATCTGTGTAAGTCTCAGTAAAGAAAGCCAAAAAACTACCCACTAAGGATAAAATGTTTACTGGTTACAGCATCCGCTTTATTACATTTAAGTTGCAGACAAAATGCTGAACATCTTTCTTTGGGTTCCGCCAAATGAGATGGGGAGAGCCATTCCACACGTTCACTAAAATTATAACAGTACTTATTGTACTTGTCTTTCTACACTTTCTGTTCAAATGGCGAGTAACTCATATTAAGTCACTTTGGTTGAACAAAAGACATACTGTACAATCCTCTGGATCATGACGCCACTTCATGTTCAACCTTTTTTTTTATTATTATTTAGCTTTTCAGACTTTTATATAAATGAGTGAATTTATTTATTAGTGATTTATTTCCTGCTGTACTTTTGAGTTGAATTGAAAAGTCTTATTTGGCCAAAACGATTGACAATTGATCAGCGTAGGATTGTCTCTAGTTTTATTTCCTCCCTGTCTAATCTAAGGAGTGCTATGAATCAGCTGTTGAAGATTTAAAGGTTTCTTAAAGGGAGAGCTCATCCAAAAATGAGAATTCTGTCATCATTTACTCAACCTCATGTTTCAAATCTGTGTGACACGTACACATTTTGAAGTGTTGACACTCATATTTTTTCTTTTTCTTCTCCATACCTTGAAATGGAATTGTGACTGAGGCAGTCATTTGTGTTCAATGGAAGAAAGTAAGTCATAGGTTTGGAACAACTTGAGGGTGAGTAAATGATGACACATTTAATTTCAAGTGTGTGAAATGATGCTAAAGTAACTGTTCCAGCTGACAAGCCTGGAGAGATTATGAGTGATTCCTGCTGTCGTGATTGATTTTAGAAACGGGAGATGTATTTTGCTTTGGAGAGAGGTGTATCGGTACTGTGTCAGTGACTTCGGAGTGGGACTGCCCCGTAGGTTTTGCCGGGTTTGAATGAACAGCTCTAGATTAAAGGATGTAATGGCATTGTTCTGTCTTTTATGTCCCAAGGCATTATATAGTGTTGCTAGCAAGTGCACAGACAGAGAAGCAGCACTTAGAGTGGTGAGTACAGCTTATTGTATATCTTCAGCACTGTCTCACATGCTTATCGGACCAATGTTGTGCTCGTGCCCCCTGCATTAGTTAGAACATGTTTTAGATTACTACTAAATATGCCGTTTGCCTGATAGGGTGGGCCTTGTGGAGTCAAAGATCCGAATCCTGGTGGGAAACCTGGAGAAGAACGAGTTTATTACGCTCGCACATGTGAATCCGCAGTCATTCCCAGGACCAAAAGAGGGCAATGACAAGTGAGTTGAAGTCTAGACACTTTTGACTTTCACAAATGATTGTCCTTTTTATTGACACTTCTTGTAGCAAGACTCAGAACTGACCTGAGGAAGAAAGGGATTTCAAACTTTATTCTGTGTCCTTAATTTGTGAACAGGGAGGAGTTCAGCACAATGTGGGTGATAGGTATTGTCTTCAAAAAAATGGAGGGATCAGAGAATCTTAATGTGGACCTGACGTTTGACATTCAGTCCTTCACGGACACAGGTAAGACCTCCTGTGACTCAGCGGTCTTAAAGAGAACACACAAAAAGAGTTCTCTGTATTTAGTGGTGTCTGCCTATTGCTCACAGGTAAGAATTTGTACGAACACCAAACCCTTAATGCTGAAATTTGTAACTTTTTCAATTTTAAAATACTTCTATCCCAGATCAATATGCAGAGACAACTACAAGCAAGTCATTCAGAGGTTTATTTTTTATAAAACTGAAACGGCTTTGTCTCTGTGGCACTATAGACTGATGAGCCAAAACATTATGACCACCTGCCTAATATGCTGTTGGTCCTCCATGTGCCACCAAAACAGAGCCAACCCACTGAGGCATGGACTCTGCAAGACCCCTGAAGGTGTCCTGTGGTATCTGGGACCAAGACATTCGTAGCAGATCCTTCAAGTCTTGTATGTTGTGAGGTGGAGCCACCACGGATCGGACTTGTTGGTCCAGCAGATCCCACTCAGTCAGATTAAAATCTAGTGAATTTGGAGGCCAGGGCAACACCTTTAACTCTTCATCATGTTCCACAAACAGTTCCCGAACAATGTGTGCAGTGTGGTAGGGTGCATTATCCTGCTGAAAGAAGCCACTGCCATCAGGGAATACCATTGCCATGAATCTGGTCTGCAACAATGTTTAGGTAGGTGGCATGTATCAAGTTGACATCCACATGAATGGCCGGACCCAGGGTTTTCCAGCAGAACATTGCCCAGAGCATCATTCTCCCGCTTGTCATCTTCCCACAGTGCATCCTGGTGCCAACACTTTCCCAAGTAAACGGCGCACACGTAGACGGCCGTCCACGTGATGTAAAAGAAAACGGGACTCATTGGAGCAGGCGGCCTTCTATCACTGCTCCAAGGTCCAGTTCCGACGCTTGCATGCCTATTGTAGTCACTTTTGACGGTGGACAGGGGTCATCATGGCCACTCTGACTGGTCTGTGGCTACGCAGCCCCATACGCATCTGGGTGCGTGCAGTGTGTGTTATGACACATTTCTGCCGTAACTAACATTTTCTGTCACTTGTGCCACTGTAGACCTTCAGTCAGGCGGGACCAGACGGGATAGCCTTTGTTGCTCTTGCGCTTTGATGAGCCTTGGACACCCAACACCCTGTCGCCGGTTTGTGGTTTGTCCATCCTCGGACCACTGTCGGTAGGTACTCGCCACTGCTGACCGGGAGCACCCCACAAGCCTTGCCATTTCAGAGATGCTCTGACCCAGTCATCTGGCCATAGCAATTTGGCCCTTGTCAAAGTCGCTCAGGTCTTTACTCCTGCCCACTTCTCCTGCATTCAACACGTTGAATACGAGAACTGATTGTTCGCTTACCATCTAATCTACCCAGACCTTGACATGGGGCCCTGTTAGGAGATGATCAACGTTATTCGCTTCACCTGTGAGTGGTAATAATGTTTTGGCTCATTAGTGTAAAATTCCTGTGTTTATTTAGAGAGACCCACCCCAACAACGTTACTCAACCAATGGCGTGAGTTGGAGGTGGGACTATCTGATGGTTTGAACAGCAGATGAGGGGTGTATTTGGAAAACTGTTTTAAAAACATTGTTTATTTTTGCAATTCCATTTGGTGGTGCTAGTGTCACAGAAATTACATACTTCAGGTTTAAGTATTTAACAATAAAACTAACAAAAATGTGTCATGGACCTGTATGGACCCCCTCCATTTTAAATAAAAATAATAAATCAGATATTGTGTAAATGTGGATTTTCAACTTTGATCAAAACAGCAGAATTCTGCACACCAACCATTTCAAATTTTGTTAGGTAATGTGTCTTGTTACATTATCAACATGATTGATTAGGCATGGATGTGAAACACTTTGTAAATTACACATTGTAGTTTTTGCATTATTTGAAGTGCCATTGACCTTAAATAGCTGGATATTTCTTTATTTGCCCAACTGAAATGAATAGGTAATATGGTAACCGGGATTTGTTTTCCCCCTCAATAAACCATGTCCACAAATGCAGATTTTTGGAATTCATAGAAGGCAGAGCTAAGGCCTACTAATCTGAGAAATATTTGCATGTATATCATCTACAACCCTTGCCAACAAAAATAATTTTTATTCGTTAAATCATTCTAAAGATATAAACCGCTTCATTTTTGGGCCTGGCCCCAATGACTAATTGGCCTGTGCGCAATGTCCAAACTTAAAACTTGGTACACATGGAAAACAGAACATTCTGAGGACACATGCCAAATGTAATTAATTTTTGTATGCAAGTGGGTGCTAAAACTAAAAAAAAACAAATAAAAAAAAAATCTACAACTATGATGTTTCGTTCAGGAGCGGGTTTGGTTATTAGCAATAATTAATAATTATCAAAGATAATAATATATGGGGGGCCTGGGTAGCTCAGTGGTAAAGATGCTGGCTACCACCCCTGGAGTTCACTAGTTCGAATCCCAGGGCGTGCTGAGTGACTCCAGCCAGGTCTCCTAAGCAACCAAATTGGCCCGGTTGCTAGGGAGGGTAGATTCACATGGGGTAACCTCTTCGTGATCGCTATAATATGGTTCGTTCTTGGTGGGGCGCGTGGATGCCATGAAGCCTCCACACACGCTATGTCTCCGTGGCAACGCGCTCAACAAGCCACGTGATAAGATGCGCGGGTTGACGATCTCAGACGCAGAGGCAACTGGGATTCGTCCTCCGCCACCCGGACTGAGGCGATCACTACGCGACCACGAGGACTTAAAAGCACATTGGGAATTGGGCATTCCAAATTGGGAGAAAAAAATAAAAAAAAGATAATTAATTATTAAAATCAATAGAACATTGATTAGAATCAACATTAGCTTATTAATCCTTCAAATCAACAATCATCAAAGATAACTATCAGTTATCAAAATCAATAGAATATTAATAAGGATTAATATCGCCAGGGCACCACCCTGGAATCAGGGACTAATAACCAGACAGTATAGCAGTCTCAATATAGGATTGTTCTCTTAGGAAGGAAAACAATGAAGGCTTGAATCCGAGCACTGACATCCCCTGCCAGCCCTTGACACAGGTGCATGCAGAAGAATACCAAAACACTTCTCTTTAAAGTATAACAAAGCTTATTGATGCAGTAATATCAATTAATAATCAATACAATGCAGTCAATAAACTTCCGACTTCCAGCTACAAACTAAACATTAACATGATTAGATATGGTAACAAGTAAGCCTATAATACATGAGAGGAGGGTGTGTGTGTGTGTGTGTATGTAAGGAGAGGAGGAGGGCACAAAATGGCAGACGTGGCTCTCATGGAGAGTACATGTCTGCATGATTTTATACATTACACTGCTGCCACATGATTGGCTGATTAAATAATCACATTAAAAAGTAGATGTACAGGTGTACCTAATAAAGTGGCTGGTGAGTGTATATCAGATATCGTCAGTTGGCTGAAAAATATCAGAATATTATATTTTTGTAGCCATATCGCCCAGCATAGGATCTATTCTTTCAGATTTGGCAGTATTGCTTATGTTCTCTTCACAGGTACTTGGACCCTGATGAACGCTGCATGTGGCTATATTGTTAACCATTTTCAGATCTTATAACATCAACCTGCCAAGGGACTACAGATGAAAATTAGCCAATTTGGCTAAATCTGGCACATTTTACATTTCTTTTGTATTATTAATGTGTATTGTCCCTGATTAAATAAAATCTCTGAAAAATATGTACAATTTATTTTTAATTGTTACTTGGTTAATTTATCATCATTTCCAAACCCTCCATGGGTTTGAGTTAAATCTTGAAATGGAACAGGTGCCTATTTCACCTTTGTTAGCTTATATTAGAGAGAGGGATAAACACAAACAACTTTTTCAGGTTGATCTTTTTTTGTTCTCTATATGTATGACATTCTATTTGACTTGAGTTGTTCTGATCACTAATGAACATTAATATTTTTATTGATTTAGTTTACCGACAGGCAATCACTAGTAAGATGTTTGAGCAAGACATGAAAATCACAGCCATGCATGTGAAGAGGAAACAACTGCATCAGCTACTGCCTGAAGTTGCCATTCACAGGGGCAAGAGAAAGGCAAGCATTCATCTATTCCTAAATAAAAAATAAAATAATACAAAAGGGTGAATATTAAAGATAAAAAAAAAGTTCTAATTGATAGGACAGATTATAACAGCTTTTTATTGTGTCTTTAATTACTATTCCTATATTGTAGATATGTCGAAATATTGTATGTGCTGCAATATTACAATTTTACCCTGTCCAGACACTATAACTTCCCTGATTGATACATTTATAACAAGTCTTAAAAACACCCCGTCCCCAATAATGTTATCATTACCATCACGCCAAGGATTTTACAGAGCAATTGAGTTTCTCCAAAAAAAGATTACATTTAGTTAAAAGAGCAGCACATCTCTGCTAAAACATCAGTCATTAATTTGAATATTTTTATATCATCATGATCTGAGAGTAGGTTTATTAGGTGTCATTACCAAACCAGTTAGTAAATGAGAATTATTGTTTAATTTAGAAACAATCTATTTATTTTTCATTTAGTTCTAAATGAATTGGCTTCCAGCTAACTTGATGTGTTAGCAAGCTTAAGACTTATCTAACTAGTGAAAATGTCATTACTGTCACACACAACATAAAAAATCCACAGTATCAAAGTTTGATCAAGACATATATTTTCCAGATCATGTAACACATTGTAATATCGATGAAACCTATTTTGAAGAGGTTTCATTTTTTAAGATTAAGTAGTCAAATTTCACCCATACATTTACATTCCTTGTAGCTACTTGTGATGCTAATGTTTGTTAACTCTGTTTGCCTCGTTTTCATCTTGTTGTCCTTTAGCATTCGTCGGACGGCCTTCGTGCGATGAATGACGGCAGTCTTGACCTATCAGTTGACAGTGACAACAGCATGTCAGTCCCCTCACCCACAGGCCCTTCAACTGCCAAGAGTGCTCGTGCTGCCAGTCCTCAGGGGTAAACTGTCAAATCATCTACACCACCTTGCCCTAACCTTATTCCATAACTTTTTAGGAATACCTGTTTACAAATATATATATCTATATATACAGTTGTGCTCAAAAGTTTGCATACCCTGGCAGAAATTGTGAAATTTTGGCATTGATTTTGAAAATATGACTGATCATGCAAAAAAACTGTCTTTTATTTCAGGCTAGTGATCATATGAAGCCATTTATTATCACACAGTTGTTTGGCTCCTTTTTAAATCATAATGGTAACAGAAATCACCCAAATGGCCCTGATCAAAAGTTTACATACCCATGAATGTTTGGCCTTGTTACAGACACTCAAGGTGACACACACAGGTTTAAATGCCAATTAAAGGTTAATTTCCCACTCCTGTGGCTTTTTAAATTGCAATTAGTGTCTGTGTATAAATAGTTAATGAGTTTGTTAGCTCTCACATGGATGCACTGAGCAGGCTAGATACTGAGCCATGGGGAGCAGAAAAGAATTGTCAAAAAACCTGCGGAACAAGGTAATGGAACTTTATAAAGATGGAAAAGGATATAAAAAGATATCCAAAGCCTTGAAAATGCCAGTTAGTACTGTTCAGTCACTTATTAAGAAGTGGATAATTCAGGGATCTCTTGATACCAAGCCAAGGTCAAGTAGACCAAGAAAGATTTCAGCCACAACTGCCAGAAGAATTGTTCGGGATACAAAGAAAAACCTACAGGTAACCTCAGGAGAAATACAGGCTGCTCTGGAAAAAGACGGTGTGGTTGTTTCAAGGAGCACAATATGACGATACTTGAACAAAAAATGAGCAGCGTGGTCGAGTTGCCAGAAAGAAGCCAATGCCACAAAAAAGCCTGATTACAATATGCCCGACAACACCTTGACACACCTCACAGCTTCTGGCACACTGTAATTTGGAGTGACGAGACCAAAATAGAGCTTTATGGTCACAGCCATAAGCGCTATGTTTGGAGAGGGGTCAACAAGTATTGTGCTCCTTGAAACAACCACACCGTCTTTTTCCAGAGCAGCCTGTATTTCTCATGAGGTTACCTGTGGGTTTTTCTTTGTATCCCGAACAATTCTTCTGGCAGCTGTGGCTGAAATCTTTCTTGGTCTACCTGATCTTGGCTTGGTTTCAAGAGATCCCCGAATTTTCCACTTCTTAATAAGTGATTGAACAGTACTGACTGGCATTTTCAAGGCTTTGGATATCTTTTTATATCCTTTTCCATCTTTATATAGTTCCATTACCATGTTACACAGGTCTTTTGACAGTTCTTTTCTGCTCCCCATAGCTCAGTATCTAGCCTGCTCAGTGCATCCACGTGAGAGCTAACAAAGTAATTGACTATTTATACACAGACACTAATTGCAATTTAAAAAGCCACAGGTGTGGGAAATTTAACCTTTAATTGCCATTTAAACCTGTATGTGTCACCTTGTGTGTCTGTAACAAGGCCAAACATTCAAGGGTATGTAAACTTTTGATCAGGGCCATTTGGGTGATTTCTGTTATCATTATGATTTAAAAAGGAGCCAAACAACTATGTGATAATAAATGGCTTCATATGATCACTATCCTTATTTAAAAGACAGTTTTTATGCATGATCAGTCATATTTTCAAAATCAATGCCAAAATTTCACAATTTCTGCCAGGGTATGCAAACTTTTGAGCACAACTGTATATACACACTACCGGTCAAAAGTTTTGAAACACTTGACTGAAATGTTTCTCATGATCTTAAAAATCGTTTGATCTGAAGGCGTATGCTTAAATGTTTGAATTTGTTTTGTAGACAAAAATATAATTGTGCCACATTTATTTTATTATAAAACTAACATTTAATTAAAAAAATCCTTTTTTTGAATTTGATGACTTGGACCAAATAATGAAGAAAAGCAGCTAATAAGTGCCCAACATAGATGGGAACTCCTTCAATACTGTTTAAAAAGCATCCCAGGGTGATACCTCAAGAAGTTGGTTGAGAAAATGTCAAGAGTACATGTCTGCAAATTCTAGGCAAAGGGTGACTACTTTGAAGATGCTAAAATATAACACAGTTTTGATTTATTTTGGATTTTGTTTAGTCACAACATAATTCCCATAGTTCCATTTATGTTATTCTATAGTTTTAATGACTTTACTATTATTCTAAAATGTGAAAAAAATTATAATAAAGAATAAGTGTTTCCAAACTTTTGGATATATATATATATATATATGTGTGTGTATGTATGTATGTGTATATACATATCTATCTATCTATATATATATATATATATATATATATATATATATATATATATATATATATATATATATACATACACACACACACATATACATACATACATACATATCTATCTATATATATATATGTATATATATGTGTGTGTGTGTGTGTATGTATATATATATATATATATATATATATATATGTATATGTATGTATATATATATATATATATATATATATATATATATATATATATATATATGTGTATATATATGTATATATGTATGTGTTCTTTTTTTCTCTTGACAGTAGCTCCACTGGGACAGCCACACACACCTCAGATGTGCAGGGTAAAACAGATGCTTCAAGTGCAAGCATGCTCCCATCTGCCGGTAATTCTATTGTGAAGTAGTCATTGTTATTTTTGACCCAATAATTAAAATTCAGTCATCATTTACTCGCGCTCATGTCGTTCCAAACTCTTATGACTTTCTTCCATGGAACACCAAAAGAGATGTTTTGAGGAACGTTCATGCTGCTCTTTTCGATACAATTAAATTTAATGGTGATTTATAGGCTAAAAAAAAAAAGACAATTACCATAAAAGTAGTCTTCACTGAAATTTAAGTCTTTATTCACTGATAATTTACCCTCTGCTTTTGTAGCTCTCAAATCTAATTTGCTCTTGCTCATATTTTACTTGGTTTTCCGCATTCACTTACAACTAATGGTGTGTGGTGTCATTGATGTCGGCCCGGGCAGTGTGAATATTATGCCTAACATAATATAAAAAACAAATTTCCCTTTGTTCAATGAAAGAAAGAAATTTTTTGGGGGTGAACTATCCCTTTAATATTCTGAACTGTTGATTTTTGTTTTCATCAATGCAGAGGACGGCATCAAGCCTGTTAATGTCGGTGCGCAAAAGGGTCCAACTCCACTGAAGCGGCCTGCCTCACCCATTCAGCATGAAACGGAAAAGAAACCCAAAGTGGACAGTGAACAACAGAACCCTCAGTCTAGTCCATGTTTATCAGCTGGCCCTGCCGTGAAGAGACCTGCCTCACCCCCCGGGAATGAGACGGCCAAGAGAGCCAAAGTAGAGGACGTAAGACAACACTTTAATTTTTGTTCTTTCATATGGGTAAATCGCACAAGACCAGAAGTATATGTCCTGATCACATTTCAGCCCTAAATCTATAAACAATGTCTCGCAATCTAAAAAAGACCCCTCACACCTGATTGGTTATTAATAGAAGTGTACAAACAAGATTTTGTAAATTCTTGACAAAGCTCAGATGACCGAAACGATGACGTATTAATAAATGTGAAGTATTCTTTGCAAGCAACAGCAGTGTGCATGACTTTTTTTTTATTTATTCTCCCCAAATATAGAAATAAATGAATTGTATTTGCATAACAAAAAAGGAAGCTTATTTTAATGACCATTATGATTGCTGGCATCGTGACATTTTCATGACAAGCACATTTCCCCCCATATATTCTATTACTGTAATGCGAAAAAATTAAGGGTGAAGTGTGTAATATCTGTGGCACTAGCGCCACCGCATGGAATTGAAAAATAAACATTGTTTTCAAACAGGTTTGCAAAAACACTGTTCATCTGCAGTTGACTGAACAAACAGATAGTCCCTCCCCAAACTCGTCATTGGTTGAGTCGTTGTTGTGTCTAGTTGGATGGGCAGCTCAAAACAAACAGACATTTTTATTAGGGATGTCCCAATACCATTTTTTTGAGAACAAGTATGAGTACCGATTCGAGTACTAAGTCTGATACTGTTTTTTTTTTTTTTTTTCTAAATTCCATATCAACAGTTTATTCAATTTTATCATCAAAATGGTGTTTAAATAAATGAATTCATTAAAGCTTTAATCAATTAAAAATATAACGATTAATTTTCAACATAATATTGTATTATTTTTTATTAAATGAAATGATTATATACAGAACTTCATGGCACAATCCAAAATACAACATTGGAATTATATTTTGTCAAGTAAAGTGCTGCATAACAGAGCATCACAGATGTTAGATACTGCTTAAGTATAGTACAATTACAACTGATTTATTATTATTATAATAATTAGTAGTAGTAGTAATAGTATTAAAGTGAATATTACATAACTTTACAGTAGTGATATATTTCTGTGTTGTTTTGACCAAGAAGCTCAGACGTTTGATGGCAGCTTCCCACTCTGGAAAAGCCGGTCGCTATGTGACAAAGTGATTATTAAACCGCAAAAGGCTGCTATTTAATTAAATAAGTATGTACTCTGTATGTGCCTCACGCTAAAACGTGAATTTGCACTCTATTTACTGTCATCTGCTACAAACAGCGCGCAATGCTTTTCTGTGTTTTCCTTGTATGAGCAGCCGGCATCAGCACAACACTGTCTCTACACATTCTGCTACACATGTGCTCACATTTGAATTACATGCAAACTATATATTTATCATTAAATTGCAGCTTTTGCGGTTAAATAATCACACTAGGACATAATGTAATTTTAATTTGTGGGCTGAATGTTTACGTTGACATTCATATGTCAGATGGTATCGGTTTTTGGTATCAGAGCATTTTTACGAATATGAGTACCAGTTTAGGAGCGCGGTATCGGACCTGATACTAGTATCGGAAAAAAAATATATATATTTTTTTTTATTTACTTTTTTAAAACATTATTGTTTACAGTAATGAGATTCACCATCCAGAATAATGAGAGTTACAAAAGAACTCACAAGTAAATTGGATGTTCTGAATTGTCATAAAAATGTCACTATGCAAAAAAATATATAATATTTATACAAAATGTTATTTTATTTTTTTACCATAAATTGGAAATTTGTGATTGCAATGACTGTATTTTATTGGCCAACTAGTTGTGAACTTAATCAGGTTTACAAAGGATTATTAGGGCTGCAAATAACTTCTTTTTTTTAATCAATTTAATTATTGATTGTTTCTTTTTATTAATTGGATGACAAGTAAAAAAACAAATAAAAAATCAGAATTTTATTGGAAAATTGTATTTCTCATGTCCAATGCTCTCCTTAAAAATACCTATGACAACAACAAAAAAGTGAATGTATGTTTATATATTGCATGAAGAAGGTTTTATAAACATGACATAAAAAAATGCTGATAGCGTATTGAAATTCTAATGAGGTGCTACTCTTCCAGCATTCAAGCCCTGAAGCAAAGTCCTCAGGTGAAGCTGATGGCCATGTAGCTGTGGCTCCAGTGGTAATGTTTACTTGTTTTTAGTTTGATAAAGTACCTGCACCGAGTTTTATTGCCATTCCATCCTGGCATCCTCTCCATAACTTGTAACGGAACTTTAAGAGCCAATTTGTCGGTAATGATGTTCATCGCTCGATAGTTTTGTCTGTTTGTCATGGCTGTATTGTTCTTCTGTTCAAGCAGACAGATGAAGAAGCTCCTTCAGACGGTGAGCTCAAAACAGAGACTGAATTAACGGTAAACGAATCATACAAAATCTGAAGAGTTATGCTGGTTATTATGAATGAAAGCATTGAATGTGTGAAGGCCAAATGAGTAGATTTACTGAACATTCATACCTTGATTGATTCAGGAGGTGGACACAGCAGAGAAGATGCCTCCTAGCCAGGTAATGACATGTTTAATTGATTATTGCTTAATAATTATCGTTCTTACACTATATCCTAACCAGTAACAATGCAATACAAAGTAATTTGTCTTCACTGAAAGCTAAATATAGCACTAAGCAGCAGCCAATCAGAACATATTTGGTGTTTAATATAATTAGTGATTTGAATCGTAAAAATGTAACTATTCTGATTACATAACAGTTCCATCAATGATTTTTACTTTTGAGGAAGAATTATTTTTTTTGGAAGAAACAAAAAGCAATTTTTATTGCTTTTAATGCCCTTACCAGTCTGTTGCCAAATGATGAGATCGTTTCAGATTTCAACATAGCAGATATAACAAATCGGAGATAAATTTAATAAAAATTCTTGCAAAAGGTGTTGAGTTTTTAATTTACAGGCATGAATGTTATCCAGTAATTGGTCCTTTTTTAACTATATAATAATGCAATCTGCTAACATATTTTAATTATTCACATTTATATATATATATATATATATATATATATATATATATATATATATATATATATTTTTATATAAAACTCATTACAACAAAATGTACACTGATAAGCCAAAACATTATGACCATCTGCCTAATATGCTGCTGGTCCTCCACATGCCGCCAAAACAGCGCCGACCCGTTGAGGCATGGAATCTTCAAGAACCCTGAAGGTGTCCTGTGGTATCTTACACCAAGACATTAGCAGCAGATCCTTTAAGTCCATTAAGTTGCAAGGTGGAGCCACCATGGATCGGACTTGTTAGTCCAGCACATCCCACAGATGCTCAATCAGATTGAGATCTGGGGAATTTGGAGGCCAGGGCCTCACCTGGAACACTTCATCATGTTCCTCAAACCATTCCCAAACAATGTGTGCAGTGTGGCAGGGCACATTATCCTGCTGAAAGAGGCCACTGCCATCATGGAATACCATTGCCATGAAGGGGTGTACCTGGTCTGCAACGATGTTTAGGTAGGTGGCATGTGTCAAATTGACGTTCGCATGAATGGCCGGATCCAGGGTTTCCCAGCAGAACATTGCTCAGAGCATCACTTCCCCTGGTAAATGGCCCACATATACATGGCTGTCCACGTGATGTAAAAGAAAACGGGACTCATCGGACAAGGTGACCTTCTTCCATTGCTCCAAGGTCAAGTTCCAACGCTCGCGTGTCCATTGTTGGCGCTTTCGATGGTGGACAGGGGTTATGGGTACTCTACGCAGCCCCATTCGCAGCAGGGTGCGATGCACTGTGTGTTGTGACACATTCCTCCCGTAATCATCATTAAAATTTTCTGTTACTTGTGCCACATTAGACCTTCTGTCGGTTCGGACCAGATGGGATAACCTTTGTTGCCCTTGTGCATCGATGAGCCTTGGGCGCCCAAAACCCTGACACCGTTTTGTGGTTTGTCCCTCCTCGGACCAGTGTTGGTAGGTACTCACCACTGCTGACTGGGAGCACCCTGCAAGCCTTGCCGTTTCAGAGATGCTCTGACTCAGTCATCTGGCCATAACAATTTGGCCCTTGTCAAAGTCACTCAGGTCTTTACTCCTGCCCATTTCTCTTGCATTCAACACGCTGACTAAGAGAACTGATTGTTCCCTTACCATCTAATCTACCCAGACCTTGACATGTGCCCTTGTCTGCAGATGATCAACATTATTCGCTTAACCTGTGAATGGTCATAATGTTTTGGCTCATCAGTGTATATTTTTGAATTTAAGTCTCAGTAGCCTTAAAGAATTAGTTCTCCCAAAAAAGAAAATTCAGTCATTGTTTACTCACCCCTGTGTTGTTATAACCCCATATGACTTTCTTTTTTTTTTTTAACACAAACAGAGAAACTGTGAAAAATGTTGTGCTCAGTGATGTCATACAATGGCAGTTTATGGTGACCAACTCTTCAAGCTTCAAAAGCACTTAAAAGTATAATTCAGCAGTCAAAAAATATTCCATGAGACTCATGATTGTTATGAAAGCATATGATAAGGTTTGGTGAGAAACAAACTGAAATCTAATGTTTTATTTGGTGAAACTGTTGACCGACTGTTCTACTGCACCTTCACGAGACTGCATGAGAGCAGTTCCTGTCACGAGATGGGGCACTCAAGCGAAAACTAATTTAAAACAGGTCCACTACCGCGATAGAAACAGCAGAACACAACACAGCTGCACACAAACCAGAAAACAGAACTTACATGTCTAAGTTTGTAATCAGAGAATAGATGCATTGCTATGCCCAGCCTAATTTGTTTGACTCACACAAACAGAGAGATAGAAGAGGTGGGAATGTCCATCAACTCTTCTCCATTCTGAATGGGTGAGCATTTGTGATACCTCAGACTGAAGAGAGCGATACCTCAGCGAAAACATTCGGTAGGTGTAACATTCTTGGCCAAAATCAAGTAGTTTTAACCGGCTAGTGAGATGCTGGCTTCAATATACTGTTATGAGAAAGTTTTTGGACCGGTGCCAGTTCACAGCAGGCTGGGTTACCTGGTGGAATGCCGAAAATAGAAACCAAGCGATCTACAGAATGTACTGTCGCTCGTCACAGCTAGTTAGAACAAAAACTCTGATTAACATATACATTTTATTGCATGTCGTTTGCCGTTAGGTTAGGACACGGTGTAACAGTGGCTGCCTTCAGCCTCCTCTGTCTATCTCTCTTAGTTTGATTCAAATAAATAAGGCTGGGCATAGAAATACATTTATTCTCTGACTACAAACTCATCAGATATATTTAGTAAGTTCGGTTCTCTGGTTTATGTGCAGCTGTGTTGTGTTCTGTTGTTAGTATCGCTGTGGCAGACCTGTTAGATAAACAAAACGAGTTTTTGCTTGAACGGCCCATTTCACGACAGATACTGCTCTCATGCAGTCTCATGAACGCGTAGAGGAGAGCAACGGTCGGGCAACAGTTTCACTAATTAATAAATAAGATTTCGGTTTGTTTCTCACCAAACCTTGTCGTATGCTTTGATTACAATCATGAGCCTCATGGAATAATTTATTAGATTTCTGAATTATACTTTTGCATCCTTTTGAAGCTTGAAGTGGTGGTCACCATAAACTGCCATTGTATGACATCACTGAGCACAACATATTTTCAAGCTGTAATGCAATAAAGAGGAAAGCATATTTTATTAACTCTACCCCTCAACCCAAACCCCAAACCTAACCATCTGTGGAGTTAAAAAGTAATGTAATTCTAGGGTACTGAAACTGTTGGAAACAACATGCTGACTTCCTGTGTGATCATGTTGTTAAAAGAACCGGCTCATAAGAGTTATTCACTTGGGAGCCACATTACATTGGTCGCGCTGTTTCGCGCTATAGATTCAGTAGAGAGGCTGCTCTGCTGCTAAATAGCGCAGTAGCACACTGCAAATAACACCGCGTTTTGTCCATTTCTGCTGAAAAATGCATGTTGAAGTTAGAATGCTAGAGTGTAAATGGAACCGAAAGTAATGAAAACCTTGCGGTTTAGGTATTCCTACGAAGAAAGGAACTGGTTCAGAATAAGAGTCGGTTCTTTGCTCCAACCCTATACATGATACATGTGGAACAGCATTTTGGAACAAGGAGATTTCACTGTTGGCTAGATTGGCTACACAGCATGATACAACCAAAAATAAAAAGCAAGGAACCATCAAAATTTCTTTTTGCAGTTGTGGCTGGCTAAGGCATAAAAACTTTAATTGTTAACATGGTATTGACCTGTTTCATGTGATGTCACTGTATAACCGCGCTGCCATGTTTGTGGCCAGTATTCCATATACCTTCATTGTGCTGCGCTGTGAGATGTGACAAAAGCCTTCTTCAGGAGTTAAAAGCTGCTCCTACATTCATACAGACGGGATCATCAAAGACGTTTTTGAATATTGTGACTAAATCAGACCTGAAAACAACACAAAAACATTTGTAATTTCTGAATGAGATGTTTATGGTGCTGGTTCTTTTGAAAGAATTAGTCAAAAAACTCAACTTAATCAGTCTTGATGTCATGAGTTTCAGTGTTTAAGTCTAATGAGTCACTCACTGACTAAATCGTGACTTCGGCATGGTTATTATTCACTGAACCACAAGTCGTTACTGTCATCAATTCAAGAGACTTAGTGTAATTACTGACAGGTTGTTCATATACAGTAACTGTTTTGTCGTAATAGATGGTACTTTCATTAAAATATTAAAATGTGTTACCAAAAAGTTGAATGGTGTTGGTTTTAATATTTTAGACCAATTATTTTTCAAGCACTAAAATAACCCATTAATAGAATCATTAACTGGAATAATTAAATTCTTACGATTCCCATCCATAGTTCCAATCCATCTCTATTTATTACATTTATGAAATTTGATGGAGTTTTTATGTTCCACAGAAAGCATCCAGTGCTGATCTGTCAGATGTTCCAATCCTCCCGGCCAACCCCATTGCTGTGGTGAAGAACTCCATCAAGCTGAGACTCAGCAGGTAGAACTGGCAGGATTCTTTGCCGCTCTAATACTCAGGAGGTGAAAGCCTGTCATTTCCCGGCCATGGCAATGCCACTCTCCACAAGAGGGCAGCTCTGTTCTTCCACAAACCTTCCCTGTGCCCTCTACCTCCCTCCCCTACTACAATAAAAAAAAAAAAAAAGAAACAAAAAAAGATGTCACACCCAACAACCTCATTGTGATTAATAAATGTGTTTGTGTCATTTAGTGCCCATGCTTTGTAAATTTTCCTGGTCCCATTCCTCCATTTAACTTAAAAGACAGTGATGCTGTAGGCTTTTTTTTTTTTTTTTTTTTTGTAAACAATAAAGTGACATGCAATTATATTTCAGGGTACATTTGGTCCTTTGGAGACCATTCCACCATATTGTACAGAGCCGATGGTGTAGATGAGAATCAAGCCAGCAGGTAGAGATGCTTTGAATCAGCGTGTACTAATGAATCTAGCTCACTAATACCGCTGTAATTTAGCCAGATCACTCTGAGATTGGTGTAAACATCATGTTTTTGCTCTGCTGTCTTAGCAGGACGTTAATTATGGTTGTTATTAGGAGTATAATAGCTAGTATTCCCTGCATGCTCTGATTCTAGTGTTCTCAGATGTCCGAAAAGAGCAGACCAGTGCTGGCCATTAATTTAGGCTTATTTTTCCATGTGTATATGTATTCATTCAAATAGAGACAAAAATATTGTGACTTTTATTTGCTTTGAACAGCTTGGTTTTGCTATTAATATCCTGGAATTTTTTTCATTATGTGGAATCAAAGGTGCATTTTGAATTATTAAAATGCCAGGTCAACTTATTACTGTTGACCTGATTTTGAGGATAAGGACGTGAAGATAAAAGAATGACAATTTTTTTTTTGTTAAGTTTAGATCCAATGATGTTTATTGGTGCAGGAAAGTGATTTTGTTCATTTTGGAGACATGTACAAACTTTTCTTATTCTGTGTTTAGCTGATTCAGTGAGAGATGTGTTTTGTCTTGGTCTGTGTTGACTGGATACGTGTAACGCTGCCCCAGAAACACTGTCGTCACAGCACAGATTCACTCTATGAAATGCCTTCTATGGCCTTGCAATGCTCTTTCAGTTCTTTCATACGCTTATTTGTAAGAACAAGGTATTGTACTTTTTCACAAATAAAGGTCTACATTGTTGCAAAGAGAAATCAATGTGTGATCATTTTCATTTGTGCTGCTAAATAACATGCAAAAGGTTCAGCATTATTTATACCTCACACTGCACAAGCTTGGAACAATATAAATTAATGTTAATGTATAGGTCAGAGCAGGGCAACTTGTCACAAGGGCTATATAGTAACTATAAAGTATACATTTCTCTTAAAGAGATTTTGCATGTTAATTTCAAATACCTAATTCAAAACTCTTAAATGAGGATCAATTTTGTGAATCCTATCCTCCAAACTAATATACTGTATATACAATATATTAAAATATATATTTTTGCTAGAGCTGTAAAATCACAAATACATACATTAAAGGGTTAGTTTTATTGTGTTGCAAGCCTGTGTTTTTGGGTGAACTATCCCTTTAAGGCAAGGGTTAAATGAATGTTCTGAGTTTAATACGTGCTAAGCTAAATACACAGCAATTGTGGCATAATGTTGATCACCAAAAACATTTATTTCAAATTGTTCCTCTATAAATAAATAAAAAAAAGCTAAATCTGGGTTACAGTGAGGCATTTGCAATAAAAGTTGATGGGTAATCAGCATCATGCCACAAATGCTCTTGATTGAGCTTAACTTGTATTGAACCCAAAATATTCCTTTAACTAGTTAATGAAGATAGAATTTTAACCAAAAGTTTGAACTGTGTTCTTCAGACAATTTATTTGTCATAAATGCCAATTTGGACATTAATTAATTATAATGTCTGTTGGCCAAAACAATAGTTTAACCAACCCCTTCAATTTTTTATTTTATTTTAACTGCTTTGTTAATGTTTTTTTTTTTGTCATAATTGTTTTTCTGATTAATTTTACTGAACAGCCATTAAATAGCTTACAATCTATTTTAAATGTAGATATGCTGTGGATTTTATTTAAGTTAGTATTTCAAATTTCACGCAAATAATGTATTCGTTAATAAACAGCAGGTTCCCATTGTGACAACTTATCCCATATAGTGTGACAACATGCCCTCCTATATGTGTTTAATGAGCTTTAAATCTTTTTCCGAAATGATAACGGTTGAAATGTCCAATATATTATTGTTCCCAAGGTATGTACCCTTTCAGAAATTAACTTGCAATAATAATAAAATAATAATAATAATCTGTATATATATATATATATATATATATATATATACACACACACACATTGGGGTTTGTGACAACTAGATTTCCATTGCTCTTGACAAATATCTGAAAACATTTACCTGCACTAAAATACCTGTCAGTTTTGCTGATGTCTCTTTGGTGTTATTGCTTTCCAGTGGGTTCCAATGGTGCCAATGTCCTTTTCACTGCATGTTAAATGTGCTTTAAATCTGTAAACTGTATAAGGTAAATACCAGGAACACAAATGAAACTGAAGTAAATTTAGCCTGTTTGATTAACTGAGTAATGATGATATCCTTATTGTCATTTCTGCTTTAATTTTGCAGTGGAAACAGCATTTCCTCTCTCAATACATGTTAAATGCATACTTATTATATGTTTGTTATATGACATTGATTAAAAAACAGCAAACTAGTCAACACTGCTGTGATTGAGGTGTATTTGTATAGCTATTTTTAGTTTGTTCCAAAGTGAAAAATATTAAAAATGGGAAAATATGTGGTGACCACTGTTTATAGAGCTGACAACTGTTTCAGTTTATTTGTATATAGCTTTTTGTTTTTGTTTTGCAAGCTTCTCTGTACCCAAAAAGCAAACAAACAAAGTTTAATATACAGCAATTACAGATTTTTATACAGCAGTGAATTTGGCATCCTTCTTCATATCTGACTGCCGTAATCCGCTGCTCTCTTTTACTTATAACTCTTTTGGAAAGTCATGGAAACATCAAAGGGAACACTGCAATAACATTTAGGCCTCCCATTTACCTCTGTACACAAGTGGCACTGTTTACCCTGCTATAGTTTAGTTCTGTGTTCCAAACCTGAAAATGTGAAAAGGGTTCATTTTTGTAGAGATCCCAGTTGATGTTGTTGAATTACTATTAATGAATAGAAATGTCTGATTTATTGCTATTAGTGGACTTTCATTTCATGTTCTGGTCTTTGATTGGTTGTGATCTGCAATGGTCTCAAAACAGCAGAAGATGTGAGACTCTTAAGTACAAAGGTACAATCATGTTCCTCAAAGAACAGTTTTGTTCCTTTCTTATAATTGTACCTAGGAATAGCACTGATGTGACCAGACCTTTTAATTTGAAATAAGGAGACCCTTAAGTGATAAGCCAATTATATCATGTTTGCCAGGCACATTTTAATAAAGGCTCACAAAATAGCAAAACCTGCAAATGTATGTTACAATAATAACTTCATTTACTGTATATAAGCTACCACATTTCAATATAGCCTAGAATGCGCTTTACAAAGACCAAATAAATAAAATAAAGAAATAAAGTGGTACAGCAATCCAGAGAGTAAATGCAATAATAAACATTAACATTAATAAGTCATAAACATTTGATTATTAATTATCAAAAAAGCAAAAACTCATGGTTAATTAATCACTTACAATGGAAGTGAATGGGGCCAGTCCACAAACATTAAAACACACACTACTTCAAAAGTATAGCCACAAAATGTAAACATTATAGGGTAAGATGACCATTCCCCTTAACTTCTTAACTTTTTGACCATAGATGGCACTAAATCTCATCTCAACACCTTTATTGAATGTATGTACTCCTCTTAATTTTGATATTTCATCTGAATCTCAACATTTGTGAGATTTATTCCATCCAGACAGTTTTGAGGTTAAATGATAAAACATTTTGACATTGGAAAATAGTGATCTGTGACATTCTGTTATGTTGGATATTAAATGTGTTTGTCTATTTGTTAATGGGGGATCTATGGACACAGTAAAGTATTTTGATTTTTGGAGTAAAAAAATATTGTTTTTATTTTGAAGTGACAAGGTAAAGTTAGACCCTTGGGGTAAGATATATTGATTGAAATATCTGATTTTATATTTCACTTTAAATTTCAAAAATACATTATTACGACTTATATCAGATGTATTTTATACGTTCTGTAAAAATCGGATGACACGTACCTGGGACAAATTTTTAATTTTGTGCTATGACAACAAAATTAGTAAATGTTTCTATTTATTTATTTAAATGTTTCTTTTCCCCTGTTCACTGTGTAAAGCGCTATATAAATGTAAAATTCATTCATTCATTCAATTCATTCATTCCCCTTGAAAATATGTTGGATGATGCATCACAAGTTTATCTATATTTGTTACAATTTAAAAGTAAATGAACATTGTTCTTAAGGGGGGCGTCTTACCCCATCTTCCCCTACATATTAACATATTTTTAGTGTGATAAAATATCTGTTTAATATGAATTTGTGATAAAATCAATTACATGGTTTACTGGCGTTACACCGTCAGGCCAACGAAGTTGTAATATTGGAGATAACTTTACACAGATAAGGTTAGTAAGCTATTTTATCACACTAAAATCATGCCAACTCAAATAATGTTTTCGTCTTGTGGCTGTACTTTTGAAACAGTGTGTATTTTAACGTTTATGGACTGGCCCCATTGTAAGTGCCTTACTGTAGCCACACTTTTTTTTTCTTTTTTTTTTTATAAACAAAGGACAAGTTGAAATGATTGTTTTGTGGTGATCAACATTATGCCACAAATGCTTTCGACTGAGCTTAACTTGTATTGAACCCGAAACATTCCTTTAAAGGCTGGTTTTTATACCGTGTTCGACTAGTTATCCTACCCTACTGTGCATAAACAAGTGTTTTCTAATTTTATCAGTTACATCTATTGTAAAATTATGTTCAATTTTATTATGACACTGTAATTTAGATCCTCGTTGTTTTTGTGCCAAATAAATGTACTAATACAATAATATTTCAAAAGATATTATCCCCTTAACTTCAATATAGTGCAGCTACATTTCCTTGCTTGTAGCATAGCTAACTATTTCAAAACGATAGCTTGACTGTAAGTTCAACATTTTAAAATAATGAGTAGGTTGTAGCGTGGGAAGCTACAGTTTCAAAGTAGCTTCCCCAACACTGGAATATGTGCTGTATATGTGCAGTCTTCTAATCCTGTCAGTAGCCATTTTTCTTATCAAGCTCTGAGGAGTTGTTTTGAGGCTCAATAACTCAACACTTCACTCACTCTATTGCTTGCAGTTTTGTTTTTTTCCTTCTCAAGTAAGCCTGTCCATTTGTATTACAGTACTCTGCGCTGACGGCTCCAGTGCAGGTGATAAAAGCTTAACCTTCACGTTAATGAAGTACTCAAGCTAAAACATTGCTGTGTTCAAAGTGAGATGCCATGTTTATGAAATGAAAGGGTTGTCTTTCTTCTCTTCAGATGAAAACCTTCAGAAGTTGAAAACACATTGTACCATTGCACCAAGGGCATCGATTTGGCTTGAATATTACAGTGTGAAGAATTTACATGTTTCCATAGATCATCGTAAAATCATGGGGGGGGGGGGGGTGTTGTACTTGCTTGTTTTTTTGTTTTTTTTCTCCCCCTTTTCTCCCCAATTTGGAATGCCCAATCCCCAATGCGCCCTAAGTCCTCATGGTGGCGTAGTGACTCGCCTCAATCTGGGTGGTGGAGGACGAATCTCAGTTACCTCCATGTCTGAGACCGTCAATCCGCGCATCTTATCACGTGGCTTGTTGAGTGCATTACCGTAGCACTTGTGGAGGCTTCACGCTATTCTCCGCGGCATCCACGCTCAACTCACCACGTGCCCCACCGAGAGCGAGAACCACACATTATAGCGACCACGAGGAGGTTACCCCATGTGACTCTACCCTACCTAGCAACCAGGCCAATTTGGTTGCTTAGGAAACCTGGCTGGAGTCACTCAGTATGCCTTGGATTTGAACTCTCGACTCCAGGTGTGGTAGTCAGCGTCAGTACTCGCTGAGCTACCCAGGCCCCCATAATTGCTTGTTTTTATTATTGGGGAGGTTACCTCCCCCCATCCCCCCTGGAATCTACACCCCTGCATTGCACCGATACATCCACTAGAGCTTTTAATGAGAGCTAAACTCTATGGGTAGCAGATGGGATCAATTCATTATTAAGTTACTGAAACAAAGGCCTAGACAGAGATCTGTTCTCAAATTAATTTCAAACTTTTGTTGCAAGTTAAATGCATAATATCATGGATTTTCTGAAGTACACCGCTACATATAGTAATACAAAATCAGGTTTGGATTGGTTCACATATTGTGCAAACATTGTTTTGTTTCTGTAAGCTGCATACTTCAAACTCTAGATTAGTTAACTGTTTATTTTGTAGCTTATTTGT
This sequence comes from Myxocyprinus asiaticus, assembly GCF_019703515.2. NCBI lineage: Eukaryota > Metazoa > Chordata > Actinopteri > Cypriniformes > Catostomidae > Myxocyprinus > Myxocyprinus asiaticus. Next base: position 40,277,449 of record NC_059368.1, on the reverse strand, counting down.
GAACAGAGAAATCTGTGTGCAGTCAGTGAGACAGTAGTCAGTAATGTGACAGAACAATCCGAAGGTGTCGCTGTTGATTTCATTGTCAGCTCTGTCACATTTCAGAGGTTTGGTTGCAGTGTTTCCTGTATGTCTTCAGGCAATGCAACCTTTTCATCTTTACAGAAAATGCAAACGAAAAAAATGACCTCCTTTATTTCTTAATGAAATATAAAAATATTCATAACACCTAAATATTTCCCATTACTAACCAAAAAACTAAACTTTTGATTTATGAATGTTCTGTTAGTGACTAGAGTAATAGGTATGAAAGGATATTTTACATTCACATTTATTTCTCATATGTAGAATTACACAAAATGTTCAGTGTACCTGATGTGCCTGTCTGTATATGTGTGTGTCTCTGCCCGTCAATAATATCTGTCTTAGCTCCTCCTCTTCCCTTTTGGCATTGTTGCCATATGGGAAAGGTAAGTTTATGCAAAGCACCAATTATTCTAATTTCATGTTAAAAATTATTTTTTATATTTTCTTTAATACATATGTATGCCATATTATTTTTCCCATGTATCTGATTTTAAAAGACTGGCTTCATTTTATTTTCATCCTCGTTGCCATATGGGAGAAAAATATACTTGCTTGATTGCTCATACGGTTTTTAAAAATTGTTTTTATTTTGTATTTCTTCAAAATCACGAGTTGACCTACCACTGATGTCCAGTGTCTACTTAAAGGGACAGTTCACCCAAAAATGAAAATTTTCTCATCATTTACTCACCCTCATGCCATCCCAGATGTGTATGACTTTCTTTCTTCAGCAGAACACAAACAAAGATTTTTAGAAGAATATTTCAGCTCTGTAGGTCCTCAAAATGCAAACAAATGTTGATCAGGCCATTGTAGCTCCAAAAATCACATAAAGGAAACAGAGAAGTAATCCATAATATTCCAGTGTTTAAATCCATATCTTCAGAAGTGACATAATAGGTGTGGCTGAGAAACGGATCAAAATTTAAGTCCTTTTTTTTACTCTAAATTGCCACTTACACTTTTACATCTGAAAGTCACATGTGGTGCCTGTTTAGTTTCACTTTCACATCTGTAAGTGAAAGTGGAGATTTAGAGGTAAAAAAAGTACTTATATATTGTTCTGTTTCTCACCCAAACCTATTATATTGCTTCTGAAGATATGGATTTAAACACTGGAGTCATATGAATTACTTTTATGATGCCTTTATGTGATTTTTGGAGCTACAATGGCCTCACCATTCACTTGCATTGAATGGGCCTACAGAGCTGAGATATTTTTTCTACAAATCTTCGTTTGTGTTCTGCGAAGAAAGAAATGATACACATCTGGGATGGCATGAGGGTTAGTAAAATGATGAGAGAATTTTCATTTTTGGGTGAACTATCCCTTTAAATCCATCTAACACAGTGTAGACTACACCAGTTAAGTTGTTGTTAATGTGCTGAATGTTCTTTAAAAAATGTAAAATTTTTGTTCAATTACAATGGTCCATACTGGCAACTGAATGGTGACCTAAATTTTAAAGCACCAAAAAGCACATAAAGGCAGCATAAAAGTTATCCATGTGACTAGTGGTTAAATCCAAGTTTCTGAAGCAATCCAAGATTTTAAGCTCAGTTACACTTCCAGCGCCATCTAGCGGCATCTGTTCTCACCTGTTGTCTGTTAAACAATACATGTTTTTCTTTATATTCCCTTGTCTCTAATAGAATCCCCCTAAGATAACTCTCAATCCCAATGGCTAACTTTAACTTTGTATTTTTATGTTTATTGTCTTGCCATTGTGTAAATAAAGAAGTTATAATGAAAAAGTCTAATGCTGCGTTCCATTCAACTAGGAAAATTGGATTTTCCAACTTCCTACTAGGAAAAGAGCAATGGAATGCCACTTGAAGTCGGAATTCCAACTGGGAAAATCATGCGGAAATGTTCAACTCCGATTTCGCAGAGATGCAGGTTCTTGAAGCCACACAAACATGCCAGTGCAGCTCCTATCTATTTGAATGGGGAAAGACCGAAATCTCAAAAACGGTTGGTCAAGATTACGTTCAAAGAACATATTTCAAATCAGCAATAAAATGTGATAATATTGGAATCATAAATTGTGCTGCTTTACCTCATATTATGTTAAAACCAAAATTTTTCCAGATTGTATAGCTAATGTGTATGCGCGTTAGCGAGTTTATTGACAGGCGATGTCTGTATCTAAAAGGTGACTGGCTATTTTACCTGTAAGGCAGGACTTCCTTTCTACATCCGTTGACCGGTGGGCGCTAGAGCATCTTGGTTGGGCATTCCAATTTCTCCCATTCATTTAAATAGAAGTGGCCCATCTCTGCTAAATAGTCTCTGGCTAACAGGATCTTTGCAGTTTTGTTTCCTTACACGTCATCTTCCGAGCATCTGGCAATGGAATGCCTTTATGGTCGGAGATCGGAGATATCAAGTAAGAAAATTCCACATCCGACTTGAATGGAATGCAGCATATGTGGCTGAGCTTGACCAGAGCATATTTCCAAAAGTCTGGGATGACCCCCCTACCCACAACCCATCTCTGGGGGTGAGTGTGCCCCCACCATCTGCCCTGCCCAGTGCCCCCTGGTCCCATTCCCCTCCCTGCTTAAAGGGCTAATTAGTGGCTGAATATGCAAATAAGCACAGCTGCCAAAGTGTGGTTCTTATGTCCTTACATTTGTCAGGAATTCAATGAGGCTTCAGTAGCTCTAAACGATCTGATAAATTTAAAAAAAAATAATGAGGATCATCAGATTGTCAGATTACCTGACCTGAATATTGAAATATACTGAAGGCTGAACCATTGTAAACCTGTTCTTTAAATTCTGCGCTGCTTATAGTCAATCAGACTTGATTAAAAAGGAGCGAGGAACATTAAGAATCAATACGGTGGACAGCTCAGTGACTCTGACTACACAGTCAATTAACCAGCCGCTAAACATCAGGGAGCTGATCTCAAATCAGTTTATCCATGCGTTCAGCTGAGGTAGGCCACAGAGGAATAGAGAGACTGCTTTTTTTTTTTTTCTGGTTGGATAATAAAGGTTAATAACAGTCCTTTCCGTGTCATATTTGACATAACCAGTCAGTGCAGTAATTACAATCATTATGTTCAGAAGGGTGTCATCTTATCCCTTTTAAACATAGGCCGCTACAGAAAATCAATTATTCAATCAGGAGGGCACCCCTTCTTCACTCTATTCAATAGTGGCTAAATAGAGTTGGTTCACTTAATTTTGGGTCCGGAGAGAATAAATGTGACTGCAAAGACCTTTAATTTCAGATACTCTCTTGCAATTCAATGGAATGTTAAGTTGCTTCTCATGTTCAGTGAACAGGAAGTTCTGTGGATTTTTTTTTTATTTTTTATGTGTGTTAGCCTGGAAGAGGGATGTCAGACAACTTACATATTCTTGCTCTCTCGCTTTGTCTCTCTCAGTCCTGCAATACATGCTGGGATTGTCAGGATGTAATTTAAGTGCATGGGCACAAAGGCCAAATGCCAAACAGACAATGATGATGTGTTGAGCTTTAAATGTAGCCGCTTTTGCTTCATTAGGGGTGTGTAATTAGGATCAGTGGTACAGAAAAGAATCAAAAACACACTGTGCTTCAGACACAGGAAGACCGTAGGCTACTGTCTGATAATGCCACAGATAAAGCCATCACACATACTTTAATTGTATTACATAAAAGCTGGCCAACAAAAGGTTTGAGAGTTTAAGAGGCAGGCAGAAAGTACTGTGAATTTGAATATAGTTTAGAAAGAAAAGAATTACACAAGAGATTGTCATGGAAACAGCAGTGACTTGTTGAAATCAGACATTAAAGGGATCGTTCATGCAAAATCCTACTTACCCTCATGTTGTTCCAAACCCCGTATGACTTTCTTCCATGGAACATAAAATGGAATGTTATGCAGTATGTTAGCCTCAGTTTGGTGGGCGATGTGAAGTTGTCGACCGAGGGGGGTGGGGGGGTGAGGCGGCCTTTGGTGGCAATGTGTTTCGATGTCCCCTTCTGCATATCACGACCCCCTTTGGCATTTCGCGGCACAGTTTCGCTGCCCCCTTCAGTGTATCGTGGTTCACTTTGGCATATTGTGCCAGACCCACCAGGAAAAGTTCCGGTCCTCCAAAATGCCAGAACGCCTCTGAGTTACAGCACATTTCGAACATGTTTAAGCTTGTAATTGTGGTTGGTTATGTAATGCAAACATTAAATTAAATTCATGAGCTATTAGGGGTGGGTAAAATTATTGTTTTTCTGATGCATAGTGATCTTCATTTGAACAATCTCGATATCAATTCTTAAATCCCAAGATGGATCTTTCACTCAGTTCGCAACCCTCCAACAATGAGAGGAACTCACTCGCACTTGCAACCAAATTTCGTGCTATGCGACTAAAGTGAATATATTTGGCCACTGGCTGGTAAATGTTTACATTTCACTCACCAGTAATTTTGTAGTTTAGTCGTGAAGTGTTCAGCAGCGAGATCCTTTCACAGCATGTTGAAAGTAAAAGTAGTTCCGTGTAATGTGTGTCCAAGACAAGATCCAAACAAATCATTTGCTATGAATACTGTCTCTTTTAATACCTTTTCTGTTCTTTACAGTCAGATGTTGATCAAAAACAACTACAAAAAAACATTTAATTCTAGTCACGCATGGCACAGATGAGGTAGAGCCATTCCAGTCCTTTCTAGTTAACATGCGCTCATTTAAAGGCGCTGTGTTGACAGAAATGCTGTTTTTTGTTAAAGAGAGTACCGGTTTTAGCACGTGTTCAGCAAATCAATGTAAATACTTGCAAATAGTACAAATTATGCAATTTAACAATAAATATGTAACAAAAATAATATATGAAATATAATTTCTTACTTATTGACTGAATACATTTATTTGTTCATTTTCAAAAATCCAAAATGTGACCAAAATAATGAAAAGGTAATAAAATATGATTAGTAAAATTTATATTTTCCTAATGAACCTAGTTAAAAGGTCCCCTGTATAATTAACAGCATTAGCTGGGAGATAATTTATTTTATATGTAAGCAAAAGGGACATTATATCTGAAATAAACCCATATGAATCAATATTGATTCTAATTGAAATCGAATTGAGAGCTTGTGAATCGGAATAGAATTTAATCGGGAAATCTGTATCAATACCCAGCCCTGTGAGCTATAGTAAATGTGTTAATATGTCCTAAAATAACATTGAGTGAGGAACAGGGCCAAAAGTAAGTGTTTATGAACTGATATTCTGCTGTTTTCAGCTAAATTTAAACAGTAAAATGAGTATAAAACACAAAACAATTCAGGAAGCAGAAAAAAGTGCAAAAGGTAACATACAAAATATAAATTGTAATTAATAAATTGCATACATTTATAATATTTAAAACACTTGTGCGGCTTGCTTCAGTAAAAATGTCACAACTTGCCTTTACCTGACATATATGAAAATGACCTTGTCCTGAGAACATTGTTCAAACATAAAATCTATTGTCATTATAAAGTTGACCATTGCTTGAATGTATGACATGAATTGTGTTTCCTGAATGTATGTGGTTTTATTGACTAAACTTTGCTCAGCTATATACTTACTCAGCTAGAGCAAAAATACGATATACTAAATATGAAAATATAAAATATAATAATTCACAAAAATTATTCTAATTTAAGAGCGTTTTGAACTAGGTGTTTGAAACCAACAAACAAAACCCCAGCTAGAGAAAACACACATTTGTGTAATCGGAAAGCAAATGAGATGTAGCCTTTGTGACAACTTCTCCATGTGACAACTAGCCCCGGTCTCCATATATATTAAATTAAATATATATATTAAAGTATCACACAGATCTTAAATGTACATTGTACTGTTCTTGTGTCATCTGCTGGGTGTCTTGCCATTCCTGTCTGTCTTCCGTTTAATTAGATTTGTAAAAACCATTTTTGGAGAGCTTTATTCTGTAAAAGCTCTCAGGGGTTAAAATCAGCTGAGCAATTCTTTTCAGATTCTTTTCAGCGGTGAAGCATAAATTATTTAAAATTGTGCGATCTTTTATCTCATCCCCTTTGAAGGCAGCAAATTAAAAATGTAAATGGCCTCCCTAATTAATATGCAAATGCATTCATTCCCAGTTAACAATTAGTAATTAAACCTGCACTGTCTAGTAAGAGCACTGACAAAATTAGCAACTTATTTTTGCATCTGAAAAATAGCGACAGGTCTCAAATGTTTTGTTGAACAAAGTGACTTTTTGAAATGTTTTGGATCAGCTGGCCTGACAAATGTTCCATTTTCTGAAAACAGACTATACAAATGGTCACAAACAAATTATTTGACCTTCTGCAAATTGTCCCAAAAATGATTTTTGGGACAATTGAGTTTTTTTTTTTTTCTATGATATTTTCTTAAAGATTTCAATAACCAATAGAAATGTCAGAAATCTCAAGGTTGGTAATTTGCATATGCTAAAGTATGCAGCCTCTTACAAGGCTCATATAGACACAATAATGATGGTCACTATTCAGGTTAGAATATAAGAGAAGTTTCTTCGTCACTTGACACTGGGCCGTATATTTAATGATAATGACAATTACAGCAAGCTCCTAACATTGAAACATTAAAATGTTAATGACTTTTCAGTCTAAAGGAACCAAAGCATAACATGTTTAATATGAGCACAGAAATCATTTAGGCTTGTAATTTTGTTGAAATCCTGTGGTCATAGGTCTTCATTTATTTTATTGTTGCATTCTTTCTCTGTTCTCAGTAAAAATAAATGAAGTACATTAATTTTGAGTCTGTGTTTGTGCATGCACAAATGTTTAAATAGCCTTTAAATTAATGTTGGGCAAATGAGGACATAAATTAGGTTAGATGACTGCATGTCTGCCCATAGAATAATCATTAAAAGCAAAAATTACCAACTGGTAACCAAGAAACAACTATTGATCCTCGATGTTGCTACAGTATTGTCATGACGGACTGGCACCATTCCAAATTTACATTGTGGCTACGAATCCAGGAATTTCACTTTTCTGGTTGTCACAATGTAATATTTTATA